>NC_090923.1:531768276-532071307 GCF_040938575.1 Ambystoma mexicanum
CTGGGTCCAGACTCTGGACGTTGTGGCTGGCCAGGGTGGCTCCCCAGCCCTCTAGGGAGGAGTCCGTAGTGAATATGACCTGCAGGGACGGCTGCCGGAAGGGCTTGCCCGTCCACAGGTTGCAGTCCCTGGACCACCACGCGAGGTTTGAGTGGAGAGAAGGCGGTATGCAGAGCCCTTCTCCCGATTCCATGAGGCTGCAAAGTGCAGCTGTAATCTCCTCATCCGGAGCCTCATGTGGGGCAGGTCAGGAGGACCGCTGCCATGATAACCAGTAGGTGTTGGTACCACCAAGCTGAGGTCACTGCTCCGGTAAGGAAGTGCGTAGTGGCCCTCTTGATGGCCGTAATCCTGTCCTCTGAGGGAAATACCTTTTCTTAGCTCGTATCCTAGATGAGGCCCAGAAAGGTGAGGCTCTGCGTGGGCTGTAGCCGAGATTTCTTGAGGTTGATAGTAAACCCCAGGTCGTGGAGTGTGCTCATAAGCGCGCAGGAAGTGTGGGTAACCCCTCCGGGTATCTCGCCCTGACGAGCCAGTCAACCAGGTACGGGAAGACATGGTGGCCCTGGGCCCTGAGGAGGGCTGCCACTGCATTCATGAGTCTGGTGTATACCCTGGGGGCAGAGTTGAGGCCAAAGGGTAGCCCCTTGTACTGGAAATGACAGTCCATGATCCTGAAGCGTAGGAAGGAGTGATGAGGCTGCCAAATCGGGGCGTGTAGGTAGGCGTCCTTCAGATCCAGGGAGCACATCAAGTCTCCCCCGTCTAGTGTCTCCGCAATGAGTGCTTCGTAACCATCTTGAATTTCTGAATAGAGAGGGATAGGTCCAACACAACTCTCAGGCGAGACTGGTTCTTCTTTTGTAAGGCGAAAATCCTGGAATAGAGGACTAATCTTCTCTGGGGAGCTGGTACTTCTACCACTGCTTGGCTCTTGACGAGCAACCGGATCTCTGCCAACAGAGTTGCCGTCCCAATCTGTGGGAGTTGAGGGGAGGAGGGAGGTGAGTGAGGTATCGGTAGGCGGTACCCCTTGGATACTAGAGAGAGGATCCAGGGGTCCGTGGAGTTCTGGCACCAGAAATGCATGTGAGGCAAGCCTGCCACCCACTGGAGACACATGGACCCGAAGGGACGCGTCATGCCTTTTTTCCATCTGAGGCTGCTGCTGAGGAGGGGGACTGGAAGAAGCCCTTCCCTCCCCCCACCTTTTTGTTGGTTGCACTGGTGCTGACTCAGCGAACTGTCATGTCTCGACCTCCGTTCCTGGAATCCACCAAACGCCCACCCCTTGTCTGAGCGTTGATGAGCCAAGTCGTACTTCTGCATCGGGATACCCGTCTTGGTAGGGCGTCTTAGGGTGAGGACTTCTGCCAAGACCCCCTCTCCTCAGGCACCTCTACCTCGGGTTGAGGAAGGCCCAGATATTCTGCCAAATCTGCAACCCTGTTGTGAAAGGTCTTTGCTGACGACGGCGTGTCTGGGTCCTCCTCCTCGTCTCTATCCACCAGAGTGTCTGGCTGTTCCGGAGCAGGAGGAGGGGTGATGGGTGCCGTGGGCTGCGGCGTGGAGACCGGAGCCGGAGGCTGCTGCGGGACCGCCTGACCTGTGGGAGGCAGGGGAGCCGGAATGGAAGGAGCCGGCTGGGGCAGTGGGGGCTGCGCTGTTGCGCCGGAGCCATGGGAGGAATGACTATGGGCTACGGTGGAGTGACTGGGGGGAGCAAGTCCCTGACTACATCCCGTAGGATGGCCCCCAGCTGGGGGGCTCGCATCAGCGCCAGGAAACTTTCGAAAAACCTGTTTTCAGAGGCAGAAGAGGTAGCAGGAGAGGTTGACAGAGTGGCTGGGGGATTCTGGGTTCGGAGCGCACTCTGTCTAGGTTGCAGGGGAAACCTGCCCTGCGCTGCTGATGGATAAACTGTAGGCCACATACCTGGTTGACGCCAGTTCCACCTGCCTGCTCTGTTCCTAGGAGTGGCATCGGACGAGCAGCCATGTTGTATGGCATGGTGGCCATTTTGTCGAGCTGCGTGCAACATGCCAAAGTCGTGGTGCATGGCTCCCTGGGCCCAGCCTCCTCCAAGACTCTTGGGAGTGGAACATGAGGCCTACCCTGCACCTCATGTCTAAGCCTGGAAGGCATAGGCATTGTCACTGGTAGTGCTGCGTGTAGGTGCCCCCTCAGACATTGAGCCAGTACTAGGGCGTTGCCCCTCGGGTGTACACCCGGTAAAAGAACCTTGCGGTCCTTCAGCACTGATTCTGGAAGGATCTGACGACCCCTTGGCCATGAGGCCGGTAGCTGGATTAGCCTCGGTGCGCGTGCTGGTACCAAAACCCGAGGGGTTCTTCCCGCTTGGGTGTTTCCTCAGGAAGGAATCACGCTTACGGGGTGCGATGGACAATAGCGGAATAGCGGCCCTCCTTAGGGCCTCGATCTCTGCTTGACGAAGTTCTTCAAGTCCTCTGGAGGCGACCTTTTTGAAGAGCTCCCTCCACCTAGCTATCCTGTTCTTCAGTGCACGTAAAGTCAAAGAGTGTTTTGCGCGCGGTACAACCTTGCCAGCCATGGTCAGGGCCAAGGCAGCGGAGGCAAAGAGCATGGGGGTCAGACGTAGGGAAGAGACCCCCGCAGGCTGGACACCTGCTGAAGCCCGCTGAAGTCGACATGTGCTGGGGAGGAGCGTGACGCCGGAGGACCGCGTACCTGAATGACAGAGCAGACAAAAAGATAGAAGAAGGAGAATTCGGGGAAGAGCGCCTGGTTTTACATGGCCGAAGGCAAACCAAGGAGCGCTGGAGAAATCGGCCCGTTCCAGTCGACGCAGAAAAGGGGACTGGGGAGTGGCCGCAGTGGGAGGAGTCAGAGGAGCGCATGCTCCCAGGTATGCACCCCCTAAATTTAAAGGGGAAGACGGTTTTTCTGGTGAAAAAGGTTCTGTCTGTCTCCCGTCCCTAGGAAGGGGCGCCCATGCAGTATGGAGGAAAGGGGACGGGACGTAAGAGTACTAGGGGGGCGACTGGGATAGGAGGCACCCCTTTCACAGGGACAGGGATGCCCATGTATCCATAATAAGACCGCTCACAGACAGACCTGATGTGTTCAATCCGATCTGTTATACCCAACCCGAAAGAGGAATCGTGTGTAGGGATCACCATAGGTGACCAGACATTCTGCTTTCTAGTGTATACAGGGGCGACTCAATCCTGTATTAGGGAGGGGAAATACCCAATCTCAGTTGTTGCCATGAATGCGCTGGGATTCTCTGGGGATACAGACTTGGTTCCTTTCACTGACGAACTCCCGATTTCTAATAGGAGAACATGACCTTACCATGCCACTGTTATATTCTCGACAGACGCGGCCCAACCAGGCCGAAACACGTGTCTGGGGTTGCTGTTGGTACTCTCGTTCAGAAGAGACTTGCCAGGCATTTCGGTGCTAGACTGCCCTTGGGCAGGACAAAGACCTATATGTAGTGAACATTTCTCTTCTGTGAAAGGATGGTAAGCTAAAGACTCTGGTTGAGACTAACTCGGGATATAGGCCGGTAGTAGAAAAACTCCCAGAACCCCCCTTGTTTTTACATATTCGACAGACAACAGTTAACATAGTGAGAAGAGACATGACGAGCTGACTCAACATGACCACTTCATTCACAGAACAGAGGATAGTGTGTTCGACCCCAGGAATTCACTACATGAACGCACAAGAATGTATTCAAGCCTTTTGCGGCCTGACTGTGCAGATGGGGTGTAGGGTCGGTGCCAATTGTAAGCAAGTCATGGTATCAAAGTCAGACAGACAAGTGATCATGGTTCAAGGGTGTTTATTAAACTATAAAATGGGTGAGAAATGCCTATTCTAAACCTAAATCTAAAAAAACGGTTACAATCCTTACTGCTATGTTACAAAATAGTGTGGGATAATGTTCACAAGAAAACAAAGAAATTTCATAATATGGTAAGTCAGGATGTTATGGCTGGGGTCTCCATTCCCTTAGCATGGGACAAGGTGGGACTCTTGAGCACAGCACACTGCTGGGCTTCTTGGGCACAAGCTTACAGTTCATTTTCTGAATATCAGGATCTTCTGCGTCCAAATCTCTTCTCATACAAAGTCTCTTACTTCAGAGGGCCTGATATGCCAAAACACCTTCTGTTTATCTTCATGTCGGGTGATTACCCTTCACCCTTGGATCCCCCTCAGCCGGGCTCCGATCCTTCTCTCAGTAGTCAGCCTCCCTCAGGTGGGCTCAAACCAACCACTCACTGTGGACCTCCTTCAGTCGGGTTCATATTTGTCATCACAATGTATTTCATTTTAGCTTCTTCACAATGTGGGATTCACCTCCCTTAGCTTGGCATCCCTCAGTTGGGTTCACTACCGCCTTTCATTCACAAGCTCCTCATTTGCAATATGCTTAGCTTGGCGTACCTCAGTCGGGTTCACTACTGCCTTCCATTCACAAGCTCCTCATTTGCAATATTCAAAAGTCTCAATGTCTTTTTAAACAATGATCTGGTTTTAGTTGGGTCCCCTCAGACTCAGACCTTTCAAAGCACTTGCCAATTTAAACAGAGACTTCCGAACGGGTGATCACGTCTCGCTGGGTCACCGTTAGCCTATGGCCAGTGTGGGCTTCACAAAAATCACAGTTCGCACAGTGTTCCCCTCAGCCGGGCGCAAACACCTGCTTCACAACTCCCTCAGTCGGGTTCACAATTTCACACCGGTCAAAACCTCTGCAACGTGTCAAGGACTGTACAAGGGGTTTGGCTCGACCCTTGTACGACCACCTTGACCCCTCACGCCGGCCTTCCCAAGTGCCTTGTTTTATTTGTAGTTTCCAGGTTATCATTCCACATTCTCTTTGTTCAGGAGACCAGATAGAGACCGCTCCATCTCTGGTTCCAAGTTTGTTCACAAAAAGAGTTCTTTCTATCAATCTTCTTGATGTTGCCACTGCAATCTTGAGCCTAACAGTCTGGTCCTCTATCAGGTTCTTCCGACTCACCAGTTGTGCTGAACTCGTTGATGTTTCTTTTGCTGCTGGAGTCCAGGATGGTACCACCATGGCAACTGCATCCCCCCACCCTGGCTATCAGTGCAGGAAGGTTTACATGTACCGCTGACATCCGTCATACCACTCACCAGCTGTGATTCCTAGTTTTATGTTTCCTTTGTCTGAGGCTTTGTGGGTCTGGGTTGAAAAAGGCATTGGCAATTCCCTCCTTGACGTCTGGTCAGGTCTCGCCGCCATTCTCATCCGTTTGAACTGTCATCCTGGAATAGCTGCTTCCTCGTACGTTCGGCCTTGCTCAGAGCGTGCTCTCGTGGCTCTGCCTTTTATCCCTATTGGGAAGGGAAAGGGCAGTCAGGTGTGTGTACTAGTCGCCAATTGCCTGACTCTGCCTGAACCTTGTGTTGGGAGATGTCAGGTAAACGGCTCTGATATTAGTCCATTGTTGTTCACGTTGAGAGAAAGAGTTCATTTTGGAAAATATACCGCGTCTCACCCTTTGGTGTCCCACTTCCGGAAGACCCCTCATCCAGGTGATCCTCCCTCACTGGTCCACCCCCAGGAACTGGATCCAATAGCGATGGCCATCTCCTGGCCACCTGGATGACAGATCCCTGGGGAATAATGAGTGAGACACCTTCAGATTTCTCACACAGTGGACCTAGAGTTATTTCAATATGGAGTGGAAGTACTACTAGCATGGCTTCCAGGAATACAAGGCAAACTACTCTTCATACCAAACACGTTTTTATTCAGGCCAGAGATCCCCTTAGATGAGAAGGAAGGACAGGTGTTCCCACTGGAATTAGAGGCAACCATAGTAAGGGATGAGGTGGTAATATTACACGGGATAGATGACTCAGGACGGCCTGGAGAACAGTAACTGTGGTAGGAGAAGGGCACTGGCTGACTTGACTGACAAAGTTATTCCGAGACGACTATTCAGACCGCGAGACAGTGTTTTGCATGAGCATCACTTATTGGATCAGAATTCAGTACAGGGAAGTACCCCAGAGAATGGCCATGTTGAAAAAAGCACCAGCACCATTTTTCGGTTAGGATCTAGCAGGAGTGACGAGCATACTATGAACCAATGGCCTGTTTGATGTGGGCTTGTTGAAGGGGATAGGAGCTGTTAAGTTCAAGCTAATACCCTTTTTGTCCAGGCAGACAAGGGCATTTTTTTAGAAGACTTCTGCATTAGTAAAGGAGGGAACTTTTCTTCCGTCAGAATTGCAGTGTAACACAGAAGTGTACCCGGTGAAAAAAGCTACAGGGGGATCATGGCATTTTATTAAGGATCTGCATCCTTTGAACAACATAGTCGAGGCAGAATTTCCGCTAGTCCCTAACCCTGAAATAATATGTCGCATTCCTTCAGAAGCTACTCACTTCACAGTGATAGATTTGAGTAATGCCTTCTTCTCTATCCCACTTCATGAAGAATCGCAAGACTTGACATCCTTTCCATCTAGAAACGAAACACCAAGTGGAAACGCACAAGACGTCCTCAGGGGTACTGTGAATCACCCAAAATATTCAATAGGGTACTTTAGATAGACCTAGGGAATATACAGATGGACAGCACGATTATTCAGTATGTAGATAACATCTTGATTAGTAGCAAGAGTGAATAGCAGTGCAGGGAGGACTCTGTACGACTGTTGCCTGTACTAGGCAGGAAAGCGTTACAAAGTTACAAAGTAGATGAGGTGAAATTGCAATATTGTCAGAGCAAGTCTTGTACATCAGACAGACGATATCACAGGAAGGCAGAAGGGTTACCCGTGAAAGAGCAGTGGCGAGCCTCAGAATGCAACTGCCACAGACTTTTAGGGTAATGCAGCAACTCTTAGGCCTTTGTAATTTCTGCAGAGCTTGGGTCTTTGACTCTAGCACATACACAAGACCTCTTTTGAGCGCAGGCTACGAGACGCTCAGAGGCGGGCGGTAACTTGACATAGACACAGGAGAGGACTGAGGCATTTGAGGAACTAAAAGGGGCAATATGTACAGCCCCAGTATTCTGGATTCCTGATTATCGCGATGAATTTTACTTGTTCTCATACTCCAATGGAGCAGTGATGACTGCAGTGCTCACACAAAGAACGACCTTAGGGCACAAGCCAATAGCTTATTACAGCGGGCAACTAGACCCAGTGATGAGAGGATACTATCCTTGCGAACAAGCACTGGTTGCTGCTGCATTCCCAGTAGAGGAGTCGGCAAAAGTGACAATGGGGTACAGTACCACGTTATAAGTGTAGCATGCCCTTTTCGCCACTCGAAAAGCCCAAGAGCACACTGGCCATGCAGAGAGCATCAGAGTACGAGCTGATTATTTATAATCCAGCGATAAAGCTATCGAGGTGCAGAATTGTGAATCAAGAGACATTTATAGCAGAACCAGTAGAAGAGGGAAACTATGTACACGACAGCGCGACATATACAACGTCTTATGACATCCCTAGGGATGGAGTGAACGCAGTCAAGGGAGAAGAAGTGCTCTTTATTGCTGGGTCTTCAAGCACAGACCGGACGACAGAAGAAAGACATACTGGGGTGGCAGTGGTGAAAATAAAACCGGATGGGTCAGTTGAAGTAGTAGCAAGCACAAGATTACCTTCACATTTTTCATCTCAAGTGGCAGAACTAGTGGCTCTCACCATGGAATTAGAAATGTACGACAAGGAGGAAATCACAGTGTACTCAGACTCCGCCTACGTGACAACAGTACATTCAGAACTGTCACATTGGAAAAGGAGGGGCTACCGGCGTGCTGACGGCACACCAATACAACATGCACACCTATTGGCCTGGCTCATAGATTCACTAAAGCTCCAATCAGCCATAGCAGTCGTGAAGAGCCAGGCACACACAAGCGGGGAGGACGCAATTTCCAGCGGTAACAGAAGTAACAGAATTTGAAAACCCATCTAACAAGCGAAGGCACGTGCGTAATTTGATATTGAAGGAGGGATATAACTCATTGCCCGTTACCCAAATAATAAGAGTTCCAAGGGCGAGCACCAACAGAGGAGAAAGTGTTGTAGGTAAAGTGAGGGTGCTCGATATCCCCTACGGATGCACTGTGGAGACAGTCGAGCACAGGAAAACCAGTAATTCCTACAGCATTGCTGCAGATTGCACTTCTGCAGCTTCACTATCCCACCAATCTGAGTAAAGATACCCTTGCTGCACACATTGGGAGGGATTGGTTCTGTCCACATTTAGCAAAACTTATTGTACTTTCACAAGTTCTTGTGTGATTTGCCAGAAGTATAATGTGGGCCACACGTTGTGCGTAGTGTGAGGAGCAATACTGCGCCCTAATGAGCCGCTCCATACTCTTCATGTGGATTATGTACACATGATCCAAGAATGCCAAGGATACCGCTACATGATAGCAGTCATATGCCCAGATAGCTGGTCCATGCTCATACCCTGATACGACAAAATTCCTTGTTAGAGGTGTTTACACTGTTAGGCAGAAACCTGTGCAGTTCCCTCCCTTTTTTTAATAACTTATTAGAGTGCCATCTTAGGTTAAGCGCTCACCTCTGTCTGAAAATAAGTGGTGTTTCTCACTAAGACTTGTCTAATAAGTAATCAGGGTTGTATATCTATAATAGTGACTGTGTGTTGAATTTATTTACCTCTGTGTGCTAGTGTAATTTACAAGTGTGTCGTTAAATAAATAATTATATACTTTTACACCAAAGCTCTGGTCAGTGTTTGCTTGGGCTACTGTATCTCTGTACCTATTGTGTATACTCTATTTACTGCCTAACTCATCTTGAGAGAAGTGTGACTGCTCAGCCACAGCTACCAGGTAAATCTGGGTGGTACAGACTGCTACCATTGGGTTTACTGCCAACCACCTGTAGTCCTAAATCTTTTGCAGTGGTCCCTAAGGGAACTGCACAGGTTTCTGCCTAACACTGGTGGCAGCAGTGGGATATAAAAAGTAGTATCCACTGCCACCAGCCAAAACTCGGTCGGGGGGACTGGACAGTGCCCCCTCGAACAACAGACCCCGGGGCAATCAAATTGCCCCGACCAGTACATCCACAATAGGATGGTTTGTACTGGTTCTGTTCACAATTTAAACTAGTAAAGCCAATGGTGACTTTACATGCCCTGGGAGACAGTAGTCAGTCCCAGGGTATGGAGTCTATGTTTGGGATTCGCTACGACACCCCTGGGTTACGGCACGGAGGTGCTGTGTAACCCATATACCAAAAACCCATGAAGCCCTATGGGGTAAAGTACCCCATGGCCCATAAAACACATACAAAGTCAAAGGAACACCTCAAATCATGTCTAACAGTGGGAGGAAAAAGAGTCTCACTCAAATTGCACATCAACCTGGATTAGACTACCATTTAACCCCTCATGAGGTGGTGACAGGACGCTGCATGTGACTCCCACTTTCTCCTCCTATTAGAGCGCAGACAGATGCCCAGAGTACATCTATCGGTTTGGGGGATGAAATGCACAACTTTGTTGCTTCAATGCTGGCTAGTGCTTCTTTTATCTCTCAATAGCTCCAGTCATCCCGGCGGCGGAAGTCGAAGAAGGATGAGGAAAGCTGATGCCCAAGTAACGGACTTGGGACTATTCGAACAACCTTTGCTATATCCAGGAGATGGGGGAAACAAGCACAGAAAAAATCCTGTGGTTGGGGGAGAAAAGATAGTCAAAGTAAACAGCCTGAAATAGTTGCGATATGACATCTTGGGTACCACTAACAAGAAATTGTTAATGGAAGGTTTTCATAATAAAGCAGTGGCGACAGTCGCACAGATGAGAAATTTCAATTTTAAGTTTGGAAAATTCTCAATTATCCCTCTCGTAAAATTCTAGAAGGCGAAAATGGTTCCAATGTTAATTTACAGGGCGGAAATACATGACACTTTGTTACATGAGGATTTTTATCATCTAGAGGGACTTGTATGGAAGAAGGTCCTTAGGCTTCTACAGGCAACACCAATCAACATTATCAGATACGAATTAGGTATTTTATCATTAGAAGCATACATAGTTTGGAAAATAATCTTACTGTATTATACATTTCGAAAACCCACCCAAGAGCGATGCTGTTCCTGATTTTAATGATGGGGTGGCGTCACTAAAAACTAGCCAAGTAGACAGCACCGGAAATGTATAAACAGAGTTTGGTTTTCGGATTGCTGTAGCACCTGTGACAGTAGGTAGTTACAAACGATACTAGGCCATAAATAGTTAGGAGTGTGTGCCCCATACCTTTATAAATACCCCTCATGGAAAGTTGGTTATACACTGTTCAGATTCAGGCTTTTGCCCACTATGGCAAACAATGTTAAATGGAAAAAAGAAGGATGCCTGTCTGACAGTTGTAGATACTGCTTTGCTACTAGGGAAAACATTCAACATCTACTCCTGTACTGTGAAGCATTGACCACACAACGAGCAACTGGCTTTAAAAAATTCATAAAAGTATATGCATGCACTACAGGAAAGGTTATATGGAACTTGTGTTGGTCTAAGCTCCCTAATTATTTGAGTAAAGATTTGTACCAATTTTTATCAATGATTACATTGGTGGAGTAAGGTAGAAATGAATTTAAAGGAAACAAAACAAGTACTTTGGTTATTATTCTGAAATTAGAGGATTTTTAAATGTGGTTAAATTGTTTCGTTTCTTGTTCATGTATATGAATGTTTATACATTTTGTGACATGCTCTATTTGATGAATATGTGTAAGGTTTTAATTTGTTAATCCAGGCGACCAGGTCTTTCTCTGGGATTTCACCCGAAAATGGTACAAGCCACATTTTGATAGGCCCTTTGAAGTGGAGCAGGCGACGCTGGCAAAAAAGCCTGGATAAATATTGGAGACGTTAAGCCTTGCAGAGGCGAGACCTCCTCGGCCCAGCTCGTAGACAATCAAATGCAAGGAAAAGGACCAGAAGGAGAAGAGGCACCACAGCAAATGCAGACGAGATCGCAGACAAGAGTTAGACAAGAGCAAAGTGAACAGCTAGAATAGGAACACTGTCAGTTCTTTACACTACGTATTCATCGTGAAGTTGAACTGACTTGAGAGAATTAATGTTTATACCTGCACACCGTTGAAGACGCACTTTTCTAAATTCATTGCAACATCTGAACCAACGATCTTTTATGCTTTCCTTCTTTACGTCGCACACGCTTATCCAGCATTGACTCGAGGCAATTCATCAGTTATTACCCTACTCAATAACACGAAAATTATATCCTTTTGGGAATTAATGTTTCATACAGCAGTTGCACAATTTTACAGTCATAGAGCTTAACAAACATAATACAGCTTTAATGCAATACAAAATACGGAAGCCACTGCACGGATCATTGTGATCATGTTTTTTTTTTTTAGCTTTCTGCTGTTTCAACCTCTTTACCCTCACTGCATTACAAAAGATTTTGTTTTCTGATGCATATGATTTGGTAGCTTCTAACACTACCCCTACCCCAGCTATCTTGGGAACCGTATCTGGTCAAATGAGCAGCGCTGCCAGAGAAGTAAAAAGAATCCGGCAAATCACAGACATAGATTTTGAACACGTAAATGCATACCTTCCTGAGTCGGCCCATGTGTCTAAAAATATGCGGTATAAGATGTACGCAACTATTGGGGGAAATGGGTGTTGAGCAAGTTTGATGGAGATTGCTGCTATTTGACCTGGTGTTTGGACTCGCAAGTAGGACGTGCCGGACACCTAGGAGGAGTGACGAAAGTATGGATTCCGAAACCGTACCTTACCAGCAAGAATAGTTTAGGGCGTGTGGTTGACTTGTTGACTAGAGGGCGGATTGAAGAAGAAGACCTAAACATCGTCCTCGTTTTACCTATTCTATTCACAGCCCGTCGACTGAGAAACAAGAGATGCACATCGTTCATGACCCCTCCTCCCCTTTATCAATGATGTATCACAGGTGTGAGATGCTATTTACTCAGATAGCCATTCAGACCATACCCTGAAGATGTTCCAGAGGAAATGAACCTGCAGCCACATCTGTCTGAGGATGTCATGGCTGACGTATGACAAACGCGTTAGACATGCCTCCATACATGAAACTAAAAAGACATTATGGTTCATTCCAAGAATGCCGGTCCGTAAACAACGGTGCCCGTAAGCTTACCAGCACCGTTGTTTCCGGACCAGCATACTACAGGTCTGCCTGCCAGAGCTACCGTTATCAACGGTGCCAGTGCTTCCATGGTCCCCACTCCCATAGAGTCCTATTGGACTCTATGGGTATGGGGAACAACATTTTACCGGCGCTGGACTTTCCGGGCCACCAGGGTTGTAATCCCCCGGTGGCACCGGGAAGACCGGTGCCAGTAAATATTTATGGGTCCGGCGGCAACCCGTAATGAGCACCATTTTATTTTATTGCAGAGAGACACAAACAATATGCTACCACACACATATACCCCTTTCGCTAAGCACAAAACCACAAGATGCATAGGAACACATATGGACATCTTAAATGCAACTAACAGGGACAGCCATGCAAATAAAGATGGAAGACATAGGTACATTGGAGTGAATGGGGGAAGCTTCGAGAATTTGAGACACAGAGAAAGCGGATAGACTGATACAGCTGAAGATAACAGGGCGGGCTTCCAGTGCAGTCACTGCGCATAGATAGTCAAAGACACAGAGAGTAGGAGAGTTTCCAGATAGGCAGAGGGACAGAGCACCAAGCTAAAATCCTCATAAATACAGACAGAGGAGAGCCATTTCGTGGTCCTTACACACGTGACATGAACATGGTAGACAATGCCTATTCATTCGTGCTAGGTAAATATTGCTGTTCCCATCGGACTGAATACAGGAAGATACAAATGCAGCACAGGTTCAAAGATAAATGTTCTGTCTTATGGAACAGGAGATCGGGGAAGGTAACTTATTGGTAACATGCAGCACCTTTGGAGTCGTTCCCACTACCTTGAGTGTTGCACTTGGCCTGATACCTGCCCAATGCTCCATGGCTGAGAAGACCCGGTCTGTCCAATCCCTATTCACCTGCCCGATGATTTTATACAATGTTGCACCGGCCAACCACCTTCTCACTAACCTGAAACTTTGTATTTGATACTTTTGGAGGTGGTCTCAGGAGGAGCAACCAGGTATGGTTACCCAATGGGTGCACAAACACCTATAGAAAAGTGTAACATAGTTCACCTTACTAACCTATCTCGTTGCACGTTAGATTTTTGGGATTAACTGCATGTTGTGACGTCAGTAACAAACAAAACTAGCTAACAACCGCATTGACACATAGCGTATGGAGAACATTACTTTGTTCTTGCTGCAATCCCCGTCATTTGAACTTGTAATACAGACATTTGAAATGTACTCTATGGCTGGGTCTTCCGTTCTTGGTGCAGGTGATTTCAAGGGCCCAGTTCCTCTTGCATGTTCACCAGGAAGCTTTTAATAGTCCCTGGCTGCTTTTACACCACTCTCTCCTCCTACACTGAACTCGCCTTTTCAGCCACCCGAAAAAGACTTCACTAACTTTAACACTTCTCTTTATGCTCCATTTTCCTCTCTCTAACCTCCAACTACACTCACTCCCAAATCCTCCTCACCATAGGCCTGGATCACACCTCCCATGCATACCCTGAAAACAACAATGCGGAAAAGGCCTCACACATTGCAAAGGTAAAGGCACTCCTTTGATCTCCAACTCTATCTCACAGATCTTCAAAACTATTCCTCTACTCTTTTCTCTGCCAAACGTGACTTTTAGCTTTCTCTCATTTCGTCCCAATACTCCCAACATAGGCGCCTCAATAAATCTCTCAACTCATTTCTCACCTCCATCTCCTCTACTCTTTCTGCAAATGATCTTGCTCCCTACTTTGCATCTGCAATTTCTGCCATTCATAATACCCTGGCTAATTACCTTCTATCCCCTCCTTCCATTCACTTTTCGCAACCACTCCTACCCTCCTCCCCTGCTACTATGGCTTCTTTTGCCCTAACCAACCGTGATGAGATAATTGCCCTACTCGTCAAGGCTAACCCTTCCTCTGCCCCCACTGTCCCTGCACATTGTGAAGCACATAGCTCCTAGTGTTGCTCCACATCTTACTTCCCCCTCTTGAACTTCTCTCTTGACAATACCACTTTTCCCTCATATTATAAAACAGCTACCGTCATCCCTCTCCTTCCGAAACTTTTCACCCTGGCTCTCTTCTACCACTATTCTGAAATCCTAGAGCGAGTAGTATTCAATAGACTCATTGAGTTCCTCGATACTCACAACCTCCGGGACCCTCTTCAATCTGGCTTCCGACCTCTGCATTCTACAGAGACCGCTCTCCTCAATGTCAGCAACGTCATTGCTTCTACTTGGCATGCAAACCTTTCATCTATTCTTATTCATCTCTACCTATCTGTTGCCTTCGATACTGTTGACAATTTTGACCTCTCTATATAATCTCTTCTTGGCATCAGAGATAAGGCCCATGCATGGTTTTCTTCAGACCTTTCCCCAGACACTTGCAGATGTCCTGGAACAGCCATACCACCCCACTCAACCCTCTTATTGGAGTTCCCCAAGGGTCTGTCCATGATCCACTTCTCTTCACTCTATACTTCAGCTCTTCACGCCCTGATCTCCACTTCTGGCTTTTCCAATCAAATCTTCACTGATGACACTCAGATCTTCTCCTTTCACTCCTTATCTGACGAGCAGTCGGAAATGTCCCACTGTCTCTATGACATCAATATTGGATGGTGTCTCACTTGCTCATGCTCAACTCCACTAAGGCTGACGTTCTATACTTCCCAGCCAAACAGGCCATCTCTTCCTCTACTCCTCTTCTCTCCCGACTACCTTCCTTACTCTGCTAGTGCTCGTAACCTTGGTGTCATCCTTGACCCATCACACAACTTCTCGCTCTTCATCTCCAAATCTGCAACTTCAGCCTCCTCAATATCAGAAAAATTCATCATCTTCTTCCTTCCAATGCTACTAAACAGCCAATCTCATCCTTCGTCCTTTCTAGATCTGACTACTGTGCCAGTCTCCTCTATGGCTTTCCCAAGTATGTTTTACACCTCTGGACAAGTCCTCAACTTCGCGGTCTGCACAAGTTTCAACCTTTCTCGCTTTACCTCCTCCTCTGCCCATCGCCAGATTGGCTGGCTATCTATGAAACAAAGTGCAAAGTATAAACTTCTCGTCATCTTCAAAATTTGCCCCACCCTACATATTTGCTCATCTCACTCCCTAATCTCCTCCTCGCCCAGATCATCCTCAACTCCAAAGATGTATATAAAAGCATGACTATATTTTGCAGTGGGAGGAGGGGGGTGGTTGGATGGGTGGTCAATAATGATTGTTTTGTGGTAGGTCAAGAGAAGGAGACAGACCAAATGGTGGCATTTCAACTGTGTTTCTTTATTCAAAAGATAAGAAAAAGGCCTTTCGATCCCCATACTACAGTTTTTGCCGACCTAGCACAAAACTAACTAGGGTACTTGTCATCAACAGTGTAGTGCAAAAGAAGCCTCCTTCCTCTGTCCAAATCTAAATCTATCCTGACCCCTTCCACTAAAATAAACAACAAAACAAGCCCAGGAGAAGACTCCTTTCTCATGGACGTGCTTTGTCGGCTTCAATAGATTAATTTCAAATAGTTTGTGGCAATTTCCTGAACCAGTTCCATCAATTATTCTAGGGGACTATTCCATCTATAGGGGGTGCCCTTTTCCTTATGAACAAATGTTCCTCGGTTTCTCAACTTAGGGCTTTTACCCTTATAGTCAACAGTAACTTGCAGTGTCTCCAGATCTCTTTCTATCCCGGAATGTTGTGATCGGTTATCATTCCCACTCAGTTGGTTCTCTGTCCATTCACTCCTCTTGGCTATTATCCAATCACTGGGACGATTAGGGTGAGTCCCTAAGTGCTCTTCACTTCTCTTGGTACTGGGACGTGTATGAATAACCTAGTAGTTATCTTCACTCATCTTAGTACTGGGACAAGTAGGACTGGCCTAGTGATTATCTTCACTCTTACTAATGCTGAGACGAGTATGATTGGTCCAGACATAATCACCCTTTTTAGTACTGACATGGGTATGATTAACCCAGTGGTTATCTTCACTCTTCTTAGTATTGACACAAGTAGGATTACTACACTCATCACATTAGTCTTCGTAACTGTTACCCGTCCAGTTATTCCAATTTTAGTGTTTGCCCATCTCCCCGGATCGCCCGCTCTTCCCGTTACCTCCTTTTGAATGGGGCTGCATCACTGGGTCGGTGTTCACTACTCCTTTGTGTGTCCTCTTGCAGCTCTGCGGCTGCTACAGAGGTCTCGGCATAGTTGTATCACACAGTCCACTTCTCCTGATCACACAACTGCTTCTTCTGTCCTCGGGCTCACACGGCTGTCTGCCCTTCCCGTACTTTCTTCTCTTGCCGGTTGGCAGAATCCTCTCGACTGATGATTTCCTGGATTTCAGCAGCTTTTTCTTCCTTGAATGTTTGCAAGCTTCAGGTTCTATGGATGTTAGCCCTTTTTCCTTTTTAACTTGCAGTAGCTGGGTCCTCCACAGAGGAGGACTAGTGCCTTCTTGCTTTCTCTAGAGCACTCTGCATTACTCACTCGGTCTTCTTGTCAGTATGTTTGGCTTTCAACCATTGAGCAATATTTATGCCTGCTTTACTTTTCTTCTCAGTATTTTTGGCTTCAAGGTGTATGTTGTGATAAACATTACAATAGCAAACAGTGGTTTGTTCGGGCCGATGTGTCTGATGCTCTGATGGTATGAGGAATTCATACGAAAGGGGGTTAGGGAGTTCCTTGACGGAACGTGGGTCCTTGTCCAAAGACGGAGAATATCACATAGCTGGGTCACCTCCCTAGCCTCACAAGGAAGGGATTCCGCAATCTGTCACGGCGCCCTCTCGTCACTGCTCTCTCTCGTTGCTCCCCTACACTGGAATGCTCTTCCTCTCCATACTACTCCAACTCTACAACTATTTAAATCCAACCTCAAAGCGCCCTTTCTTTCTGAAGAAACTGTTTCCTAGCATACTACGCTACTGCATCACCCCTTTTCCCGCTCTCCCTACCCTTCATGGCCAACCCTACAGCACATTTCCATTACCCCTTGTTTTGCTTTCACAAGGTGCACGGCTATATTTCACAGAACATTCCGCTGTTTTCTACCCAGTACACTGAATGAAAACCTTGGACGCTGGAGAGCAATTATTCACACTCAGCTAAACAGCAACATGGCTCTTTATGGCCCCTTTATTCACAAAAATCATAAATGAATTAATAAATGCAGTGGAAATAATAAATGGATAAATGAATACTACATGTGCAAAGAGTAAAGGAAGTCTAAATAGAATACATCACCGTTGGCACAGCAACAAGGCACACCCTCATCTCGTCAGAAGTCACTGAGAAGCTCCCAAACAGTCAGGCAGAGAGATCTCAGCATCAACGTGCCTGGAGCGATGCGTCCATCCTCCAAGTGAAGCTTTCTACCCGACAGCCTCAGTGCCCTTCCTTTTAAGCCCTTTGCAAATGCGGGTTGGTACCTTCTAGAATCTTCTTGCTTTCTGAGTTTCCACTCATTGGCAGCTCTCAGGGGCCCCTGGCCTCAGGGACCCAGAGTAACCTCAAGGAGTAGAACTCCCCTTTCTCAAGGAAGCATAAACATAACTCATCTTCAGCTTTGACAACATCCATGGTAATGCTATCATGTACCAGCTGGCACCGGCTCCTTTTAGCCTGCACCTTCTTCCCAACGCGTCCTTGGAACAATGCAGACTAACATAAGCAATGAGATACGCTGAAAACCTGTTTACCAGTGGAATAATACGAGCAAAAGAGTTCACATCAAGTGCAGATTCCACAGAGGCCTGAAGCAAATGCCCATTATGGCTCTGAGCGCACCAGAATGCACTTCGCACCAGTGCCATGTTCTGGTACCCCTCCATCCTTAATTCAGCACTTTCTCCACCATCCCGTTCCTAAGACATTCTGTCTTGTCCCTGTCAATGGTTTACGTTTCCACCTTCCCTTGAAACATCTGGTCTTCTAATATCATTCTCTCACCCTATTGTAAGGACCCATGTCCTCTGCTCTGTTATCAATGGTAAATTTGTTGCACTTTTTTTGCAAAAAATGCATGGATTCCCTGTGATTTCATAAGTGAGCTGGAAATGGGAGTTATCCTGTTGCACACTAAAGTGTATTTTGACTCTTTAAAAAACGTCTTTGTGTTGTTGCTGGGGGACTTGTGGGCTCCCCAAAACCAAATCAAGGTACTTACCTGTGAATTCGCTCATTATAATATTGCCATTATTATTCAACATATCTTGTAGCGCAAACCTAGCTGTACAGGTCAAACAGCAAAATATTGGTAGTGAGAATTTAACAAGTTATCAAGTTAGTAGTAGAACCCGGCGAGAGACCAGCAGAATGCAACACGCATTCTGATTGGCTCTCGCCAGGACATTACCCGGCCGAGAATCCCTCGATTCTCGGCCGGGATTCCAGCCGCCTTGTCCATGGCGGGGGGGCGTGGCATCCCCTCAGCCAATGAGGAGGCTCGAAGCGGGGCCAGCCCCGATCCGAGCCTCCACACGGCTGAGAAGCTGCCTTTGCCCCCCGCCTGGGACTCCGGTAAGGTTTCTTTTTTTTTCTTCTCCTTTCCTCCCATCTCCCTGCCCTTCACACCACACCCCACTGACCTTCTGCCTCCTTTGTCCACGGCAGGCAGTGTGGCAGCCTCCAGCCGTGTGGAGGCTCGAAGCAGGGCCATCCCCGCTCCGCGCCTCCACACGGCTGGAGGCTACCATCGTCCCCCACCAGGGATTCTGGAGCGTCTTTTTTTTCCCTCCACCACTTACCTTCTTCGAATGGATTGTGTCCTCCCACGTATTCATCATCTTAGATATTATTCTCTTCCAGCTTTGTTGCTTCGGAAAAGAAATTACAGAAGGCGCTCTGCTAGAGGCTGCGGTGTCGATGTCCCTCGGCTGCATCCGTCGAGCAGAGATGTCATCCGTTGTATAAAAGCCTTGAGGTGCGCCCGTTGGCCTCAGTTCCGTTTTTCCTTTAGCTTTGCTTTGGATCGAGAAAACGGCACTTCAGTTATTGAAAATGTCGTCATTATTTAATCCTTCCACACCGAAGACTGGATTAAAAAAATGCCAGAAATGTGGAAGGAAGATGTCGCTAACAGACCCCCATCGGAATTGCCTCTGGTGCCTTGGCTCCGACCATCGTACAGACGAGTGCGCTTCCTGTCAATCGATGACCCATAAAGCATTAAAGGAACGGAGAGGTAAACTGGCGGTGGGGGAGGAGTCCTCGAAATTTTCTTCGAGGGGGAAAAAAGCCTTGGCCAAATCTACTTTAAGACGTCACAAATCTAAAAAGTCTAGGTCGAGGAGCAGATCCAGGAAGTCCTCTTCTTCCTCTAAAAAGACAGAAAAAGACAACACGGGTCTCCCTCTTCCTCGACGTTGTACATGTCCATCAAAACACGATTCCCCAAAAAAGTGGGAAGCCTTTACAACATCTATGCTAAAAATCTTTGAGAATGCGGCGCAGACCCCCTCAAAGTCGTCTAGCGAAAGCCATGCCCCTGCTCATACAAAGAGTGACAGGGCAAGATATAAGACAAGTAAATCCGGCGAGAAATCATTGAGGGTGTCGACCAGGGAGTGCTCCCTGACGCCTCATAAAAAATGCCTACCGATGCAAAAATCAGGGGTAAAATGGCGTCATCCTCCATTAAAATCCTTGTCCAAGACTTCCTCAAAGGCGATCGAGCACAGGGTGTAGACAGACCATTCCAAGAAGGTTACGTCTAGTGCACAGTCGACAGTGTCGAAGTTTAGTTTGTTTATTTATAAAGCACGTCCGAACCCTCAGGTAGCTGGGCGCATAATCATGTGCACAACAGAGTTACATATCGTTACACGAACATCATAATACAACAGACAGAGCATACATTAGTCCAGGCTCTGAGTGTTTACATACAAGAGTAGGATATACAGAGAAAAGTATGTACAGAGAATAGGCACAAAAAAAGTTGCAGTGGCTAATGCGGACCGGGTTACAGGTTGGTCCTGAATAGGCTGTAGATAGAGTAAACATTACTACAGGTAGAGAGCGGTGGCTGGCCAGTCGTGTCAGTGAGAGTCTAGATGTTTAGGCTAGTAGCCATGATTTTACCATGGCTCTGAATGGCCAGAATGCGGCTTCCGATCTAATTGTAGTGGGGAGGGTGTTCCAACATTGTGCTGTGAGCACTGGAAAACTGGAGCCTCCTGCTGTTTTTAGGTTATACTTAGGGATCTTTAGTTGGTGCAGGTAAGGTGTTCTGGTGGGTCTAATGGGGCAGTGTCTAGAGAATGTCAGAAAGGTAACGTAGGGCAGTACGTGATAGGCACTTGTGGGTGATGACCAGTGTTCTTAGCTTAATTCTGTCACGGATCGGGAGCCAGTGGACTTCTTTTCTAACCGTGGATATGTGTGCCTTGCGCGGGAGGTTGAGGGCACATCTAAGTGCATTATTGTGTAGGATCTGGAGTCTATTCAAGTTCTTAGTGGTAGTGCCTAAGTAGAGTGTGTTGCAATAGTCTAATTTAGACAATATCAGCGCTCTAGATAGGGTGAGGCAGCTAGATGTGGAGAGAAAAGGCCTACAGGCATTGATCAATTTATTGGTGTATGAAGTAGCTGAGATGGTAGAGTTTATTTGTTTCTTTAGTGATAAGGTAGAGTCGAGGTATACACCTAATGTTTTAACCTCTTTGGAAACTTTTATGATGTTGCCATCAATGGTAAAGGATTGGTACCTTTGGTCCAGTTTGTTGAGGCGAGCCTGGGAGCCTACGATAAGCAATTCTGTCTTATCGTCGTTAAGGCAAAGACTGTGTGGCCATCCAGGCTTGGATTTCTAGATAGATATCATTAAGCTTTGCAACATCTTCTTCATAGCTACCAGTGAGCGTGATGAGGACCTGGGTGTCATCTGCATAATTAGTGTAGCTGACACCCAGATCGTTACGACGGTCAAATAGGAGCTTCGTGAAGATGTTGTAAAGTGTGGGAGAAATGCAGGAGCCTTGCGGCACTCCACAAGTGATTGGGATAGGGTCCGCAGCCGCAGTGGGGGCGAAGACTCTAGTCGACCTGTCAGATAGAAATGACTGGATCCACTTAGTGGCATTCTGAGAAAATGCAGCAGCCGAGGAGAGGTGTTGAGTGAGGATCTGGTGGTCAACCAGATCAAAGGCAGCAGAGATCCAACAAGAGCAGGATGGCCAGTTTGCCCTTGTCTTTGGCGTCATCCATTTGGATTTTTAGATCCAAGAGGGCAGTTTCAGTCCCGTGCCTTGGTCTGAAGCCGGATTGTCGCAGGCCTAGGAGGTTGTTGTCTTCCAAATGTTGTTGTATTTGGAGATAGGCTACCCTGTCCAAGATTTTGAGAAGAAATGGGACTGTGGTGATGGGTCTGTAATTTGTGGGGATGTTGGGATCTAGGTTGGGTTTTTTGAGCAGGGGTAGGACCCACGCTTCTTTAAGGTTGTTGGGGACCACTGAATTTTTGAAAGAGGAGTTGATCAGTGAGGTGATGATAGGGGCTAACTCATTAGCGCCATCTTTGATGACAGATGCTGGGCAAATGTCACCTTTGCAGTTGGATGGTTTGAGGCTGGCGATTATCTTGATTACTTCCTCTTCTGTGACTGGTGAGAAGTGGAAGGATGGGCAGATAGGTATAGTGTGGTTAATTTTGCTGTTGGGGTTCTGCTTGGAGGCAAGGCTAGCTTTTTTTGCTTCAATCTTAGTTTGTAGGGGGGCAATTTTGTTAGCGAGGGCGAGCTGGATATTATTACACCAGGCCTCGTCTTTGATGCAGTCCTCTGTAGGAGGCAATGGTGATTCAAGTTCTCTTAGTATAGAGAAGAGGTCTTTGGTGCCGGATTTGGCATTTTGTATTCTCAAGTTATAGGTCTCTTTCTTAGCATTTAAGATGGCGGATTTGTAGGTGGCGGCAGCTGAAGCAAATTTGTCTTTAGTGGAGAGAGAAGGGGCTTTTCTCCAGCTGGTTTCTGCCGTTCTTTTAATATTACGGAGAGCTTTTAATTCTGCTGAGAACCATTTGTTGGAGTGGGCAATAGGTTTGGCTTTTCGTTGTTTGAGTGGAGCCATCTGGTTGAGGGCTAGTTCTAAAGTATTGTTATATAGGTCTACTATGGCTGATGGGTTGTTTTTTTGCGTGGGTAGATTAGCTTTGCTGATAGGCGCAAGAAGAGATTTGAGGTTCTCTATAGTGATGTTGCAGATATTTCTGGAGATTATTTGAGGTAGCTGTGTGGGTTGTGTGGTAGATGGTAAGGATCTCGGTAAAGAGAAGGTAATAAAATGATGGTCAGTCCAAGCGCAGGGAGTGATGTCAGTCAGTGAGAGGTTGCAATTGGCATCTGCAAGCCAATCCAAGGATCTTCCTTTTGTATGTGTAGGTTGATTAATGTGTTGGGTGAAGCCTAGATGAGTAATCGTGTCATTAAGGGAAGTGGCTTGGTTGTCATTGGGGTCATTGAGTCCCAAGTTGAAATCCCCCAGAATGATGATTTGGGATTTTGGTTTCAAATTGGTAGTGAGTAGGAGAGAGATATCCTCTTCAAAGGTGGAGGGGGGTCCTGGGGGTCTGTATATAATATGGAGCTGGATGGTTTGTGTGTCAGATAAGGGAGTTTGACGGATAAAAGTTTGGCTGAAGGTAGGGTTGTGCTGGTTACTTCTCTGAGGTTTAGGGTGGATTTTGCAATAATTGCTATTCCTCCTCCTATTCCCTTTTTCCTGTCAGCTCGGATGATGTTGTAGTTGTCTGGAGTGGCTAGAGCTATTGTGGGACCGGCTGCTGGGTGGAGCCATGTCTCTGTGATGACGATAAAGTCTAGGTGGTTAGTGGAAATAATGTCGGCGATATCAGTCGCGTGGGCAACCAGTGAGCGAGCGTTGATGAGGGCTCCCTTGATAGAGGTCTGTGAAGGGTTAGTTTTCGTGTGTGGTGGCGAGTGAGGTATAGTAGGGTTGTGACTTGGTGGGAATTCAGTAAGTGAGGTAGGCTGCTTGGGGTTCTTAGTCTGATTGGTGACCATTCTGGTGAGCTTTGTAACAAGATTAGTACGATAGCCGAGTATCGTTTCTAGTCATGGTCGGTGGGGCTGCGTTCAGGCATGTCCTGGTGGGTGCAACAAGGCGAGAACCTAGTCTTGTGTTTCTAAGGGGTGTGGGACAGGGTATGCATGGTGAAGGTGGGCGAGCAAATTTGTTTATCCATTCTATTGGAGATAGTAGGTCTGGGTAAAGTGGTGTGGTTGTGTGGGCGCGGAGCAACGGGAGAAGGGTAGCCATAGTTAGAGTGGCGCCTCTAAAAGTGGCCATTGTGGGTGGCTTGGCTCTGATGATGGGGGCAGTGAAGATCATAGGTTATTAGCAGGAGTGCAGTAGTAACTACAGATAAGGCACAACACAATTCAAATGAGGTCTATTAGCGACCATGAGGTACAACACAAATCAAATGAGGTCTATTCGCGACCATAGGGCACGACACAAATCAAATGTGGTCTATTAGCGACCATGAGGTACAACACAAATCAAATGAGGTCTATTCGCGATCATAGGGCACGGCACAAATCAAATGAGGTCAATTAGCGACCATAAGGCACGACACAAATCAAATGTGGTCTATTAGTGACCCTGAGGCACAACACAAATCAGATGTGGTCTATTAGCGACCATAAGGTACAACACAAATCAAATGTGGTCTATTAGTGACCAAGAGGTACAACACAAATCAGATGTGGTCTATTAGCGACCATGAGGCACAACACAAATCAAATGTGGTCTATTAGCGACCATAAGGCACAACACAAATGAAGTGCTGCACAAGATGCAGTGTGGCAGCATCAAGGTCCAGAATAGTACATCGGCTGAATTAGGTAACGTCTAGGTTCGGGTAGGACACTTAGGCCATTAAGCCATAGGGTGGCAACTGAATACCTAGAGCTACAAAGCTAAAGTGTTGTGTGCATGGACAGTAGAGGTGTGTTGGAGCGCAAGTCTTTGAGGCATAGGCTGGCATATTAGAGTACTGGGCTAGAGTGTCAATGATAGACAGTATCCTCGTGCGAGCCCCTAGATTTCGGGGTTAGGCTGCAGGGAGTAATTACAGATAGGCAGCCTAAATTGCAAGTAAAATGGTGTCATTTCGAAGGTTACCTCGATGGTGTCGAAGGCGATACCTAGAACGTTGATGCAATCAACGCCCTTGTCGACGTCTTTGTTCATTCCTGTTGCAAAATCGACATCTGTGTCGAAGTCTATGCCACCTGAGAATTTATTTCATCCTGAAAGTAGGCAGGATTTCTTTTAAACTGTTATGAGGGAGGTTCATCAGGAGAGGAAGATGTTTCGCCAGCTGGTGTGAAATTTGTAACAAAACAGGTCCATAAGGAGTTGATTGACCCTCAATCTAAGATGGCAGACTTATATGAGTGCTTGCAGTCGGCAAGTGGTCTGGACACATCTCCAGAATATGAATTTGAAAAGCCTAACCCGGCTGAGCATGCTGATGCAGGATACAGAAAGTTAATGAACAGGGTAACCGAATTTATGGGGTGGGGCAGAAATTCACCTATTTATCAGGAGGATGATATGACCGACATCCTTTCGGGGGGACCACAACAAGACCCCATACTTCCTTTTCACGTAGCTCTACAAAGGAAGGTGACCGACCACTGCATGGGAAGTCTACTCCGGCAGTAAATAAAAAATATGTTTCAAAATACAGATGCTGTTCTTCAGATCCTGAATATTTGAGTAAACACCGATCACCTTAGAGTCTTGTAGTTCAGGCGGCTACTTCTACTAGGAATGCAGCATATCCTACAATTCCCCCAGATAGGGATAAGAAGATCGATGCATGGTCCCGAAAGATTTCTTCTTCAGGGGGCATGGCAATAAAATCTACAAATGTAATTTGCAAGATTTACATACACTCTGTCGGACTGTATGATAGCAGGCAGCTGGACACATCCCTGAAGGTGAGAAACGGAAAGGTTTCCTGGCCATAGTAAGGGATGGAAAGGAGGCTATGGGGGAATGCCTTAAATCAGGTTTGGACACGGCCGACAGCATCAGTAGGTCCATGGTGTCTAGTACTGTGCTACGTAGGTTTGCATGGCTGAGGAAGTCAGGTTTTTCCCCCGGATGTGCAGGCAAGACTTCTCAATGTTATTTGACAGCTCGAGGTTGTTCGGCAGCAAGGCGGATGAAAGTTTGGAGAAGCTGCAGAACTCCAAAGCGGCAGCAAAATCACTCCGTGCCGCTATACGACAACCTCAACAACGCCCCTACACAGGCTCATCTTCCTGGAGGGGTTGTCTCTTTCGATTGTATTCCTCATTTGGAAAGGGAAGGGGACAGGCTAGTCAAAGGGGACAAAGGAAATTTCCTTGGGGCAAGGAAAAGGTACTAGATCTGCCCCAGCAACGGCAACTGACCTTCAGCTGCTGCTGCAGCAAAGCTACTCTGAGGTTTTGACCCACAAGACCCCGGTGGGAGGCAGGATCTTGTAGCATCTGGAAGAATGGCGGGGCATTACTTCAGATGCTTGGGCACTGGAAACAGTATCCCAAGGTTACTGCCTTCGTTTTCCAAAGAAACCTCAGAATCAGCCGCCGGGAAACAACTCTGCCAAACATCCAGACCCGCTCCTGTTGCAGGAAATCTTAACCCTGCTACAGAAAGGTGCAATACAACATGTACCTGTGGCAGAGAGGGAAACGGGTTGTTATTCCCCATATTTCCTTATACCAAAGAAGGACTGAGGATTGAGACCCATTTTAGACTTGAGAAACTAGAACAAGTTCCTCGGGAAGGATAAGTTCAAGATGGTCACACTCTCTCAGATCCTTCAGGCTCTCCAACTCCAAGACTGGTTGGTATCATTGGACCTTCAGCATGCTTACTTTCATGTGCCGCAGTGTTTCGGGACAGAAAAAAATGCTTTTAGGGCCCCGGTCACGCAGATCTTGCGGGCATATAACTATGGGCCCCGGGGAATTACCTGTAATGCCCCCGCTGCTCGGGGCATATTACTTAAATAATGATCACAGCACAAGGTACTACTGTGCCAGTGCTAGTGTCTAAAAGCATCACATGACTACAGAAGGTAGGATTTTGTAAATGTATAATAGTATTTAACCTCAGGCTTGATTGTGGATACTTTGGCCTCCCAACCATGCCATACCCTCCAGCTGTGCAGCCTGTCCTTACCTTCTGCCTCCGTCAGACGGTGGATGGCAAGCCCCATTTTTTGCCTCGATTTCTTTAACTAAAAGCAACACATTAGACTGTGTCCCTTGAAATTGACAGGCTTCGCGTTGAAACCATAAATCGCCCCTTTTTATAGAAAGAAAAAAAAGATTCCTTTTGAATCAAAGTATCCCTTTACTAGTAATTTTCCAAACTCCTAAACACCTGGCTGATAAGGGCTCTTCAGATGTTGGATGTGAAAACAGTTACAATTCTGCTCAGTAGGCTCAAAACTTTCAGACTGATCAACTGTTTGTGGCTTGTTCCAACCAATATAGGGGTGAAGCCCTCTTAAAGCAAGGCATAGCAAGCTACAGTGTTGCCTGTATAAGGTTCCACTTTGAATTGGCAAGCAGACATTTACCAAGACATGTCATTGGCCAGTCCACAAAAGTCAAAACTGCTAGCAGCGCTTTGTTCGCAAACACTTAACCTCCAAGGAATTATATCTATCTGGATACAACTGCACAAGAAGAACAAGTTACTTTCTCATCTAGTAACGTTCTTTCGATGGGATGGTCCGACGACGTATTCCATATCTATGACAGTAATCACCACAGCTGTGCTGCTTCGGAAAATCTTTCAGCGTCTGCGTCCTGCGTCGATGACGTCGATACGCTGTCCTCGAGGACCTCCTCCGACGGCACCAGATGTTATAAGTAAGACGCACGACGCCCATAGCCTCAGTTGTAGTTTTTTCCCAGAATGTGTGGCACCAATCTTCTGCCAGTATGACCACAGAAAGCCTTGCGGAAACGTAAGCTGCAATCGCATAAGAAATTCTGTAGCGGGGTAGGCAGGGAGGAAGCGATATGGAATACGTCGTCGGACCATCCCATCGAAAGAACGTTACCAGGTAAGAAAGTAACTTGTTCTTCGAGGGGATTGGGTCCTCCGACCTATTCCATATCTATGACAGACTCCCAAAGCAGTACCAACGGAAGGAGGTGGGAAAAGAATTTAGAATATACAAATTTAGAATGCCCAATCAAATTGCAGAGTAAAGGACCGCCTTGCCAAAGGCCAGATCCTGCCCCCAGATAGCATCGAGGGAGTAGGGACGTAAAGAAGTATGGACCGAAGCCCAGGTGGCTGCATCACAGATGTTACGAATAGGAACACCACTCTGTAGGGCAGTAGAGGCAGCCATACCCCTGGTAGAATGGGCCTGCAAGCCGACTGGTGGGTCCTGACCCGCCAAGTGGTAACATTCAGAAATTGACAGAATAATCCAGCGAGACAAAGTCTGCTTAGTCACAGCTTGTCCCAAACACATTCCAGCGTAACCAATGAAGAGTTGATCGTCCACTCTGACCCGGGACATGTGTGAAATATAAAAGCTTAAAGCTCTCCTAGGATCAAGCCTATGGAGCCTCTCCTCTTCCTTACCAGGATGCAGAGGAGGATAAAATGCCGGAAGAATAACCTTCTGGCTTAAATGAAATTCTGACACCACCTTCGGAAGAAAGTAAGGACGAACTCCAAGGACAACCCGGTCCTTGTGAAACACTGTGAAGGGTCGCTTAACGGAATGTGCCTGTAACTCATTCACTCTGCGAGCTGAAGTGACCGCAACTAAAAATACAGTTTTAAGAGTTAACAGTCTCAAAGGGCAGGAATGAAAAGGCTCAAAGGGAGCACCCATTAGAAACTTGAGAACAAGGTTCAGATCCCAACCGGGCACCTGGAAAGGTGACGGAGGGAACACATTAGTGAGCCCTTTCAAAAACTGAGAAATTAAAGGGATTTTAAAATAAGAACACTCCTCGGACAAGCGCTTAAATATAGACAGCGCCGCCAGGTAACCTTTAATGGTACCCACTTGCAGGCCCCTGTGGGCCAAAGAAAGCAAAAAAGACAAAACCATAGGAATGTCACATGAAAAAGGATCCACATTCTTAACCCTGCACCAGTCGCAGAACTTTCTCCAACGGCAAAGTGACTTTGTTGCAGGCCTTCTGGCCGAAAGCAACACCACCACGTCTTCAGGGAGGTCCCAATCCCTATACCTCAACCTTTCAGAAACCAAGCGTGAAGGTTGAGGGCTCTGACCTCTGGATGGAGAACCTGACCCCCGTCCCTTGAGAGCAGATCGTCTCGGTAGGGAAGCCGATATGGAGGGCAGATAGACAAGTCGAGAAGGTCCGGGTACCACGTCCTCCGGGCCCATGCTGGAGCAATGAGGAACATCCGGGAAGCGAACCTCCGGAACCGCTGCAGCACTTGCGGGATGACGGGGACTGGAGGAAACGCGTACAGCAGTGGGAATGACCACTCCACCACAAACGCGTCTCCTAAGGCTCCTTTTGGAGGAAATTCCCGCGAGCAAAACCTTTCGCACTTCCGGTTGACACTGAAGGCGAAGAGATCCACTTGAGGGGTCCCCCAAAGGGCGAAGATCTCTAGGAGAATCTCCTGAGCCAGCTCCCACTCGTGAGAGATAGAGCTCTGCCTGCTCAGAGCGTCCGCCGTCTCGTTGTCATCTCCGGCCAGATGAACAGCCGAGATCGAAACTTCCTGCTGGATGGCCCAGAATTCGAGCTGCATCGCCTCCCTGCACAGCGGAAGTGACCCTGCCCCCCCCCCTTTTTGTTGAGGTAGTGCATGGCCACCGTGTTGTCCGTTAGAATCAGGACACTCTTTCCGCGCACAGTCGGCAGAAAAGCCTTCAGGACTAGCCTGACGGCCCTCAGCTCCAACAGATTGATATGGAGTCTGGACTCCGACGGAGACCAACGACCGCTGACTGTCAACTCGTTGGCATGAGCTCCCCATCCCGTGAGGGATGCGTCCGTCACGATCGTCACCTCCGGCCAGGGCAGCCAAAATGGGGCCCCTTTCATCAGATTCGACGGCCCACCACAGAAGGTCCCGGGCCACCGAGGGCGGCACCTGAACAGGGTCCGACAGCCTGCCGGAGGACTGAGACCACTGGAGCTTGAGTGCCCACTGCAAAGATCTCATCCGCAGACGAGCCTCTGGCACCAGAAGAATGCAGGATGCCATGAGGCCGAGCAGTCTCAAGAACTCGGATGCTGGGAGATCCTAGGCAAAATGAAACTTGTGCACCATCTGCTGAATGTGAAGAGCCCTCACCTGAGGAGGAAAACACTGCCCCAGGGACGTGTCGAGCACTGCTCCGATGTACTGGAGCCGCTGCGTTGGTGTCAAATGGGACTTCTTTAAATTGAGGGAGAAGCCTAGCTTGTGAAGGGAGTGGCAGGTGACGGACAGATGATCCAGGACTTGCTCGGGAGAGCTCCCCTTGATCAACCAATTGTCCAGGTAGCGGTAGACGTGAATCCCCCCTTGCCTGAGATGCGATGCCACCACCACCATGAGCTTGGTGAAAACCCTTGGGGCGGAGGTCAATCCGAACGGCAGGACCCGAAACTGAAAGTGCGAGTCGCCAACCGCGAACCTCAGGTACTACTTGTGCTTGGGATGGATCGGCACATGGAAGTAAGCATCCTTGAGGTCGAGAGACACCAACCAGTCCTGAAATTGGAGGACTTGAGAAAGAGTCACCATCTTGAACTTGTCCTTCCTGAGGAGTTTGTTCAAACCGCGCAAGTCCATAATGGGTCTCAATCCCCCGTCTTTCTTCGATATAAAAAAATAAGGGGAATACCATCCCTTGTTCCTCTCCGCTACAGGCACCAGTTCTATGGCGCCTTTCTCCAGCAGGGCTTGAATTTCCTGCGCAAGGAGCGGATCCAGACTCTTCAAAGAGAGGCTCCCTGGTGGCTTGTCGTGAGGCCTCTGCTGAAAAGGAAGACAGTAGCCGTGGGTTATGATCTCCAGAACCCACACATCCGAGGTAATGGCTTGCTACTCTACAAGATGCTGCGCCAGGCTTCCCCCAATCGGCGAACCATGGGACCTGGCCTCATGACTGAGGGGTAGCGGCTGCGGCGTTGCCCGAGGGCAAAGAGGCAAATGCCCGAGCGGCCTTGGCATCTCGAGTACCTTTATTTCCACCCCTGGCACTCTTACGATGGACTCTTTGACTGCTAGCTCCCCTCACTTTACTGAAGGACGAGTAATAGCGAAAGGAACCTCCCCTCCATTGCTGTCCCCTAGGATGAAAAGGTGGAGGTTGGCGAACTGCAGCGCCCAACGACTTCACTGCAGCTTTGGAGGTCTGCAATCTCTCAAAGCTCTCGTCAGCCTTGCTGCCAAAAAGGTGTTCACCGTCAAAGGGCATGTTGAGGAGCAGGGACTGCACATCAGGAGCGAACCCAGGCTTCCGTAACCACGCAAACCTGTGCATTACGGTGCTCGCCGCCATGGACCGGCTGACACAATCCGCCAAGTCCAAACCCGACTGAACGGCCTCACACATGGCATCCTTGCCATCCTGAACCATAGCAAGGAAACCATCCCGTTCGTCTCGTTCGGGAATATGTTCAGCCGCTAATGCAACACAGTTCCACAGAGTGTGTGTGAAACGAGACAAGGCACATATGGAGTTGGCCGCCTGAAGCGCCATAGCCCCCGAAGAAAACACTTTCTTCGCCCAGCCGTGAAAACGTTTGTCGTCACTATCCGGAGGGATGGTAGGATACGACGCCTGCTTTGCCGGGGCCGTAGCCGTCTGCACCACCAAACTCTCCGGAGTGGGGTGCCTAGACAAGTAGCAGGGGTCGCTACTGGATGGACGGTATTTTCACGACAAAGACTTGCCCACTGCCGGGAGACTCTCCGGAGCAGTCCAAGCCGCCGCCGCCACCCTTCTCTGCAGAGCCATATGAAAAGGCAAAACCGGGTCAGTGGGGGGACCGAGATCAAGGATGTCCGTGAGATCATCCTGAACGAACTCCCCTGGGGGAGCTGACCAACCCAAGTACTCGGTGACACGAGACATAAGGCGCCGATATGAAGAATCGGCATGAGTGCCAGGCTCCGGCCTACAAAACTCCACCTCCGGAGAGGTGTCCAGTCCACTGGCATCATGCAGCGACTGCCGCAGGTCATCAAACTGGCTATGGCCCGAGATAAGTTCATCGGGAACCGGAACCAAGCCGCCATCAAAGCCTTCATCATCCTCTGAAATGTACTCCAGGCGGGGAGAGAAAGACCTCTGGGGACCAAAGCAGTGCCTGACCTTAGCCAGAGCCTTTCTAGGGGCAAACCCTGTGCCACGGGGCCCATCCGACACCACCGCCTCGAAAGGCGTCGAGGGCGCCGAACGAGTCGGCGCTGACAGAAAAGGCGTCGACGTCGAGCGAATCGGCGTCCACATCAGATGCAGCGCCGCCAGCATAGGCGGCGTCGACACAGGCCTCGAAGCCGGAGCTCCGAGCGTGTCTATCGACGACCTAGGCGCCGACGGCGTCGACGACCCCCTCGGAGGCGGAGCCTCGAGAGAAATCGCCGACGACCTCGGCGCCACAGGCGTCGACGTCTTCTTCGAAGTCGGCACAGGATCACGCGGTCTCGAGCGCGTCGAAGACCGGGACCTGGAACGGACATAGCGAGAACGGCTACCCTTGTCCGAGCGGGACCTCTCCCGCGAGCCGTGCCGACCACCCGAGCCCGAAGAGGTACGAGCGGTGTCTCTCGACCGACCGACCCCACTCTGAGGCGCGGACGGACCGGTGCCCTGTGATTCAAGAATCGCTAGCATCTGCTTCCCGAAGGAAGCCCATTCCTCCGGTGTCGCTTGCATGGAGGGATAAGCGACCCGCCGACGGGCGGAGTCCTCGGAAGAGGACGGGGAAGGCGACCTATGCGGGCGCTTATGGGAATGCCTCGAAGAGGCGGAGGAGTGGCGAGACAGACTCCTGGAAGGAGACCCACTGGACTTCCGACAATGATGCGGAGAGTCGCCCCTCGAGTCATCTGTCGAAAGCCCTGCAGACCTCGACTTCCGAGGCTTAGACACCCGGCCTACCGACAGCTTCTTCTTGCGTTCCCTCAAGGCCTTTGGCGTGAGCGACTGGCAGTCGACACAGTCGTCCGTATCGTGGGCCTCCCCGAGGCACCAGAGGCAGGCGTCGTGCGAGTCCGTGACCGACATCTTGGACCCACAGTCCCCGCATTTCTTGAAGCCCGGATGCGGGGTTGAAGACGAAGAAGACATTGCCACGAACAGGTCTTCACAACAAACCCAACAGGTTCAACGAACCGAGAATTGAAAACCGCAAACTCCAACGAGTCGAGCCGTACCGAGATTCACGAAGCGAACACGTTCGCGGAAAAAACGGAACTGAGGCTATGGGCGTCGTGCGGCCTACTTATCACATCGGGTGACGTCGGCTGTCGGAGGAGGTGCTCAGGGACGACGCATCGACGTCATCAACGCAGAACGCAGACACCAAAGATTTTCTGAAGCAGCACAGCTGAGGACATTACCGGTCATAGATATGGAATACGTCGGAGGACCCAATCCCCTCGAAAGACATGTTTTGCCTTGGCCAGAGCCTTTCTAAGGGGTTCCCCAGTGCCATGGGATACCTTTGACTCGAAAGGTGTCGAGTGAAACGGCGTCGACGTCGAGTGCAGCGCCGAACACAGACTGCTTCAACACAGTCCACGAGGGCGGAGCCCCGAGAGTGTCCGTCGACAGCCTGGGTGCCGATGGCGTCGACGACTCCCTCGGAGGCGGAACCTCAAGAGAGTCCGCCGACGACCTCGGCGCCACTGGCGTCGACATCTTCTTAGACTTCACAGGTGCACACAGGCTCGAGCGCGTCGAGGACCGGGACCTGGAACGGGCCTGACTCGAACGATTTCCCTTGCCCGAGCGGGACCTCTCCCATGAATCATGCTGACCACCCGAGCCCGAAGGCACACAAGCGGTGTCCCCAGTACGGTCACGACCGACCCCCCTCGGAGACACGGACGGACCAGAGCCCTGCGATTCAAGAATCGCCAACATGTTCTTCCCGAAGGAAGCCCACTCCTCTGGAGAGGAACGCTTGGTGGGATAAGAAACCCACCGACGGGCGGAGACCTCGGATGAGGACGGGGAAGGCAACCGATGACGGTGCTTCCGGGAGTGCGTCGAAAGCCCAGTGGACCTCGCCTTCCGGGGCTTGGACACCTTACCGACCGTCAGCTTCTTCTTACGTTCCTGCAAGGCCTTGGACGTAAGCGACTGGCATTCGACACAATCATCCGTGTCGTGGGCCTCCCCGAGGCATCAGAGGCAGGCGTCGTGCGAGTCCGTCACCAACATCTTGGACCCGCAGTCTCCACACTTCTTGAAGCCCGGACGCGGGGTGGAAGAAGAGGAAGACATCCCGTACATTACTACACAAACGACCAGGTTCGAAGAACTGAAAGAACAGAAACTCCAAAGAGTCAAGGCGCACCGAGATCTCCGAAGCGAACACGTTCGTGGAAAAAACAGAATTGAGGCTATGGGCGTGTCCTACTTATAACATCTGGTTACGTCGGCCGTCGGAGGAGGTCCTCTAGGACAGCGTATCGACTCAGAACGCAGCCGCCGAAAGATTTTCCGAAGCAGCACAGCTGTGGTGATTACTGTCATAGATATGGAATACGTCGGAGGCCCAATCCCCTCGAAGATGCAGTTTGGTTAGGCAGTGGCAAGGACGTTCGGTTTATCGGAGGCCTCTTACCTACCATCCCAGTCAGGAAACAATGTGCTGTAGAATTTAAAATAGGTTGTTTATGTGTTACTGCATGTATTGCTTCCAATACAGCTTAATCTATATTCAAAAGTGTGTGACTCTATAAAAGGTCAATACAGGAAATAATTAGGTTACTTGCCTGTAAAGATAAAGCAGCAGTATTGGTGTCTTTTATACATTCACAACTGCCGGCCCTCATCCACAAGGCGGCTAGGTTTGGGGCTGTGTTATGGTATTAAAGTGCATGAAGACTCAATGTAAAACTGTGGAATTGGAATACAGGAAGTCAGCATGGCTGCACTCAGGTAATAGTGGGCTTGTTTGGGAGGTCCCATAAAGTGGCAGGTTTCTATTCAAGCAGGCTATGGTTAAATAATAAAAAAGTTGATTTTCAATGTCAGATGTTAATTTACACATTTTGGGGGTTCCAAGCCCAAGAGGTGGAAATTTTCAAAATTATTTTAATCAAAAGAAAGGTTTTCATTATAGTATTTTACAAGCTTGTTGGAGAGAACCGCAATGAGACAGCCATCCCAGTGTGACCCAGATTTAGCTGGGTATCCAGGGAGAACTACAGTTAAAAGGAAATATAACTCTTAAGTTTACAGGGTCAGGTTTTGGGTTCAGTTACTGGCTGAAGGTCATAGTTTTGCAAGGCAAGGACTGAATCCCACATTCACTCCTCTGCCTATGTGGAAGAAGAGGGTATATCAGGTTGAGAAGGAAGGGCATGGAGCAGAGGAATGGAAATGTTAAAGATGGTCGAGGCTGATATGGAAGGTTTGAAGGTGGCCACAATGAACATGAAGGGGCTTAACATGCCATATAAATGATCTATGCTTTCCCTACAGTAGACCAAGTTCAAAAAGGTGGGGGCAGATACAGAATTCATGGTACAACTGGGACTGGGGCTATTGCTAGCCAAAAGGGTGATCTCCATGGCATGGAAGGCACAGGGTTGTCCTAAAATGGGAGACTGGCGCAGGGCATTGTGCAAATAGGTGAGGGTTGAGAGGGATCAGAGTGACCGGGTGCACTGAAGGCGAGGTACTGGCTTGAGATACACAGTGGCATGAGATCTGGGATAAAATGGAGTTAAATCTGTATCTATGACATCCATGATGCAGTGTGGCTACTGTTACGGTTTGTGTTTTGGAGGGGGGGGTTAGAAAAGAAGTGGACATTGTTTTGGAGGGGGGGTTAGAAAAGAAGTGGACATTGGTGGGGGGTGTGTGGTGGGGCACGGGTCCTTTGACTACCTTGGTGTTTTGCTTTTGGCATTGAAAACCGAGTATCGGACAAAGTGACATGATATGATCAGGTTCTGAAATTGAATGTTCAATGTAAAACAATGGTTTTGAAAATTTAAATAAAAGGTTTTATTAACAAAACAAAAAAAACAATTCATGGCACAAATATAGGCAAGGTGCTATGGGCCTCAAGCATTGAAAAGAGAGGTGGAGTAAGTATTTTGGCTCAATGTTCACTGGGGATGGTGGTCACAGGAAAATGACCTTTCAAGGGCGCTTAATTCTGAGGGGAGAACCTTGGTGACCTTATTCGCAAAATCAAGCATAGGCTGTTATTTGTGATGCAGCTCTTTTCGAATTGAACATGATCCTAGGGAATGTAGAGGACCAGTAAATATTTAAGAAGGATGACCAATCAATGGGATAAAACATGTAGAGCTAACAAACAACTTCTCTAAAATCACTTCCTATAGGCTCGGCGGAGGGCACTAAAGCGCAGGTTAAAAGGTAGTATATTCTTCTCAATCCCACATTCGACCTTCAAACGGATAGATTACCTGTTGCTGCAGAAGGGTAAGGAATACCTGGTGTGTTACTTTATCATTGTGACGACTGGCTGAAGAACATGACATGGTGGTTAAGCAAGTTGATATAGGAAAAGAGTATGAGAATCGGAGCAGATGGTGCTATAACAATACACTGCTTAGAGATCCCCAGTTTAAGGAATCTCTTAAGTGAAATGGAGATGTGCCTCAAGGAGGACATACAGAGTGGATCCCGTGATAGCCAGAATTATCAGACATAGGTACGGATAGATGTGCACATATGGGGTTTCGTACAATGGGGGACTTGTTTGAGGGGAATTGTACTGCCATTTGCGGAATGGGTGCGATACATTCAGATGTCTGGTGGGCAATTCTTGAATTTCACACAATTGACCAAGACCCTAGCGAGCAAATGGGACTCGATACCGGACGAACCCCCGATCGCCCGAGACCTTCAAACTCTCAATTATAGGAACAGCACAACATGCAGTCACAAGGCTATATGTGGCCTTACATGACAGTGAGACACTACCCCAACTAAAAGTTGCAGAAAAAAGGAAACAAGACTTGGGAGAGGATAGAGGAGAAAGCATGGTCCAAAATATGCTCAAGAATTAGTAAAGTATCAAGGAACGCACGCTTTAAACTAATCCAATTCAATATCGTACACTGGGTCTACATGATGCCCCAGAAGCTGCACATGATGAATGCGGCTATCACACACACGTGACTGAGATGTAAGGGGGAGTCTGCTGTCTTCTGGCACATGGTCTGGGAATGCCCAATAATAGAACGCTATTGGTAGGCAGTGACCAGCAGGAACAACAGCTTATTAAGAAGGCAATTGGAATGCACACCTCGAATTTGCTGATTGAGGGTGCTTCCGGATGGTAAGAAAAGAAGGCGCACAAACAAAATATCATTTTTTCTGTTGGTATTAGCGAAGCGTCACATGGCCATCTTGTGGAAGTGCCCTAAAAGACCTCTGCTGGACCAATGGTCAGAAGATTTATTAAAGTGGGTAACAGCAGAAAAGGCAGTAATACATAAGCCGGGAAAGAGTGAGGACTTGGAGGTCTTGGAGCGGAAATGGGGCATGCTCCTTAATGACCTACTAACATCGCTGGACAATCTTCCCCCATGAAGGAATACATTGATGGACACCAGTACGAACTATTGCTGTGGTTGAGTTTTGTTGAAAGCTTCAGAGGTACTGATGATTAATGTTGAAGCACCCTCATAGAGGTGGATCCTAATGGGTCTATATTTGAGTATCTGAGTTGGATCAAAGGGGAGGGTGAAGGTATTTTTGAGGACACATGTTACTCCGAAGTATTCCGTTTGTAAAACCCAATAAACAAATTATTTTAAAAAAAAGAAACAAAGGACATACAGGGGTTGGAGGCTTCAAGAGACAGACAGAATTAAGGGCACCTTCTCACAGTGATCCGAATGTGGCAAGAGCTCAAGATCCCAGTGATGGAGGTTTTCAGAAAATGTAGCTTCTTGTAACAGATTTTATGAGAATGGGGATAAGGCAGTCGCGATACTGGCGAATAAATTTGAGGCTCAACAATTAGAAAACAGTGTAGCTAAAGGAGATTCATCGGGGAGTAGGTTCTCATACCCGTTGGAAGTGGCCAGCTACTTCCTCAGTTTTATGAAGGGTTGTACAAAGATGAGGAAGGGGAATCGGAGGAACAGATTTGGAAAGCCTAAATATGCTTACATGTTCATGGAAAAATGCCATAGGATTTGATGAAGTATTTTGGAAAGGGAGGTCTGAGAAGTTATAGGACACAGGCACATGGCTACTGGGAAGCCTCTGGGGGGATAGCTTCAAAAACTTTTCATAAAGGATATGGGGGCTACTGGCACAATTCTCGGCTAAAGTATTCAATGGTGTTTTGGAGGGGAGGGTGTACCACTCTTCTTTCTTGGACACTATCATTTCAGTATTTACAAAAGGAATGAAGGGATGCATTTGACTGTAAATCATAAAGACAAAACTCTTTGCTGAATATTTATATGAAGATTGACAAGTGTACAGGTGTGTAGGTTGGACAGCTGTTGCGTAATTTCCATCAATCATTCAGAACAGGATGGCTTAATTGCCAGAATACTGGGAGCTGTGAGGGGCAAGAAATACGAGAAAAGGTATTGTTTTCTCAAAGTTGCCATTTTATTAAATAAAAAGCAGTGAGATAAAATGTCTATCTTTCCCTAACCTAATAAGAATGGTCATGCCTGGCAAACAAACTAAAACTAAAGAAAAGGGACCTAGTAGCTGATCCTCACACTAGTACACAACAAAATCATACAAGGACTGTCTGGCCATTTTTATTTCCACAAAATGGTATACCAATTCAAACGCAAAGGCTTTAGAAAGAGCAAGGTTCAGTTCCAATAAGTTCTGTGCAATAACAAAGTTCCATTCAACATAGCACAAAAAATCGTTTCCTTTCACTGGTTCCTTCCACTTTGCAAGAAATGTCTCTTTCACAAATGCTTGGTCACAAATCAAAACGACTGTTATTTTCCACAGTCTCTTGCTTGGCAAAGTAAATATCTCTCAACCGAAACACAAGCTCATAAACCAAGACAATTGTTCTCTTCACAGAGGCCAAGTAATTATTAGCACATCACACGTCTTCAAAGGAAGCTCTGTCAGGATAGCATAGGAATGCAACAGCTCATCAAGAAAGGTGAAAGAATTACCTACCAAGTTCTTTCCTAAACACCTTTTCTTCTTCTTTCCTGGTACACTCGCCTGCCAGGACTAACTACTACAACTACAATTGTGTTCAGTGGTAATGCCTGCTTCAAGATTCTCCACACCAGCATCCCATGTGAGGAGGTTCAAACAATAACTGCTTCTCATTAAAGTCTCTTGATAACATGGGTTACAGTTCTCACCAAATAGATATTTTATAAAAAGGGAAGTTGTGCCCTGGTTGCCACTGTATTACTCTTCTATAGGCTCTTGGCACTGCAGGTTACAAGCTTCTCCTGATTGACATCTCATATAAGGAAAGTTATGCTCCTGTAGCCTTTGTATGTTTCTCATGCAACCTCTTGTTGCTGGCAATGCGGGTTATAATTATCCCCAAATGGTATCCCTTATCATGAGAGTTGTGCCCTGGCTGCCCTTGTATCCATCTTTTGCAGCATCTTAGCTTCTGGCAATGCGGGTTACAATTATTCCCAAATGGTATCCCTTATCATGAGAGTTGTGCCCTGGCTGCCTTTGTATCCATCTTTTGCAGCATGTTAGCTTCTGGCAATGCGGGTTACAATTATTCCCAAATTGGTATCCCTTATCATGGGTGTTGCACCCAGTGTGCTTCATTTCATTTGTTCGGTATTCAAAGTCATTAGTTTTACTTAAGAGTCTTTTGTGACCCGGCTGCCAGCTCTGGTCTGACTGTCGCGGCCGGCACACTCCTTCAGGTGAGCTCTGACAGCTGTGCAAGGCCTCCGGATCTGCTTCTTTACCGGAGCGGGTCACGGCATGTTGGACGCTCGTCTCCCACACGGTGTAGCTTTCCCCAAAGCCACTTCCAGCAGCGCTCGCTCTGCACAACCACGAGACTTCTCCCATGTCGGCCCCGGCTGGTGCTTCCTCCGCCTCCACAGTGCCTCCCACATTCACACATGCTACTGCCTCTGCTCCTGCCACTGCTGCCGCTTCTGCCTCTTCTTCTGCCACTTCAAACTCATTCTGGCATTTAAATGCTTTGTACCACAACAACTAGACTGCTCATTAAACTTCATGGTCCCTGTAATCTTCATCAACTCTCGAGTCCCTCTTGTTGTCCCAGTACCACAGGCATTATGCGTTCTCAAGTCCATAATGTTTTTGGTCTTTGTACATTTAGTTTTCTTAAACAGATTAGTGAACTGAGATCTGTCAACTTTAAGGAGGTTGTAAAAATAATTGATCTAGATTTGTGTTTAGGACCTCTATATATAAGGCAGAATCATAACACTTAGAGGTTTTTATATTTACTTCTGAACCCCAAATGTACCAGTTTTATGCTGTTTAGCAGACTTTTTATATTATGTGTTTTGGGTAGTTCTAGGAGAGGGAATTATACACAATTATACACCGACAGCATGACATTAGGTATTTGGATATTCTGGACTTTCATCCTCAGAAGAGGGTGAATACCGCGTCTCTCCTAGCGGAGTAACCAATTCCCCTTGACAACCGTCTCCACCCATGTGATTCCCCCCCCCCCCCAATGTTGCCACCCCCAGGGTTAGGTTCAGGAAGCGGCTGCCTTCCCCTGGCCACATGGGTGGAGACTTTTGGCTGGGGTTTAGTAAAGACTCCACAGGATTCATCACAGAGCACACAATAAGTGTAGGGCTTTCAACAAGGAGCGTAAAATCATGTGTACAATGTTTAACATGTTTTATATGCAACGTGGGATTCTGCAAGATCTGTAACATGTAATGTAAATGGTATATGACTATTTATTACAGAATCTATCACCTTCATCCACACCTTGTCACAAATGTAACAGAATCTCCAGTCAAAAGAGATTTTGATGCAGGTGGGTAAACTATGTATTACTACAGAATATTCATGTTTTTTGCAACTGAGAAAAGAAGGTGGATTCCATAGGAATCCATGTAAATTCAGGATTGTTTAAATGTAGAGGTTCAATTGTAAGCACTCTGCTCTGTGGTATTTACAGGTTCATTTAAAATTAGACCCATAGTGTGCATGCACTCCTGGAGAAATAAGTCAGCCAATAGAGGCCATGTGAAGTAGTAGTCATTGGTAAAAAAAAGTCTTTAATGGAGTTTATTTTCAATCCAACTACTGATTGTTTCTTGTTTGATTCTTAGCCAGGCAGAAATAATACTGTCATGAAGCCAATGCAGTACCACAGTTTCTCATACGTTCCACAGAGGGGATCTGTGGGTCAAAGAATGATTGCAATGCAGTCACTTTTAACAACATATTACCTTAACCATTGCAGCTTCAATAGAGCAGTCCGGCAACCCAGGTCTGTCCATCATCCCAGCAGTCAGGTATGCCATGCTCTCCATTACAAATGCTTTCTGGGCCATTAAAGCAAATTTTTCCTGAGAATGATAGGGCACACATAAGCATTCACACATAAAAGAACAAATGTAATATAGAATTCAGCACGTAATATAAATAAAACGGGATAATTGTGATTATTAGTTAAAAACAAATATCTTTTTCTACGGTCAAGAATCTTATACATGCAGTTCAGGCTCAATGCACTACCTACTAAGGAGCGCTTAAGCTTCTGGTCCCAGTTTGACGACTCGGATCTATCGTGCCGATTCTGTGGAACCACCAATGAAATTCTCAAACATTTGACAATGATGTGCTCTGGGCTAGAGCAACAAAGAAACACCATTTTTGGCCCAGTAACAAAGAAATTTCAGTTATTATCTCGAGAGGACTGGTGGAGAGCTCTGTTTGATGGTTCAAACAGATCTGTGTTATGTGCTTTGGTCACTTTTCTCTGTGTACTAAAGGAGAGTCTGGATGTAAAGACTGTTCACTAATTGATGTGGCGAAATTATGTGTACCTTGTTGATGAAAGAGGTGGCTTTGATAACTAACTGGACGTAAAGAGGTGTATTCTTCTTTTATTGTTTGTTATTTTCTTCTCTCTCTTTTTAAAGGTTTGTAAAAAAACAAATATATATATATATATATCTTTTTCTTCTAATTTTTCTTTTCTAAAACAAAGTATAGACAAACTCAAAAATTTCTGCAACCAAAACGAACAGTACAGACACGAAATGAAATACACTGTACAAAAGATCCAAATTATGGACACTGAAACACTAAACGTGATCCAATGGTGCAAATGTCAGAGAGACTAGCTGCTTGAGGATCCAAGAAATGCAGTTCTCCTAATGCTTTTGGCAAAGGACTCTAAGATCACAACTGCATACTCTACCACTGACTACCTGGTACCCAGTGCAGCATGCTACCTATCCACTCGGTGCAGTGTTCCTAACTCACTCACCCAGAAAAAGTCACTGCCCACCGTCAGAGGAGCCTGGATTCCTCATGGCATCTTCTCAGAAACATATCACCCAAAAGACTCTACAACTAAAGATTGGCCAAGTGGAACCCCATCCAATTGTTTGCCACATACGCATGTGATTACATTGCCTACCAGGCCCTCCACAACACTCCCTGCACTAGCACACTCAACTTCTATGCTGAAACACATTATACATCTATGTAATAAGTCACTTGTACACAGCAATCTAATACCTCACCCAACAGACATCAAACTACATTATCCCTACACCTCTTCAACCAATGTATATACAACCCAAGAAAGGGATGGAACTCTTGATGGCACCTTGCAATTCTGAAGTGAGAATTCCAGGTGTGAGGAATGGATTGGAGACAATGGGTTGTGCTGAAATGTGCACATTTTCTGTAGCAATGCAAATCTCATTGTGGCGAAAAGGAACTCCCTCGCCCTATTTCTAGAGAGGTTTCCTACCTCAACACAGAATAACTCGGGTGCTCATCTGGAGGCAAGAAAAAATAAAAAAAAAACAATATACCATCCTCTGTCAATACCAACTACTCTATCACTACCGCTATGAAGTAAACCAAAAAGGATTCATTGAATGGCTCCCTTCTCCTTGTGCACAATACAGTTTTAAGTTGACTTAACAGCAGCCTGCAGCCTCTTCCAACAGGGCCTGATTTACCAAATACACTTAGACCAGGAGAATGACTGCCTTCTCCTGGTCCATCTGCGAGAGTTTGGAGAGACTGTTCCTTGATAGTTCTTTGTACAGTCTTTTAGAAGTCTCTTTAATTCCTCCCAAGGATTTGCAAACATTGTTACGGCTTTAGCCACACTTCTTCTATTGCTGGTACTTTGTGAAGACATTTTATTTCTTGACTATTGGGGAGATTACACCCTGACAGTTATTGGTCCTTTTGGTATCTTTCACATATGTTGGGTTTCCTGTGATGAGAGAGTTCACTTCTGAGTCCTTCTTGAGATTTATGGTTTTTCAGGTCACCACTGAAACGAAGGAGATAACTCCCAAAGAATACTGGACTCTTGGTTCGTTGGGAATCACTATTGTGATGAGGGAGATCACTCTCGAGGAATACTGGACTCTTTGGGTTCCCTGGGCCCCACCCAGCTAGCCCACACATCCTGTTATCTGTATCTTCACTTGGGAGCGCTACCAGTTCTTTTCAGGGGCCCAGGTCACTGTTGGTTCTGCACATGTTCAGCACGTATTTCTACTTTCCTCCTCTTTGGTCAGTGCAGCTCCATTGCTGCAGTGGTCTTGGCGAGTTTTATGGGCAACAGGTTTCTGCAGTGGTCTCAGCGTGTTTTAAGGACCACATGGTCTACCTTGGAGAAGCCACGCCACCGTTGGATTCTTCCTGCTTCTGCAACGAGTCTGGGTTACTCTGGCTTGCATGGTTAATTTCAGCTTCTTCTTCTGAAAACCACTGTCTCTCGATACTTCTGGAAGAACAGGTTTGAATTTGCTGGGCCTTGCAGGAAGGACGCCAGATTCCCTCGCTGCTCTGCGTGCTCTCGAACACACTTAGTCCTTCCTGTCTTTACTTTATATTGCTTTAAACGCCCCAGTGTGGCGTCAATGTCTGTCATCACTGACTCTGAAGTTATCTTCCTGCTTCTATTGGTCACCTCGTCACAGTACTTTGGTAACACTTAATACTGTTCTGTATGTTTCTTTGGTTCTTCTTCGTCTCAGTCCTATCTGATCCTACAGGTGAGATAGTAGGGAATTCACAATAACACACAGTTGTATTTTCAGGATGGGAGGGAGAAGGAGTCAATAGGGCCATAGCTTCTGGGCACAATGGTTTAGGGAGGTCTTTCATGGGACGGAGTCCTTATACCCATGAGGTCCTCCTGCTTATTACCACCCCTACGGTGACTATTCGGCAGCGGCCTTGCCTCCCTAACCTCATAGGGAAGGGCTCCCCTCTGGGGAGAAGTGACGAGATCCTGTGAATCGACAGAGCATTCACTGAGCAAATAAAAAGACAAGCATATTCTGAGAAACGTAAATGAAATATACTCAAAAATTAAATAATAGGCTGATCAAATGATTAACATACTAGCAAATTAAGGGTAAAAACATGACAAGCAGGTTAATGAAACTATAATCATTTCCTGACTAGTGAAATTGTAAGCATTTCCATAAAGTACACATTTTATTATTGTGATAATTCTAACAAATTATGAATTCAATTTATGAATCCATGCTGGTAATTTGCATATTCTGTAAAGTCAAATGAGAAGCATATGGGATACATTACTCACCGTAATCGTATTTCTGATGCTTGTATCTGCTTAGATTCACATGCTGTGCGTAGGCCGACATCTAGTGGAAGCTGCGGAGTATTACAGTTTGTTTTTCAAAACTCGAAAATGGGCGTCGACACAGGGCGTGCCAGTAATACTATCCCTAGTGTGACGTCCACTGTACCCATGATCCCTCACGCGTCTAGGACCCTCAAATTGTATTTTTTCTGACATGAGGTAGCATGAGTAGCAGCGTGAGTACAGATGATCCAAGCAGATAGAAGATAGATAAGATAAGACTACACGCATCCATGCGCCTTCTCTCAGAGGGGAGGAAGGGTGGGTCGCATGTGAATCTAAGCAGATACAAGCATCAGAAATACGATTACGGTGAGTAATGTATCCCTTCTGAGGCTTGTGGAATCTGCTTAGATCACATGCTGTGCATAGATTAGCGAGCAGTGTTAGAAGGAGGTGGGATTTGAGAAGGGTCATGAGCAAATAAATGTCTTAGAACCGCTGGTCCCACTTGAGTATCTGTCTTGGAATGGGTGTCAATGCAGTAGTGCTGAGTAAAAGTGTAAATAGAGCTCCAAGTAGCTTCTTTGCAAATGGTGTCAAGGGGAACATTTGCAATGAAAGCCAGAGTGGCCCCAATGCCTCTTGTCGAGTGGGCTCTAGGCGTAAAAGGCAAAGTTTTGTCAGAAAGAGTAACACAACTGGACACAGTTGACAATCCACTTGGAGATGGCACCCTTAGAGACGCGATCTCCCTCTTTGCCTGTGGCTACGGAGACAAACAGTTGATCTGTTTTCCTAAGCGGTCTGGTCTTGTTTACATAGTAAAGGACCACCCTACGCACATCTAAGGTGTGTAGTTTAACCTCATCCGAGCTTTGTGGGTTTTGGAAGAAAGCCGGAAGCTCGATGGACTGGTTTACATGGAATTTAGAAATAAACTTAGGTGAGAACCTAGGGTGTGTCCGTAAAACCAGCTTATCCTTATGAATAGTAAAGAAAGGATCCTGCACTGACAGAGCCTGAATTTCACTGACCCTTCTTATGGATGTAATGGCTACTAAGAAGGCAGTCTTATAGGTCAGGTGTTTGAGACTTGTCTTATGCATGGGCTCGAATGGGGGGGCCCATGAGTTTAGATAGCACCACATTCAGGTCCTATCCTGGTGGTGGGTTAGATATAGGAAGATGAAGTCTCTTTACTCCCTCCATGAAGGCTTTAACCACGGGTACCTTCCACCACGACACCTTGCTATGTTAGGTGGTCTACGCTGACAGTGCTGCCAGGTGTACCTTTAGTGAGTTGAAAACCAACCCTGCGTCCAGCAGGTGGAGCATGTATGTCACGATTGTGGAAGGAGTGCAATCAACTGGGTTGATTTGTTTATTCTGGCACCAGATAAAGAATCTCTTCCATTTGTCGAAGTACCAATGCCTCGTGTTCGGTTTCTTAGACTCTTTTAGGATGTCCATACACCTCTGTGGTAAATTGAGATGTCCAAACTCTATGACCTCAGGAGCCATGCTGCTAGGTTCATGGAGTTGGGTAGAGGATGCACCTTCTGACCTTGGTGCTGGGACAAAAGATTGTACCAGCCCGGGAGTTTGATAGGATCGCACACCGAGAGGCTGCAACGGTTAAAAACACAGTTTGTACGCCCACATGGGAGCAACTAAGACGAGCGTCATCGACTCTCTGTTCATCTTGTTCACCACCTTCCTGATGAGGAGTTGGTGGAAAAGCATACGCAAACATCCCTGACCAGTTCATCCACAGGGCGTTCCCCAGGGAGTCTGGTTGGGGAAACCTGGATGCGAATCCTGGGCACTGTCTGTTTTCGCTTGTGGCGAATAGGTCTATAGTGGGGAAACCCCACTGAGAGACGAGATCTTCTACGATTTCTCTATGTAGACACCATTTGTGTTCCTCCTGGAGGGGATCTCTGCTCAAAGCGTCCGCTAGAGAATTGAGCTCCCCTGGAACATGTTGAGATGACAGAAAGATGTCCCGTCTGAGTGCCCATATCCATATTTTCTGGGCACGTCTGGACAGATTTGGCGAACAAGTCCCTCCTTGCTTGTTCAGGTAGAACATGGCTGTCATGCTGTCTGTCCGGATCTGCACCGACAGGTTCAGTAGGTGGGGCTCGAACGCTTGAAATGCTCTGAAAACTGCCAGAAGCTCTAGCAGGTTGATGCAATTCTTGGCCACTGTGTGAGACCAGAGACCCTGAGCTGTGTTGTGGAGATGGTGAGCTCCTCATCCTGTCAGGCATGCGTCCGTCGTGACTACCTCCTGTATCTCGGGATGGTAAAAGGGTTTCCCCTTGGATAGATTGCCTCTTGTCGACCAGTGGAAGCTTTGTACAAGTGTTGGCGAAACGACCACTAGATCGTCCCATTGACCACTTGCCTGAGACCACAGTTTCGCCAACCATTCTTGCATGGTACGCATGCGCAGGCGCGCGTGGGGGACCAGGTAAATACATGACGCCATCATGCCCAGCAAACGCATTGCTTTGCGTACGGTTATCTGGCGACCGGTGTCATGATGCCCGCTCCCGGGGAGCCGGTTCAAGTCCGGCGTCCCCGAAAGCGGACATCCAGTCCCCAAGGAAGGACCCAGCAACCCCATATAGGGGCCCTTTGGACAGTGTCCTGGCGCCTATGGCGTCAGGCTCATAAAAGACATCAGTCCTGGCGCCATAGGCGCCAGGCTCATTATGGGAATGCTTGGGTGCACTTACCTGATGCAGACCATGCTGCAGGATCCCGGCCTCCCTGAGGCCTGAAAGGAACTACTTTACCTGTGGGACTAATTTACCATCCGGGCGTGGAAGGATACATACCTGGAACTTCTTCCAAGGCTATTTAAACCCCACCCGAACAGCCACACGTGCTTTGTGTTGTTCTGCATCTAGCAGCTGGACGCTCACTGTGTCTGCTCCTGCATCCTGACTTCTGCCACGCCTGCCAGCATCCTGGATCACCTGCAAAGGAAGAGAAGAAGAGAACAGAAGAAGGAAAAGTCCTTACCTGCTAAAATCCGCATCCCGGAGACATCTCGCCGACAATCCTGAAAAGGAAGACTTTAATTTAAAAACTCATCGCGTCCATCGCTGCAGCGCCGCATTCCACTCACCTTTACAGAGCGCCTCCATGTTCAGCAGCGATCATCCGGATTCGCAGTCACGCCCCAGCGCCTAGGGAGAAAAAGACCATAACAAAAGGTGAGAGAGGGAAGGGAATAAGGAAAGCTAAATCTCCATGTTAAGACTTACCTGTTGATTCATTCCCTCTTCATTTCAGGTCCGTGCCGCATCCTGGCATTTCCAGACCCCGGCCCCTAAGGGGAAAAAGAGACATCAGCGTTAATGAGCGAATGAAAAGACATTACCAAAAAACGCTCATTAAAGACTTACCGGATTTCTACAAGGATTTCACCTCTCATCTCGGGTCGGTGCCTGTTCCCCGGCATTCCGTACCCCGGCCCCTATGGGGAAAAAGACACTAGCATTAGTACATTAATGCATGGACACAAGGGGAACCTCTTATCAAAAAACTTACCTGGAAGCCAAGCAAGTTTGGTTCTCACCAATCCGAAAATCCAGTGAAGTAACTTGACACCAACGCGCCCCTGCATCAGAAGCAGGATGACGAGCTCGTCCTTCCAGACCCTAAGGTGAGACGCTACGAGAAATCACAGAAGGGTTTCAAGGAGGGTGAGAGGGGAAAGTGGGAGGCCGATTGCATTACCCCGCAGACAGTTAATCCCCTATTTTCCCCTACAGAAGGATACTTCTGCGAGCCAGACAAGCCAGATTTGGGTGCCCGGTCCAGTCCGTCTTCCGAACCCTGCGCATCACCTTAGAAGAGGTCACAGCAGCGCGAACCAGGCCAGCGCCTCCGTGGGAGTCAGGTGAGCGTAACAACCGGTTTGATATTGCGGAATTTGCAGTAGTATATTCCGAATTCTTTCCTCTGAAGGAAAAGCCAACCCCTCTTGAGTATTTAGAACAGCTCCTAGGAACTGCTTAGAGGTGCTGGGCATCAGACTTGTTTTTTCCTCGTTTATGGAGCAGCCCAATTCGAAGAGGAGGTCGATAGTTCTTTGAATGTTTGTCCTGCAAATTACTGGGGTCTCCCCCGTGATGAGCCAGTCGTCCAGATAAGGGTACACTGGGATTGCCTCCCTGCGTAGGTGTTCCGCCGCCACCGCCAGTACCTTGGTGAATACCCTTGGAGCCGAGGCTATCCCGAAGGGCAGTACCTTGAACTGGTAGTGCTGACTGTCCACCTTGAAGCGCAGATATTTTCTGTGCGCTGGGAACATGGAAATATGAAAATAGGCATCTTTCATATCCAATGTTTCCATGTAATCTCCCTTTTGTAGGAGGGGAATTACCTCTTCGAGAGTAGTCATGCAGAATTTTTGGGGCTTGACATATTTGTTTGCAGGCCGTAAGTCCAATACTGGGCGCATTGTCAAATCTTTTTTTGGCACAAGGAAGTAAGTTGAATAAATACCCTTGTTTACCTGGTGTCCCGGGACGAGTTCTATCGCGTCCTTTGCGAGAAGATTTTCGATCTCTTCGAGTAAGATCTTTTGGTGGTCTAAGGAGTGTATTCTTTTTCGTGGAGGGTGGTTTCGGGGACGCTCTAGGAGTTCTATGCAGTATCCTGCGGACACTGTGGACAGCAGTGTCCTCCTTTATTGGGACTGCCTCTACCCCTACCACGACCTCTTTTGTTACCCCTGCCATAACTCTGGGTAGACTGCTGGTTAGTGTTCCATGGAGTACCCTGGCCTTGGGAATAGTTTGAGCCTCTTTGGGAGTTTTGTCCGTGAGGCCGATGAAAATGTCCATTCCCTCTCTGGTTAGGGGGTTTGTTGGTTAGTTAGTTGCCCTAGGGACTTGAGTGTCTCGTACTCGTCCTTGGCATTCTTCAGCGCGTCCTCGACCGCCTTTCCAAACAATAGATCCGGCTCCACCGGCTTATCTATCAATGATGCTTGGGTCTCGGCCTTGAAACCAGACTGCCGTAGCCAAGCATGCCTCTTGATGACCGTGCTCTCAGCAATTAATCTGCCGGCGTTATCCGCGGCATCAAAGTTTGATTTTAAAATGCAACCTGACACGGCTCTCCCCTCTGCCGAAACTCGTGCCAATTGGCTTTTTAAGGGTTCTGGGGCAGAGTCTATGAGAGCCGCGACTTCTTCCCAGTGGTGGCAGTTGTAACTAGCCAGCAGGGTGGTGGAGTTTGCAATCCTTGCCTGGTAGGCGGAAGTGGAGGCTACTTTCCTGCCCAAGCCATAAATCTTCTTGCTCTCCTTGTCGGGGGGAGCTTTGGACGATGACAAGGGTGTTCCCACCCTCTTACGGGTGTTTGTAACATGCAGGGAGTCCGGTTTAAGATGTCCCCTTATGTACAGTGGGTCAGATTGGGCTGCCCTGAAAAGCTTTTCAATTCTGGGGTTTTACTGCCCTATTGAGATTGGGGTTAACAAGGGAAAGGTCTATCCTCCTTTGTATTGACTTAAGGATAGGGATGGCCTGAGCAACAGGTCTCCTTTCTCCCACCAGTTCCTCTGCAAGGTCCCTCTCTTCCTGAGCACCTTGGGTGTCGATGTGGAAGTGCTGTGCCGCTCTGGACAGGACCTCATTCAGGAGAGGCTGGTTGTCGACAGGGGAGTCGGTAACTGCGGGCTCTTTCTCTACCAGGGAATCTACCCTGTATGTATCTGGGTCATCCTCCTCCTCTTCTTGGTCCTCATCATCCCCATAATAGTCCCAATTTGTTCTTCGAACATGCCCACATCTGGATCCTCACCAAAGGATGGATTTTCCTGATATTGAGAATAGGGCTGTATATAGAAGGGGTCTGAAGACTGAGTTGGTGCTTCACCCCGGGACTTCTTACTTGGGGGTATTGGATCCTTAGAGCCTGAGGGAGTTGACCCTTCTGGGGTATAAGAGAGAAAGTGCTCCGGGTTTTTGGCGTAGAAATCTGCCAATGATGACATCCTTGACATTACTCTGTCTATGTCATCACTGGACCATTCCCTTGAACTGGGAATAACTCTTTCCTGGAGTGCTTTCCCTGTTTTATCCTGACTAGACCTACTGGCCTGAATAGGGGCCTTAGGGACAAGAGACTGAGACGTCTGTCTGTTTAGGTGGAGTAGAATGTAGTTTAGGAGTGGAAGTAGGCTGGGACTGCTTACTTCATTGTTTTCCCCCCTCCCCGTGGGTGGAAGAGTGTTTCCCCGATTTTTGGGCCCTATCAGAGCTTTTCGATGCCTGGCTCCGAAATTCGGGGGTAGAGTCCCTGTTTCTGGAGAGTGTAAGGGATTTGGTAGCAGCCTTCGCGCTGCCTGCAGACGCCGACTCCTGGAGTGCGGCCTGGGGGTAGAGGTCGGCGTCGTCCTCCGACGACCGAACCTCAGTCACTAAGGGGAGCGAGGCACTCTTAGCAACAGTGGAGGGTTGCCTGGTGTCATGAGGCGATCTCGAACGCGAACGTCCAGAGGACACTGACTCGGTGGACCGTTCTCTACATGCCTCTTTCCGAGAACTCGACGTGCACGTCGAGTCTTGGTTGGACCTTTGTTTGCTGGAAGTGGTGTGGGTAGCGCTCGTGTCGCCGGGGGTCTTCCCCATAGCTGCCCTGCCGGACAACCTTCCGAGGTTGGGGACTTGCGCTTGGCTATCCATCAACGCCACATTGCCCTCGCCGCGTTGAACCCAAATATTCAGCGTATGCTGGCAAAAGATGAACATATGTTGACAAATGAAGCTTACTATAATGAATAGTAGGATGAGGGAAAATGTGGTAACCTATAACTATCTTGAGCAAACATTACCATCCTACAGTTATGCTAGGGCAATACCATGAGCTAATTATGGAGGGACACAATTTAATCCTATAAGCGACATAACATGATTTGGATAACTATCATGATCTTTCTTATTGTGTGATTGGATGAGCTTCAGGCTCAATTGATCTGCATTATGAGCTGCTGCGTGATAATTATAAACTTGTGTGGCTGCTGAAGGGAACAGGTCATGCCTGTAAATGGGCTCATGCTTTGACCATGAGCTGAACAGAGGATAATGATTTAAAATGAACCAATTTTCTTTTCAAAATGATTTGGAAACTATATTTTGCTATCATTTTCAAGGAGAAACGTGTATATTCATACCTTCTCACCTACCTACAAAGGACTATTTTTATGCAATCTGAGAGTAGCAAAACATTCTTGTACAAGTCACGTTCAGTGCAGTTGCTAAAAACAAGCATTTAGGGATAAAACTCCCAACCTCTTGGAAAGTTTTTTAAACCAAACATGTTTAGCCAATCGTGTTTTTAAAATGTAAAATCATGGATTTACAGAACACAAATTAGTGAGGTGTGGTCGTATTTGTTACCTTACTCTTAGCCTTCATCACACAATGATAGCTGGACTGTGCCTATTTTCTTATGATAGTTTTTGGTGAAAAAGATAATTAGCTAATGTTATTCCTGTGTCGCCAAATGAAAATATCTATGGTGTGCTCCCACCTACAGCATCCCCCATCTGCGACTACAAGAGACCCTCAGAGTCCCAGAGATGTTTAAAAAATAATATCAGTATAAAACACTGAGGACTACAAAAGGTACAATTTGGTTTATTTGTCATATTTTTGAACTTCAGGTTTCACTATGGTTATTTTGACCATCCCGACATGCTAGAGCCTCCATCTTCGTCTGCCAGCCGGAATGCTTAGGCACTTATTTTTACATTGATCTTTTTTTAATTAAAGCAGCCCTGGCAGAGTTGACACAGAGTTGCAGTCTGTGCAGCCGGTGTCAGGTGGGGTTAGCACAGCAAGGTGGTATGGCCACTACCATCCAGCCAACCCCCAGCACTTTTACCAGCACCAATCCAGAAGGATCACCAGAGAAGCTGCTGCCCGGCGCGACGTCTGTTGGAAATGGGGGAAGAAACGCTACTTAAGCGCTGCCCTCCCTGGAGGTGAGTCGGGCCCGGATGCTGAGTGAGAGGGCGCTAATGGACCGTAATCTGGATCAGTCGACCTGGAGGAGATCTGGCAGCCCGTTTAACATTCAGGTCAGGATCGGAGCAAGTAGACTTTTGATGGATGCTACGAATGCTCATTGTACTGTGGGGGACATGGAGGAGCTGGCTCAGAGTCCATCTAATTGTAGCCAGCCATATAGTGTTACTTGCAACGCTGCAGAGAAGGCCGAAACTAATGATAAACCAAATTAAGCCATTTCCCTAGGCAGGTATACCCCTGCATCACAAATGGCGGCCACCACTCTTACTAATAATTTGAAAGCCTTGCAAGAGGAGGGCCAACAAAGATGTGATGTGGAGCCAGTGTCCGCTGGTATCAGTAACATCTTTAAGCGGGGTCCTCTTGGCACACACCCACAGCGCATAGATCAGACTGTGGTGGGGACGAGTACAGGCTCGCAGCTGAATAAATAAGGAGGGGCTGTAGGTTCACTACAACTGAGCCGTCGCCCCCTAATTCTCAAGTCTATTGCTTCAACGCACTTAACCAACCTACTAAAGTACCAGTACTTGGTGAACTGGAGGGGGGGGGAGGGGGGGTTCAGGGACCACTTCGAATGATTCAGAAAAGGCGGCAAGACTGAAAGCCTGATTATTTCAACCTAAAAGTCTGGCGCCGCGAAATTAGTCAAATATCCCACAGCACATTGGGGGTGCAAGGAAGAGTTCTGTCACAAGAAATGGCCCAAGCAGGTAACTAAAAACATATGGAAACCAACGTGCCTAACATCAACATCAACTGCTTTATTAGCAAGTCAACGTCTATTTTTTTTACAAGAAACCGCCATCAAATGGCAGACAAGAAGCTTTGCCTGCTGTTACAAGTGTGGGCGACAATCTGAGCCCGCAGGGAGAAGTTTCCGACTGTGCTCTTTTTGAAAGTACTTTGACCATCGATCCTGACCCGACGTCATGCATGAGCGTGAGTTTTGTTGAGGAGAGTCAAAGCCTAATGACCAGTGGGAACCACCAAGAACAGGTCAACCTGTCGACCACATTCAAATTACTGAGTCGATAGACTCTGCTCCTGTGGCCATGAGGAATGAGCAGGGCCTTTTCAATAAGACAAGAGAATCCTTGGAGATATGGGCTGCCGATCTAGCAGCTCTGGATGCAGGGGTTTTAGTATCGGACAATAGTCCTACACGATATTATAATAACCAATTGTGGCAGCAACATATTGAGTCTCCAGAAAGGGAGGAGACCATAAGTAAAAATAATGGGGCTTCTAAAAGAGCCTGGATATCAAGTTTGGAGTAGATTAACATACTTCACCCAAAGTCATTTGACCAAACAACCCTTACAGAGCCCTGGAGACCCCCTAAACTGGTCTTGGAAGAAGTTGGTGATGGGTCATCTGATCAACAAGGCTTGGATACTAGCACCGTTGCGGGGCCATCTATCACACTGGCGCATTTCATGAAAATGTATGAGAATATAAGTGAGCAAGTGAAAGACCAAACTACAATTATCGCAATGATGCACACCAAGATGCTGTTTGTCGAGGGGTTTATTACGGGTATCCAGAGCCATCTGGATAATAGCTTGGCCTGGGTATTGAAACTACTACATAATACCTAGAGCTTATAATCAAAGATAAATTTAATAAAAGAATGTCGGGTGTGAAACAATCTATTGCCATCGCCATTGAATCAAATGGTAGATTTAACTGAAAGCAGTAACACCACCCTGAAGGGAAGTAGGAACGAGGAAGATACGACTGCTACTGTGGAGCCACGAACGAGGCAATCAATACAGTTGCAACAACCTATCCCTAGTCCATGACCACAGGCGCCCAGGAGTCTCGGGAAGGCGCGGAAGTCCTACAGTCAGTAGCTGCCACTTTGTTAGTGCCTGGTCTAAAGGAAACCCGAATGGAGTACTCGCAGGCAGCATCGATTTAGCCTAAGATAAGTACTAGGGCGGTAATAACTAATGGAATAGTAGATGAAACCAACGAGAATAAGACAAAAGAATTGTGTTTGCAAAAAACCCAATGAGGTATGATAGGATAGGGCATTTATAACGCGCCTATACACAAGTGTTTCAAGGCGTGACGAGGCAAGGGGGGGGGACAGAGGGAAGACAGACAATGATCTGACTAGGCCAGGTGACATTGAGATCGCGCAAGTGCAGGGGGGGGAAGGGTGAGGGGGCAGTGCAGTACATCGGATCAACAGTAATAAATAATAAAACAATAGGGAAAAAGTGTGGCCAGCTTTTGGCAAGTGCAGGGGTAAGTGCAGACATCAAGTGTCAATAGCTGGTGGGGACTGTAGGGATACGGAAACAGCCCCCAAGTGCAGGGGTTGCCCGGGGGGCAGTGAAGGTGTGCAGCTGGTGGGGGAGGGGACCGAGATAAGAGGGTAGCCAGGTGACCAGTGCAGTTTCAGTCAGGAGTTCAGCAGGGTAGAGGAGGAGAGAAAGCAGAAGCAAAGAGGAAGGTCTTGAGGTGCTTCCGGAACCGGCGATGGTTCTACTCAAGTTTCAGGGAGGCTGTTCCAGAAGGAGGCCCCAGCCGAAGAAAAAGATCTACCACCAACTCGTTGCTTGGAGAAGCGACTGCCCCTGAGGGAGTTGGAAGCAGATGAGCTAAGAGCTTGAGAAGGAAGATATTCTCTACTCTCCAGCGCTCCCTGCGTTTGGTCGGACCATCACATTATCACCTTCAGCATCGAAGCAGCCACATCCCCAGCGCCTCCTGTCGCCCCAGCCATCCTCACCAGAAACAAAAAGAACATAACTACTGAAAAGTTACTCCCTCTCATCCTCCCTACGCTCAATAATGCCTCTGAATCCTGTTCTGACACCACTTTCCTAGCCAACATCTACAACCAGTCAGTTCTCTCAGCCATAAACTCCATCGCCCCACTCAAACTCAGGAGCCCCAAACAACACACGCACCTCAACTCGTGGTTTACACCGCAGCTCAGAGTGCTACGCAAAGAGAAACGTAATGCAGAGGCGCGTTGGAAAGCCACCCTTCTGACACACACAAGGACAGCCTTCTTTTAGCCACCCTTAATTACAAAGAAGCTCTTCTGCAGGCCAAAAAGGACTCTTACAACAACCATATCGCTCCTGCACAATCAAACACCAAGGAATTATTCAAAATCCTTAAGGAACTAGAGTCACCTGTAGCCGCCCCAGACTCCTGTCCCAAAGACAGCAACTGGTGCACTAACATCCAGTCAGCACTCCTGGGCAAAATTGCCACCCTTCAAACAAAAATTAGTGATAAACAAAAGTCACTACATTCGGACCAATCACTGCTCACAGCCACACTTGGCTCCGAACACCAACCTATCTTTTAAGCCATTCGCCTTCTCCCCTCTCACCATCCCTGAAGTAGAAGGAATCATAAACAACCTCAAACCGTCCAATTGCCAAGGAGACCCCTGCCTAGCTTCTATCATCAAGGAAGCCTCGCACCACCTTGCCCCATTCATCACATCTTTCATAAATGCCTCCTTCAAAACGGGGATAGTCCCTGACAACCTTAAGGATGCCTGGGTAATCCCTTTACTTAAAAACCCTTCCCTTGACCCTAACATCCCAACTAACTTCAGACCCATCACCACGGTCCCGTTCCTGCTTAAGATTCTTGATCGCGCAGCCTACCTGCAGATCCAAGACTACCTCGAATTCCAACAAACTTCTGGGGCTAAGACAATCAGGTTTCCGCCCTAAACACGGCACAGAATCAGCCCTGATTGATCTGAAAACCCAGATGGAGACACTAAAGGACAACGGGAAGCTTGATCTACTCCTCCTCCTCCTCAACCTCTCTGCGGCATTTGATCTGGTCAACCACCAAATACTCTGCCAACATCTCAAATCGGCTGCATACTTTTCCGACTCTGCTAATGCCTGGATCCATTCGTTCCTAAGTAACAGACCTATGCAGGTATTTTCACCTTCAGCATCGGCCGACCCCTCTCCTATTCTCTGTGGCGTTCCCCAAGGCTCTTGTGTGCCGCCCACACTGTACAATGTATTCACTAAGCCCCTTTTCGATGTGCTTGACTATCTGGGTGTAGCCTACACTAACTACGCGGATGACACCCAGATACTCATCCCCAACACTGGTGACTACACAGCCGACACCAAAGCTTTGAATGATGTCTACTTGGTCATCCAGGCCTGGATGGCTCAACACGAACTATGCCTTAACGACGATAAGACGGAGCTCCTACTACTAGGATCCACTCATCGCCTTAAATTAAACCAAGCCTACAAGGCCTTCACTATTAACGGCAATGTCATCAAGGTTACCAAAGACACCAAAACATTAGGCGTCTACTTAGACTCCACATTATCCCTGAACAGACAAACAAATTCTGTTAGGTCGAGCTCGGCCTACACATGCAAACTTATCACCGCCTGCAGACCTTTTCTGAACACTCACAATTGCACTACTCTGGCCAGAACTCTTATCTTGTCCAAAATAGACTATTGTAGTGCCCTATACCTAGGGACCAGCCAGTCTAACCTTAACAAAATACAAACTATTCAAAATAATGCCATAAGGGCAGCCCTCAATATTCCCAGACGGTCCCATGTCTCCACTTTCAGATCTGACCTACGCTGGCTCCCGGTAAAACATAGAATTGCCTTGAAAACGCTAGCCCTGACCCACAAATGTCTGAACAACAATGCCCCACCCTACCTCTCATCTCGCCTTACACTTCATTCCTCCTCCTGTCCTATCAGATCAGCCCAAACTCACAGCCTTACTCTGCCCAGATTCAAACTCCAAAAAGCGGGTGGCGTGAGCTTCCCCGTCCTAGCGTCCAAACTGTGGAACACTCTGCCAACCCACATAAGAACTGAACCATCCTTTCTAAAGTACAAAGCCAAATCTTGGCTGTTCACCCAGAAAGCATAAGGTCCCACGCCAGTCTGTTCCTTATCTGTATATATCTCATTTGTGTATATTTTTTATGTATGTATGTATATTTGCCATGTATAATTTGTATCCTGCTCTTGCACTACTTGTAAATTTAGCCCTGTGTATATTGCTGTAACCTGTACTCATGATTATGCGCCCGGTTGCCCACGGGCCTGGTGCGCTTTACAAATAAATCAAACTTCAAACTTAGGAAGAGAGAGTTGAAGGTATTGAGGCCCCAGGCCCCAGAAGGCCTTGTGGACAATGCAGAGGATTTTAAACTTAATCCATGCAGCCACTGGGAGCCAGTGCAGAGACTTCAGTCCTGGAGAGATACGATCCCTGGGCTTGAGGCCAAAGACAAGTCTCGCAGTCCTGTTCTGGATGAGTTGCAGAGGGCGGAGGGTAGAAGCAGGCAGATTTAGAAAGAAGCTGTTGCAGTAGTCGAGCCTAGAGAGAACCAGAGTTCTGGAGACAGTGAGCTTCTGGGGGAATGAGAGGAAAGGAAGAATACCTCTGAGGAGGTGCAGCTGGTAGTGTGACTTCTTAGAGGTGTCAGAGATGTGAGGAGAGAAGAAGGGTGTGGAGTCGAAGATGATCCCGAGGTTTTTAGCCTCACAGGTGGGGGAAGGAAGAGGGCTAAGAGAGGCCGGCCAGAGAGTGATAGGAAAGGAGGGAGCAGGTGTGGCGATGAGGAGAATCTCAGTCTTACTGGCCTTAAGGTAGAGATCATTGGCAGCACACCACTCCTGGATAGCGGACAGACAGTCAGATGAAAGAAGGAGAAGAAGTGGCAGAAGGGAGCCAGAAAATGAGCTGAGTGTCGTCCGCATAGTACTGAAAGTTGGGCAGAGAGCGGCAATGGGGTAGTCAAGGAGTGCTAGGTATTGGTTTAATTGCCAGGGAGAGTGGTTAGACCCCTGGGGAACACCACAGGTAGAGATAGAGGAGAGGAAGGACCCAAGTTGGACCTCGGAGAGTCAATCGGAGAGGAAATGGTCAGCCAGGTCAGGGCCTGATCGGTGATAACCAGGTTATCACGGAAAAGGTTGAGCAGGATGGCATGGTTGACCGTGTCAAAGGCAGAAGAGAGATCAAGTAAGATGAGGACAAAGGGTATTGGAGTCAAGGTTTGAGAGCAGGTCTTCACAGATGTTCAGGAGAGCAGTTTCCATGCTTCTGGCAGCTCTGAAGCCAGACTGATGGTCATGAAGACAACCAACCTATTCAGTGTGAAGATTAAGCTGGTAGATGGCCATTTTTTCCAGGAGTTTGCCCAGGAAAGGAGTGGCCATTGGGCGGTAGTTTGCAGTGCAAGAGGGGTCGGCTGAGGGTTTCTTAAGAAGAGGGTGCACAAGGGAGTGCTTCAGGGGGGGAAGGGAATACCCCAGTGGCGAAGGAGTGGTTGCAGAAGTCAGCCAAAGCAGGAGCCAGGGTGTCAATGTGGTCCTTGATGGTTTTAGAGGAACAAGGGAGAACCTGTTTTGACGAGACTTTCATAAATCGGACTTGTCTAGAAACTTTCTCTGGGGAGAACAGGGGAAAGACAGAGAAGGAGGGAGGAGGGGTGGCCACAGAAGGGCCAGAGGAAGAGCAGGGAGTAGAGGAAGGAAGAGGAGAGGAAGAGAGAGGACAAGATGTCCTGAGTTTTAGAGATGAAATGAGAAGCCAGGGCCGTGCAGAGGGCCTGGGAGGGGACAGGAGAGGTAGAGACGGCTGCAGGATTGGCCAGCTCCTTGCATATTTTAAGGATTTCTGCCGAGTTGTTGGAAGCCGCAGAGATGCAGGCTTGGATGAAAGATCTCTTCTTGGTGCGGACAGAGCCGGTATTGCCTTTGGAGCAGGCGGCAGGCCAGTTTGTCAGAGGATGTACAGGAAGCACGCCATTTCCTCTCAGCCACCCTGTACTTGCGTTTAAGGGTGACAAGGTCTGAGTCCTACCAGGAGTATCCAGTTGTAGACTTACTAACCACACCAAGAAAGAGCATTTTTCACATGCCTTGGGAGACCTTTTAGTCGACTCAGTTGTTGCACATAACTGTTTCATGCACCACTGAAATGAAATAGACATGGATACGCCATGTTATACGCATTCTGGACTCTAAAGGGAGAAGCCTGTCAGTACTTCGGTATCATGATTTGTACCCTCTATGAGAGCTTCCAGGTCTAGTGGTGTAATGGCATGCCCTTACCACTTAATTTAAGATACTCTACCTGTTATATTATAGGTTTACAGATTAACTTGTTATTGTGTCCTCATTGAACTGAACATAAAGCGCCGAGCCCTGATGATGGATGTAAAATCCAAAAGGCATTGGCAAACTTATGATCCAAATTGGAGTTGATTGGTAGTGACAAATTAGTAATTTGTGTAAACACAATTAATTATTTTGATCTCCGTTTAATGCGGAGGAGAATTGGTTATCTTCTCTGGATCTGCAAAAAGTTCTAAGACCACAAATGAATATGTGTTTAGAATAATTTGTATATCTTTGTTTTATGTTGATCAAGGGTGGCTTAACCCAGTCAACAATACATTTCAGTCTACTTTGACAATAAATATTATGTCTCTATTAGTATGCAAGTTCAGTTTTGTCAAACTTCACATTTGAATACATGTATGTTATAGTAGGACATCAGTCAACAGAGTGCAACTGGGTTACCTGTTGGCGACAACAGGTTTGGTGGAATTTGTTTTTTATTGAGTCTCCATAGGTCTGGAAACTACACCCAGCTACACCAGAGGATACACTTAACATTGAAACTTATAACCTTATGGGAACTTTGTAATAACGTGAATCTTAGTTACATCTGTAGTGCCCCTCTCCTTTGCGTGTTTCAAGGTAGAGGGAATGGCCAGATGTTGGATTATATATTTATGTCGAGATACATATCATTGTTTGTAAAGATGCTTGAAGTAAAAAGGACAACCTCAAGTGATCATAATCTGCTGAAACTCACCTGTTCATCCCTGACCATCTAAGAGACTACCACCTGCGAGAATTCCGAGTATGCCCGGGAGAAATAGGTTGTTAGTCGATTCAAATAGAATCAACCTTCTCACAAATAAACTAAGAATCCTTATAGGACAGAAGAGTGGCGACACAGTGAGTCAGCCGATTAATTATTCTAGCATTCTGAAGGATTTTAAAGTGCATAAGAAACCTGGTAGTAAAAACGGCATTCGCTATCGCCATAAATATGATTTGGATCTGGCATTACGGAAGAAGTCCCTGAAAGTCAAAATACGTGACCTCAAGAAGGTTGCGACACAGCTGTAGCTTAGCTAGCCATTAAAAAACAAATTCAATACCACTGAAATAAGGTCCGCTCACACAGGCAGATGCTGCTTCAAAATGACTCTGAAGCGATGCTAATCAAGATTGCGTCAACATAAATGGGAGATATTTGGCGCATAATACCATTAATACTCCACAAGAGGCTCTAATGATAAATGCTGTAGCACGCGGCAAATGGGCAGCCCACTTTACCCGGCTTTTCAAGTGTCAGGATGAACCCTTGATTCAAGATTCATCCTTGCCTAATAGTCCTTGGATTTATTTTCTGCGAACTACGAGGATATTTTAGAACTGATCTGGAAAGCCAGCAATTCAAGAGCAGCGGGACCAGACGGAATGTCAAATGTCATGCTTAAAAAAATATCCAGAGCTATGGCCAACATTTCTATTAACACTTTTTGAATGTGTCAAAAATAACAAGACAAGTACCACTATTCTGGAAGTCTGCAGTGGTGGTGCCCAGTCATAAAAAGGGGGACCGCTCGGACCCTAAAAACTATTGCCCTACTAGATGTGGGAGGAAATATATTTGCATCACTGGCATTAAAAGTTTTATCGGTATAGTGCAGCTCATCTGACCATCAGGAAATTTGGCAAGCAGGCTTTGTTAAGTGCATTGGTACACCTCTCAATGTGTTCCTGATAAACATCCTTGAGGCACGGGTAGAGAAACAGAAAGAAGAAAAAAACCTATATGGCGTTTATCGATTTAGCTCAGGCATTAGATTCTGTAAGTAGGTCAAACTATGGAACAAACTTGAAGGTTTGGGTTGTCCTTGTGATATTAGAGAAGTCTTAAAAGACCTTTACAGTGATACCACCTTAAGGGTCTGACTGAACAGGAGGGGTCTCCAATTGGATCCTATTGTAAATGACAAAGGGCTGAAGCAAGGCTGCACCTTGGCTCCCGACCTATTTAATTTGGTCATTTCAGACGTAAAAGATGCCTTGGCAAATCTCAAATGCTTTCCACCTAAACTTTTAAATGAGCTTATTGGTAGACTCCTATATGCAGGCGATGTAGTCCTGCTGGACCAAACGCAGATAGGTCTTCAAAGACAGCTGGATGCCTTGCAAGAATACGTGGAGAAAATTTGATTAGTAATCAACCCAAACAAATTAAGGATTCTAACATTCTGTGGGAAGGGTGCAGGCGGACACAAAAATAAAAAAACATTGATGGTACGTTAATGGGGAAAAGGTAATTAAGGTTAATTCTATCACTTACTTGGGTATGTGTTTGAATTCAAGCTGCAGAGATGCACCAAGAGAACTGATATTAAAAAGCAAAGCCAAGAACTTAGTGGCACAAGGAAGGATTCTACTAAAGAAATTATGTGGCTTTTCCTTGATTCCATTGATTTCTTTTTTATTTACTTGTATATAATCATTAAGATTTTTACAAGGAAGTTTTCATTGAAGAAATACGACAGACAGAAAGACGACGATCAGTCTTCAGATCGACCGAGGTTTCAAGTGGGAATTGTATTAGAGGCAATGCTGTGTTTGATCTTTTCCATTGCGATGTTCAAAAGCTTCGCTGTCGCTGTGGACCATCTGGTCTTGTCGCCTGTGATGAGACGGTTCCACCATATTGCTTCATTGCTGACGAAAGAGTTTACGAGTAAGGGCCTGAAGAAAGCTTTCCGTGCTTGATAAAGAACAGAGCAGATCATCAACAGGTGTCTGATTGAGGGTGTGGCCAGCATGCGAGCAGCAAGGACGTGAGTCCCGTGAGCTCCCTCTGGCTGCCCGCGATATCCTGTTTAAATATCCTTTCGACGGACCGAACCGGCCTGGAAAGACACCCGAACCGACCTAAAGCGGTATAGCACCCTTGGGGAAAATCCTGACCCCGGGACATAATCCGCTCGGCATCTACTTTGACAAACCCGGAGGCCCCCTAGGCACGAGGAAAAGCCCGCCAAAATGGCCGCCGCGACCAACGACTGAGGAGGACACGGGCCGCCGGAGCACTACGAAGAGGGGAGGAGGGACCCAGAGCCAGCTCTTCCGTGCGGGCTTGGGGAACACAAGCATGCACTGACCCGGCGGGACCCTAGACTGCCAACTGGACCTCTGCAGTGCCGAGGGGTACGACAAGCGTTGGTGCCCCGGACACATCCTGTTGCACCGCAACCCTGTACGGTGCTTCCCCACCGTGTGAGACGAGCAGAGGGTACCATGGGCAAGGAGAAACCCAAACGGGGTACCACACAAAGCACCATGGACTAATACGCAACTAGCACCCCCACCACTGGAATGGAGGTGGAACCACCAACGACCTCACCACCCGAGGCTGGAGACCTGACGCTAAAGGACGTGATGGCCGCCATCGCTACTTCTCGCTCCTCAATGGAGAAAAAAATGGATGGCATTTCAGCAGAGGTCTCGCTCCTCCGACACGACCTCCAAAAGCTATCCTCTCGCACAGGGGAAGTAGAACAGAGAGTCTCGAACGTGGAGGATGATCTTAGCGGGGTCCACCTGCAACTATCACAGGCAATCGCACGTCTATAATCCCTGGAGGCACGTGTGGAGGAGGGAGAGGGCAGATCACGCCGTAACAATATGCGCATCTTGGGACTGCCGGAAGGAGCAGAAGGCCCCAGTATAGAGCTCTTTCTCGAGCAATTGCTAGCGGACCTGGCGGCACCGAAATCCTTCTCCAATTTCTTTTCAATAGAGAGAGCCTACCGGGTACCATCAGGGCGTCCAATACCTGCCCCCCCCTCCCCCCGAGGACTGTCATCGCTAAGCTATTGAACTACCGAGACAGAGACGCGATACTGCAGATGGCCCGATCCGGAGGTCCGACTACATACAACGGCTCCAAAATCGCGTTCTTCCCGGATTACACCCGGGAAGTGCAAAAAGCCAGGCAATCCTTTGAACATCTGAAGAGGAAACTGTACTCTATGAACGTCAAATATGGACTGCTTTTCCCGGCACAACTCAAGATCCAGCATAACGGCACCACGGTGCACTTTACGGACCCAAAAGAGGCCTGGAAATGGGCCGAGACACACATCACCGGGAATTGGGACTCGGGGAACCCGGACCCTGGGGGCAGGTCCAGACTCCCGGGAGACAGAGCATGAAGAGGGCGGCTCCACCCTCGACCGGAACCGAATGGTCCGGCTCAAGGAATAGAAAATTGATGCATTAAACCAGGATGTACACCCAGCGAGACTACACCACAGCACGCGTCAGATACGCATATAAAGGTACTGTGAAATCCTGTCCACACTTGGCCGTAAAACCGTCAGAGAGACATGTTGTAAACAGCGGGCCCCTAAGAGCCACCACCTACGATCCCGAACTCTGTGTGGATTGTGAACAATTTGGGTGGTGTGGCAGAACAAGTAGAGAAAAGAACACTAGGTAAGAGTTATTAGTTAATGAGTTGACTGTCCCTTTGACAGTGTGTTGAATTTGTTATATTGGGCGACAGATGCTTCAAGTTGGGTGGAGTATGGGGTGGGGGGTTCAGAGTTGTAATGTTAAACACCGCACCAGTTCCAACACACGGGTGGCACCAGCTTCCTTATTAACAAGCCACGCAAAACACAGAGGTTCATATGTCCCGACAGATAACCACCTTACGCACGGCCATGACCAATCCCTGAACGGGCCGCTATATCACGCGGCACCTCTAGACACTCAACACAGCGTCACAATAGTCATACAGCTCAAATGGCAGGGACCCCCAACATGAACAGAAATAGAACCATCCGGTTGATGACATGGAATGTAAACGGGCTTGGTAATAGCATCAAAAGGAGACTGGTCCTGCAGGCACTGAACCGAAATTCCCCAGACATAACTTTCCTAACGGAGACACATCTCGCTGGCACTCAGTGCACACTATTTAAACGCTCGAACTATAGATTGGCAATACATGCCGGTTTTACGATGGGAACGCGAGGGGTATTAATCCTAGTACACAAGAGATTTCCATATATACCCATCACTGTCACACAGGACACAGGAGGCAGATTCGTGCACACAACAGGAACCCTCTGGGAACGCACGATATCCATGACCGCTGTATATGCACCACCCAATCTACTAACCTCTCTGACCAGTGACATTACGCCCCTACTTGCTACCAACTCTGCAGATCTCACACTAATTGGGGGAGACTTCAATGAAGTAATGAATATAGACATTGATAGAACGCATGTAAGGTACAGAAACCCAGAATCGCGCACTAAACTCTCCACATTCACTAATGCTCTGGGGCTGCAAGACGTATGGAGATCACTGCATCCCAACGAAAGAGAATACTCTTATCACTCTGGAGCACATGCCTCACTGTCCCAGTTAGATTATTTCTTCCTACCATTAAGCAATATTCATGAAGCATGTGAGGCACACCTACTCCCCAGAGGCATATCGGATCACTCTCCACTCACATTGACGATTAGGACCAACAGATCAACTCCCCCACCCAGTTGGATATTAAATGGTTACTACCTAGGATTCCCAGAACTGGTAGAACATATTCAAAAGGTCACTGAGTCGTACTTTGAATTGAATACTGGCTCTGTAGATAGTCCGGTCACACTATGGGAGGCTCTAAAGACGGTATTAAGAGGAGAGATCATAGCCTGGACCTCAGCCCACAAAAAGAAACATCTAGAAGCAATACATGAGGCCGAAACAAAGGTACAGAATGCTGAAATTGAACATATAACCCACAACCTACCCGCGACGCTGCGTACGCTACAGTTAGCGCAAAAACAGCTGCAACACAACTTTAGAGAACGCTAAACAAGCACACGCAGCGATGCGTGCAAAGGTATACGAGACAGGGGACAAGGCCGGGAAAATACTAGCATGGCTAGAACGTAGGGAGCTGGGCCTTACCCAAGTCAGGCAACTGATGACGGAAGGACCAGATCCACTGGTAACAGACCAGGAAATAGCCGAGGGGTTTGCAAAGTACTATACAGAACTGTACAGAGCACCATCCTCACCGCCATCGACTGACATTCTGGATAAAATGAATCTCCCTACTTTAACTGTGCAACAGCTCAACATATTAGAACAAGAAATCACTGAGGAAGAAATAACCCAGGCAATGACAGATCTCCAATCAGGGAAAGCCCCAGGTCCAAACGGCTTCCCAGTTGAAATATGGAAGAAAATTGGAGCGAATGTAATCTCCCCGCACCTGCTACGCCTTTTTCAACACTCACATTCACTAGGTTGCCTCCCCCCAGACCTTAGAAAAGCCACGATAATAGTTTTACCAAAAGCGGATAAGCCACCTGACAAATGCAGCTCCTACAGACCCATCTCCCTAATAAACTGCGAGGCCAAGATACTTGCAAAGGTACTGGCCAATCGACTACAACAAGTTATACACACACTGGTACACCCAGACCAGTGCGGGTTCACGCCGGAGAGATCCACTAGACAGAATATATACAGATTACATATGGCACTGGAAAAAATTCCTGAGCTGCAGGGCCCCCTGGCCTTGCGTGCCATAGATTTTGAAAAGGCTTTTGACTGTTCACTGGGAAGCAGTTTGGGCGATTATGCAACGAATGGGCATAGGACCGTACTTTATGAGCTGGGTCAAGCTGCTATATCAGCTTCCTGAAGCGGTAACCAAGGTAAACGGCATGTCTCAAATCCTTTCCGGCTAGGTAAGGGCACAAGACAGTGTTGCCCCCCGTCAGCTTTGATATTCGCATTAGCGATCGAACTTTTAGCGATCCTACTAAGGTCCACACAAACATGGAGTGGATTCAGATGGGCAGAAAACTGGGAGGACAAGGTGTCCTTATACACAGATGACCTACTGTTATACCTACAGGACCCATGTGACTCTTGCCCTATCGTGACGCAGCTGCTAAAAAGATACGGCAGGTTCAGCGGCCTCCGTGTCAACTGGTCGAAATCCATACTGTTCCCAGTGAGGCAGTTAGACAATGCAGTACCAGATGAATGCCCATAACGCATAGAAAGGGAGCAATTTAGATACCTAGGCATACAAATTACACACAAATTGTCAGACTATGTGCCCAAGAACTTGCTCCAAATAATGTTAAAGTTCAAAGATGATGTCCAACACTGGATGTCCTTACCACTTACATTATTAGGACGGGCTGCACTTTTCAAAATGATGGCCCTCCCCCGCTTTCTTTATATATTGCAAAATGCCCCACTGCCTGTTGCGACCAGTGAGTTTCATAGAATAGATCAAATACTATGGAAAGGGGGAAACCCACGGCTGTCACTCACAACCCTACAAAGATCCATATGGGAAGGCGGAATCGGACTCCCCCGTCTGCAAACATATTACTGGGCCAGTCAAATGGCAATAATAAATGATAAACTACACGGGGACACCACACTACCGCACAACAGAATGCCGGATTCCAACCCACAAGAAAGACCCATCATGAAATACCTCTATTGCCAAAAAGACCGGGCTGCAGCCCCATCCATGAGACACATATAACTCTAATATGGTCAGATACTCATAGATACTTAGGCTGGGACGGGAAGCTAACCCTAGCAAAACCACTATGGAATAATAAACACCTCCCAGAAGTGAACAAGCTCCCTAAATGGCGCTCCTGGTCCCAACTAGGCATTACGAATATAGGGGACGTAGTGAGAGAAAGCGAAATAATACCATTTGAAGCTTTAGCCACCACTTTTACGCTCCCCCCCCCCAATGAACAATACCACTATATGCAACTCAAACATGCGCTACAGGTCCATCTCCCCGATATGATAAACATGCCAGACTACTCCCCACTGGAACGCAACCTGTTCCCAGAAATAATTAGACACAAAGTCACGTCTACCTTATACAGTGCCATAACCTCCTTCGCCACGAAAGAACTATCAGGTTTGAAGGCCAAATGGGAGAGGTATGTGGACGCCATACTTCCTGAGGACTGGGTGGCTGCATTAATGTTCTCCAGAGAGGTGGCTATCTCCTCCAGGTTCAGGTTAATACAACTGAAGGTACTGCACAGAATGTATTACCCGAGGGTAGCACTATTCAACTGGGGGACAACCACTGACCCGCACTGCCTGAGATGTAAAAGAGAGGCAGGCTCCTACTATCACATACTGTGGGAATGTACCGTCATCCAACGATACTGGCAGCAATGTTGCAGCGAACTGTCAAGAGTAATGGGCAAAAGAATTCATGTGAGACCCAAACAACTACTGTTGGGAATAGAAGAGGACATCGAGCTAACACGTTATGAAAAAGCATGTCTATCTACCACCTCTGCAATACTGAAAAGAAATATAGCGCAACTCTGGGGCTCTGCAACAGCACCGACTTATGAGCAATGGTTAACAGATGCGGACATTTGTATTGCGATGGAAAAAAAGAGTGTATACAGCCCAGGGGTGTCCTGAGAAAGCTCAGAAAATATGACATAAATGGGAAGACGCACACTGAACAGTAACCTGCATGGACAGACTGCGCTAAAACCCAAGGATTTGTAAGGGAATCAGTTTGCATAATATTAATGTGGTTAAATGTCCAGTTGTACCAAGCTCCTCTGTAAGTGGCACAAGATGTGATACTACGAATGGGCGGGAAAGGGAAATATTGGTCACCCTGTTGTTGAGGGCTGTATGTTTTTCTTTGTGTTGTTAAAAAACAATAAAATGTTAAATTAAAAAAAAAACAGGTGTCTGATTGATTCTATATTTTCGGGTTTTTGCAGAGTCTACATGCTTTTTCCTTAATTCCTGATCTGATGGCTAGGATTTCCTGAGTAGGTAGTAAGTTAAGACGTGCTTTCAGTAGGGTTCACATTAGAGGTTTACTTGGATATTTTTTACAGTACATCATGGGTTCTTTGTTTGTTTGGGGCCATTGGAAGGTGGGCCAGTAGTTTATTTGAGGCTGCTTTCTCATTTGTGGTTATCCAGTCTAGACACTCCATTTTTGTTTTGATCCTTAATGGGTTGTTCATTAGTTCTTCCTCTGTGCAAGCAATCTCCCATAGTTTGTGTTTTTGGGCCTTAACCCAGTCTTTCGGAAAGCAGTTTTTTCCTTTGGCGATTTATTTTTATCGTATTAAAGTGATACCCATACTTTCGTATGGAGCTGAAGCCTCATTTGCTCTACCGGCCCGACCTGGTCTAGATTGGAGGGCCTTTTTTTGGAAGACTGTTTTAGGCCTCCCCGAAAGTACTACCATTCAAGCGTTCAGGAAGGAACGGAATTCACTATATACAATAGTGGTGTGGAAGTCACTTTCTTTATACAGGAGCTGTGTCTTGCCTAATCCTCCGGCAGGGATCTCTGTGCTGAAGAAAGCCCTGCTTGAGAACATTGAGAGTTCCCCAGTGGAATGGAAAACTATTTGTCAGCGCTATCTGGGCAAATCCGGAAGACACATAAAATCATCTGATTAATAATCCCCTGGGAACTAAAGGGAAACTGTATATGCAGGACTAGAACACCACACAACAGGAGAGAAAAAGTCTATAAACTCTGCAGAAACCATTAAAGGAAGCAAGGAAGCTTAATATTGTACCAACCTGCCTGAGACATTTCCAAATCGTCTCTTTACAGGACAATGTCTGCGCTTTCGCCTTAACCTGCTTCCGACAAAGGAGATTATCCCAGGCGTTTGATACGGTTGATAGGAACCTACTGTGGAAAAAACTTGAAGCCTGGGAAATCCCCCCAAGTTTACTTTCCATTCTGATAGAGTTGCATTCCAACAATTATATGCGGGTCAGGCTTGGTAGATCGGGCTTGCTTTCAAACTCAATCAGGACAGCTAGAGGGGTTCAACAAGGCTGTTTATTAGCCCCTTTGCTTTTCATTCTCTTTATGGCGTATCTAGCCAACTGGTTGCAGGATATAGGTTTAATATCTCCATCTATTGGCAATGCAAAAGTAAATTGGTTAGCCTATGCGGATGACGTAGTAGTCTTGGACTACTCGCAAGTGGGGCTGCAACGTCTGCTGTCCGCATTAGAATCTTATACTAGGATCAACAACTTAAACATTAAGCCCCAAAAAATCCAAGATCATATTATTTAAGAGACCAAATAAAATAGTGAAGAACTATGCTTGGAACTTGGATCAGTTATCAAAAGAGGTTGTCTCAGAATTAACTTATCGGGGAGCCACATTAAGATCTTTTCCAACTAAGGATAGCTTGTTGTTATCTAATGATCTAAAGTTAGTGAAATTAGGTGCACAGATGAAAAAAAATAAATTCCAAGTTTGGAACATTTTTTATCCTTCCCCTCCTAAGCTTTTACATAGGTGAGGTAGTTCCTGTAATCTTATATGGTTTGGACTAAAACTCTGTGGCTACGGAGATTGTCTGGGATATAACAGAAGCCAGGATATGGAAACGAACTTTGGGTTTGCCAGACTGTGTACCTATTGTCTGCCTAAGATATGAACTTGGCCTTCCATCACTTAGATCATGGCTGGAATGGAAGTGTTTGGCTCTATACAGACTAATCTTAGATCCTCCAAAGAACTCCCTCTTTGAGGAATCAGCTTTAGAGCTGCAATTGGGGAACAATGGTTTTCTGTATAGATTTGGGCAACAATGCATGGAAATACCGTCTGGATGTGATTGTGGTGTTGAGTTACTTCTTCAGAACCCACTAAAGGTGAAAGAAAAGCTGAAGATGGGTGATTGGATAGGCACGATTGATAATATGAGAAAAGGAACAAGTTACTTACCTGTAACTGTTGTTCTCCAGCATGGGTCGGGCATGGATTCACATGCTCATGAATATTCCCCGTCGTCAGGCTGGGAATCCTTGGTAAAGAAAAAATAAGTATCAGTTTCGTTTCTGATCTGTCTTTCGTAGTAGTAACCAATCACTGATCTCTGCGCCATACTGACCACAGCCAATGACTGCCCTCTACCTAAGCCCTGCCTCTGGCAGCCATCTTCAGATTTGGTAGCACGTGAAATGGCAGTATGACCAAGTGAAGAGCCGCAGAGGGGTAGGCGGGAGGGATCGCATGTGAATCCATGCCAGACCCATGCTGGAGAACAACAGTTACAGGTAAGTAACTTGTTCCTTCTCCAGCATGGGGTCTGGCATGGATTCACATGCTCATGAATAAAGAATACATAGCAGTACACACATGCACAACTACGGGAGGTGGCAAAGGCTCAACATTAAGCATTACATCAAACTCAACATTAAGCAATTCTTACCTCCTCACCTGGCTCACCTTAGGCGAACAGATTGCGCAGCACTGCTTGGCCGACCCTTGCCTCCTCCCTGGAATCCCGATCGACGCAGTAGAATTTCGTGAAGGTGTGCGTCGACCTCCACGTAGCAGCCCTGCCGATGTCCTGCAAGGGCACACCAGATAGGAACGCCGTGGTAGCTGCGATCGCTCTGGTGGAATGGGCTCTCGGACGGCCAGGCAGCGGTCGGTTTGCCAACCGATGACAGTACATGATACAGCCGGAGAGCCATCTGCAAATGGAGGCCTTTGAGAGAGCCTTCCCCTGATTGACAGGTCCAAAGTTCACAAAAAGTTGTGACGTCTTCCGAAAACACTTTGTGCGGTCCACGTAAAACTTCAGCGCTCTAGCCACATCCAGCGAGTGCAAAGTCCTTTCGGCCGGCAACAAAGGCGACGGGAAGAAAACAGGCAACACCAAGGGTTTGTTGAGGTGGAAGTCCGACGGCCCCTTGGGCATGAAGGAGGGGTGCGTCTTGAGCACTACCCTTGTGTCGTGAAAAGTCAAGTACGGAGGCTTGCAGGAAAGGGCCTGGATCTCTCCCACCCGTCGTACGGAGGTGATGGCCACAAGAAACGCTGTTTTCCACGACAAGAACTTCAACAGAGCCGAGTGCAGAGGCTCGAACAGAGGTCCCATGAGCTTGGTCAGCACCACGTTGAGCTCCCACGCCAGGGCCGGAGCCTTCACCGGCGGGAACGATCTGAACAGTCCCTTCATGAATTCTTTCACCAGACGATGAGACCACAAAGACGTCCGCCCCGTGGTTCTCGTGTATCGGGAGATCGCAGCAAGATGAATTTTGATGGACGCGTGCGCCAGTCCAGCCTTGGCCAGCGTCAGAAGGTACGGCAGTACCTGGGGAGCCGTAATCCGTAGAGGGTTAATCTTCTGTGCGTGGCACCAGACAGAGAACCTCTTCCATTTGTGTCCATAGCATTTAAGAGTTGAGGACGCCCTGGCCTTTGCAAGAACCTCTCTGCAGTCGGCCGGTATGTCGTATCCTCCAAACTCTAACGCTGCAGGAGCAGGCCTGCAAGTTCAGCGACTTCGGGTCGTGATGGAGGATGGCGCCTCCTTCCCTGGAGAGAAGATCCGCGTCCACTGGCAGCTTGATTGACGGGGACGCTGACAAGTCCAGAAGGTCCTGGAACCATATCTGCCTCGACCAAGCAGGTGCGACGAGGATCATCCTGCACCGTGACCTCTCGAGCTGGTTGATGAGCCGGATCAGCAATGGCAATGGAGGGAACGTGTATAGAAACAGGCCCTCCCAGGGGAACGAGAAAGCATCGCCCATGCTCCTCGGCTGGGAAAACCTGCTGGCGGACCTCCGGCACTTGGAGTTCGTCGCCGTCGCGAACAGATCGATCTGGGGTGTGCCCCACCGTCGGAAGAGGCGGTCCACTAGATCCTGTCGTAGTTCCCACTCGTGGCGCGAGCGCAGCTCTCTGCTGAGCGAGTCAGCGATGGTGTTTTTTTATCCCTGCCAGATGAAACGGCACCAGAAACATCCCTTGGGCGACGGCCCAAAACCACAGATCCTGCGCCTCCTTGGACAGGGCTGGGGATCTGGTACCGCCCTGCTTCCTGATGTAGAACATGGTGGTGGTGTTGTCAGTGAAGATCTTCACCACCTTGCCCTTGAGGGACGGAAGAAAGGACCTGAGGGCCCAAAACACTGCACGGAGCTCCAGGACGTTGATATGGAGGGACTTCTCCGTCGGAAGCCAAAGGCCTCTCGCGTGCAGATTTTTGGTGTGCGCTCCCCACCCTTCCAGGGAGGCATCCGTGGTCACTGTCTCCTGGTGACTGGGGGGTCTGGAAGTCCATGCCCGCCGTCATATGCGCGCGGGTGCCCCACCACCGGATCGCTCGTCGGAAACTCTCGTAGAGTGTGATCCTCTCCTCGAAGCTGCCCGTCGTCTGGATCCAACTCGCGTCCAGGAACTCCTGCAACGGGCGCATCCGGAGCCTGCACAGGCAGATGAGATAAATGCAAGAAGACATCATTCCGAGGAGGGACTTGATGGACCTCACCCTGGCCGCGTCCGCAGCCAGCATCCGCTGCACCTTGCCCAAGATGGCCCTCGTCCTTTCCTCCGACGGAGGCCAGAAGCGACACTGTGTCGAGCTTCGCTCCCAGAAACAGTGCATCTTGCGCGGGCACCAGGTGGGACTTGGCGTAGTTTATGTAGAATCCCAGGTCCGTGAGTAGTTGGACGGTCCTTGCCGTGTGCTCCACGGCGAGCTCCTTCGTCTTTGCTCGGATGAGCCAGTCGTCCAGGTAGGGGTAGACGTGGATCCCCTCTCGGCGCAGCTGCGCCGCCACCGGTGCGAGGCACTTGGTGAACACCCTGGGTGCCGACCTCAATCCGAAGGGAAGGGCTTTGAACTGGTAGTGACGCCTTTGGACCACGAACCTGAGAAACTTTCGGTGTCCCTTTAGGATGGGAATATGGAAGTAGGCATCCTCCAAATCCAACGACGACATGAAATCGCCCTCCTCCAGTTGACCCAGGACGTGTTGGAGGGTGACCATCCGGAACTTCTGTGCCTTGATGAATTTGTTCAGTCGGCGTAGGTCCAGGATGGGACGCCATCCTCCCATCTTCTTCTTCACAAGGAAGTATCTTGAGTAAACTCCGGAGCCCCGAAGCCTCTTTGGGACGAGCTCGATGGCGCCCTTCTTGAGCATCGCCTTTACCTCCAAGAGAAGTTGAGGGACGTGATGTTCTTTCCTGGCCACAGGGGGGACGCGCGGGCACCTCTTTAGAAACTCGAGCGCGTGACCCTGAGCTAGGGCGTCCAGCACCCAACGGTCGGTGGAGATGGACTCCCACACACTGACGAAGCTCGCCAGCCGGCCTCCCACAGGGGTGCTTCGGTGGGGGCCCGACCCCACGGCCGGTTCAGTCCTGCTTCGACGAGGCTTTGCCGCCTTGTCCTCCTTGGCGACGACGGCGGGGTCCGCCTGACTTGCCTCGTCCCCTGTAAGCTTCCTGTGACGACGAACGGGCCGCTTGACGGTAGGTGGAAAATCCGCCGCTGGAACCTTTGGAGGCACCCTGTTTGCCTCCGCCGCTCCGAAAGGGCGGCCGCCGTTGCTGGAGAACCCCAAGAGCCCGGGCCGTCTCCGTGTCCGCCTTGATGGCTTGAAGGGAATCGTCCACTGTTTTCCCAAACAGGTTGTTTCCGTCGAACGGCATGTCCAAGACTCTGGTCTGCACGTCCTGACGGAAGTCAGTAGCCTTGAGCCATCCATGCCGCCTAAGGCACACGCCGTTGCCCAACTGGCGAAATCCATTGTCAGCGATGTCCGTCGCAATCGTAATGGCGTGGTCCGACGCCACCTCTCCTTCCTGCAAGATCTCTAGGGCTTCCGCCCTCTTGTCGTCTGGTAGGAAGTCCAGCAGGGGGGCCAGTTTGTACCACAACTCCCTGTCGTAGCGGGCTACGATAGCCAAGGCGTTGGCCGCCTTAATCGTCGTCGCTGCCGATGAGATGACTCTGCGTCCCATCGTGTCTAATTTCTTTCCCTCGCCGTCCGGCGGGGAGGTTGACGAAGAGGCCGCGCCCCCCCCCCCGCTTTCTTCCTGGCCGCCGCGGAGACGACCGAGTCCGGGGTCGGCTGTGCCCAAAGGCACAAGGGGGCTGCGTCCGGGACCCGGTACTTCTTCTCGTACCGATCCCTTCTAGCCGGCGTCGTGGATGGGTTCTTGAGGAGGGCGAGGCCCTCCTCCCAAATATCGTCTAGTAGAGGTACAGCGAGGACCGTCTTCCTCTTGGTCTCGCGCCGTTGATAAAGGAAACCTTCCTTCTTCTCTTCCGGGCAGAGCTGGAAAAGCTCGGATGCCCTGGCGATCATGGAGTGAAACGATCCAATCTCGTCGGGCGGGGACGCCCGGGTGGGAGGTGACGACGGGAGATCCTCGTCGTAAACCTCGTCGTCTGTACCCGTCGCGGCCGTGTCAGTCCCTGTATCATCCCCACGTGTCGTGGATGGGGAGGAGGGCTGAACAGGGCGCGATGGCTGAAAAGGAGGTGGAGGATGAATCCTTCTTCTCTTAGGGGGAGGGCTCCTAGAAGGGTCTGGCTCTGGGTCCCCCGTCGGGAGCAGTTCCTCCGTTGGTGGTAACGGCAGTCTCGTCCTTATCTCCGAGCATAAGGACGGTATAGCCAACAAAATGGCCGCCGAGTTGTCTTGCGTCACTGGTTGAGGGGAGTATGACGGGTGGTCAGGAGCCCCGTCATAACCCTCGACGTTCTTGTTGTCTCCTACGTCGGGGTCCCTCCCAACGGGCTGGTCTTCTTCCACGCCGTGGCTTAAGACTTCGATCAGCTCCTCCTCAGAGGTTGAGGCCGAATCCACAACTACCTCCTGCCCCCCCTTTTTCTTCTCCGTCGGAGGTTTCACATGGGTCCTGTCGATGGACATGAAAGAGGACTCCCTCCGCGGTGGCAGGGAGACTCTGGGCCCCGAGGTCGCCACCACTGGTGTAGCCTCCACAGGCTGAGCCAGGGCCGCCGCGACTGTCTCGATAGAGGCCTTGGCTGGGCGGATTAAGGCTTTCACCACCTTAGGTGCGCTCACCGCCTTCTCCTTGGGAGGAGGGTCACCGCCTCGCTCCCCCTCCGATGGGGCCTTCGAGCTCGACCGGGGTCTCTCCAGGAGCTTCGCCGGGTGCTCAGCCTTCCTCTTACCCGAGCCAGAGCGTTGGCTCGTGGTTGATGGCGCCGGGGAGGATGGGCCCTGCCTGGCGCCCGTAGAGCCCGACCATTCGGCGCTCCCGGTGCCAGCGGAATCGCGGTGCTTGGCATTCTGTTGGACCCCCGTCGCCGGGGCGCCCTCAAAGATCTTAGAAGACCGCTCGGACTTCTTCTTCTTCTTCTCGCCCGACGGGCTCTTTCCTTCCAGCCAGTTGGCGAGACGTTGATGGCGGTCCTTCATGGTCCGCTCCGACATATTGCCGCAAAACGCACAGTTCTTCTCCACGTGCGTCTTGTCCTCATGTAGGCAGTAAAGGCAAAGGGAGTGTTCGTCCTCCTTAAAGACATTCTGAAGCTGGCATCCAGGGCAGACCCTGAACAGCTTTCCAGGCGTCGAGCTTCCCTTCTCCTGGGCCATGTCCAAGATGGGCCTGAGAAACCTCTGGAGTCCTCCAAAAGCTTGGCTCGACGAAATCTTCACCCTTGAGGGGCGTAGACGAATCCGACACGGGTCCCCGTTAATCGGATGAAGAAACGGTGGAGCTTGAGGCTCTTTTGACCGAAAAAAAGAGAAATTTTTCTGAGAAAAAACGTGAAAAAAGCACTAACGCTCGAGAGCAATAGCACGAGGATCCCAACACTTGAACGTGCGGTAAAAATCTGCCAGAGGCGGGGCTTAGGTAGAGGGCAGTCATTGGCTGTGGTCAGTATGATGCAGAGATTAGTGATTGGTTACTACTACGAAAGACAGATCAGAAACGAAACTGATACTGATTTTTTCTTTACCAAGGATTCGCAGCCTGACGACGGGGAATATTCATGAGCATGTGAATCCATGCCAGACCCCATGCTGGAGAAGCTAAAAGATCAGCTTCTCTAACAGTGTTGGATAAACGACTGTCGTTTGTATCGGCCTATTTAAAAAAGACTCCAAACCCAAGGTTCAGATCTTTGAGATTTTGTTTGAATTTACTTCCTACTCTAGAAATATTAGCTACTAGAGATAAGGAAGGGGGACTCTACCCATCTGTGATAGGTTCTTAGCAATGATGTACAGACTACTAGACACCCATTATCTAATTGTCTTGGGACTTGGAGCATGAGGGTTAGATACTTCAGTAGATTTGTTCATGATGAGTCTAGACTTAATACCGATGATTTTTGGGAGAGATTATCCTTGGGTAATGAGATGGTTCTTTCGATTGAGGTGGGAAGAGTTCTAAGGGAATTAGAGCTAATAACAGACTGAGTTATTAGGGTGGATCTGAATATTTTCCTTTTTTTTTTCTCTGTTTCTGATCTTCAGTGATGTTAGTTTTTATCTAATGTATTCAGAGTATGTATAGTGATTGATGAATTTTATCTTGTTTTATCTTTTGTATGTATTGTTGTGTTTAAATGTGCTAAAAGTCAATTTTTTGGCTACTGCACAATACATTTTTCAAAAAGATATTGCTACCAAGGAAATCGGACAAGAGGATGGATTTATATTGCAGACTTTGCCTAAATAAAGATGTGAAGGAAACCAATATCTTGGCCAGATTCATTATGGAATGTGAATCAAGGTCAGCGGCTGATCGTTGGACTGTTCATGCAGGGTGAACGGATCTCTGTAACATTAGCATTAGTTAGATTCTTAAAAGAGAGATTTTAAAAAATGGATGAAAGTGAGCCCAATGGGGAGATAGTAACTAAGTGCTACTGTCTGAAGGACAAAATGCAGTTGCAATAAAATGTAATTCTTTAAAAAAAATATATGTATATATGTAATGGGTATATTTTGTATGATGTCATAATATGATGGCATAAGGTTTTTCTTTGTAAACCATACACCAAAAATGAAAGATGCCCTTTATGCAGTGTCACCTAAAATGTTAAGGCTATACATTAAAACCACAAAATCATCTCTAGTTGTACAAAGAAAAAACGGTCTAACACCTCCCCAACCCCAACTGAGCATTCAAAAAGTCCTACTGAGCAGAGCCTTACAGGGCAGTAGTCGGCCAGTGTTTTCATGTGTCCTCTGGTTAGGTCTCAGAAAAACCATACTGTAGTGCTATGCAGAGGTTACCACCACATAAGACCCAACGACCACCACTAGCTGCACATTCACATATGGTTGGTCTCATCTGCTGCAATGCTAATGGGCGAGTGCATGTCATGTCCCACCACAAATGCAGCATGGGGAGAGTCAGCTGTCTCCCAGACATCATTGAGCACTAGGATTCCCTCAGAGAGTGTACATACCAAACGTGCAATGTGGTGATGAGGAAAGCACAGCCCACAGTTCTCGTTCTTCATTTGGCATGTGTCAAAGGAATATGACCTCAACGTATTTGCAATCGGAACTCCCCCCACCTCATGGACTCATTTAAATCTGGCTTACACATATAAATGGTGGTTGTTTATTGTGGTAGGTCTTCAGACGTTCTACATCCTATAGAATAGTGCAAACAATTCCAACTAGTACACCTGATGCCTTCACCTCCACAGAGAAATGCAGGACCATCCCAGGTAAGTGTTCCTTCCCATGTGCTACTTTCACACAGTGAGACTCCTTCCTCCGATCTGCTTCTACATTCCACATGTGCTCCTACGGCCCATGCATTCCGTCCACCCCTGGCCTATGGGCTCTGACGCCGAGGAAAAAAATGTATTGATAATCAGGGATTGAAATTAAGATTTGATACGCAGGAGCTAAAAGCAGCTCCTGGTATACAGCCTGAACGAATGACCAGAAACTACCACTAGTGAATGAGGAGCTAAAAAATAACATTCCACAAATCTAATTTCCATTTAAGATGCAAACACAGCCATGTGTGCTTTATTCAGGACCCTTTATGCTTAACATGTCATATAGATGTGTCCAAATGTTTATTTATAGATTGTCGCAAAGGCAGAGTTACATTCACATAGGTGGGGTTGTCCAGCATCAGGAGCCAAAAGTAGCTCCTGGTAGCAGTTGGTATGACGCTAGCCAGTCTCTCCTAGCTATATAGTTCCCAGTTTCCCCCTTAATATTGAACCCTCGACTGTTGGGCAAAGTTTGTATGCAGTACCCTCTGGGAACACTTCAACCAACTCTGACTACAGGTAGAGGAACCCAACCTTTGGTATAAGCTTGTACTACACAGTTTTGGTAGCGTGTTGAGCAGCCAGGCTTATCTCAAGAGGGGTCAATGTGAACTGTAGGGGAGTTACACAGAGATTCACAGTGACAAGTATCCAAATAAACTCTTACACTCAAGGTTTCTTGAATAAACAATTGTTAATGAATGTATTTATCAGTCAATTAGAATAAGCCTTCTTCAGAAGGGAGCAATATAATAGTAACACACAAATACACTTCAATACTGTACACTCTTAGTTTCTAAATCAGTAAAGACCCTTTTAGGACGGCCCACAGACACAACCTACAACCTCAGGTGACTTAAATAGCTAGGGTGCTGGGGACATTAACATCTTACTGTTGGCATTTACAATACTGTTATAAATTGGTAAAAGGAGAATATTAGAACAAGAGACCACAAATGTTCTTAAGCAGGCAAATACTTTTGGATCCCCACAGCAGAGTAATTCAGTATAACAGGCTAGGCCTAAATCAATGGGCAAAAGTCTTATGTAGGATGAAGCACTTCTGGTAGGTAAGTAGAAAAGTATTTGCACTATGTTTTAGAAGTCTTTGAAGAAAAGAAGAATCAAATGTAGGGCCACAAGCCGTTAGACTTGTGAGTGGAAGAAGATGCAAGCAACTCTACAGCAAGAGGTAAGTTCTCTCAGACTTTGTACAGGACCTTTGAATTGAAGAAAAATTGCAGTAGATTACTTCTGTTCCTGTGCAGCTCTGCAGATCTCACTGTTCCTGGGCCTCAGTCGAGGGGACAAGAGGAAGAGCTTTGGGGACTCCTGCACTGCAATGGGACGGTCACCAATCGCAACCGGCAATCTTCAAATCAGTGGCCGTTCAGTGTTTCAGCTCCTCGCGTCTACCGTAAATAGCAACACCATGGTTCCTGGCTGTCGAGATGGGCTTTCCTTGCTTCTGGGGTCCCACACTCTGTTGAGGGGGCTCAGGCTCGGTCAGACCTGCTTCCTGGGAGTCCGGAGGATCTTCCTGGAGCTCTAGGTCAGCTTAAAAGCAAATCACACAATCTGGTGTTCCTCTCCCTGGCTATACGGTTTAGCAGCAACTCTGTGGAAATTCAACCAGCTCCGAGAAGGATGTCCAGGTGGCTTACTTTGGAGTTGATTGGTCCCACCAACTCAAGGGAGAAGTCGTCCTTGCAGGGGCTTCTCTGTTGATACAAATTTGAAGTTTCAGCACAGCAGCAGGGCTTCAACGGGCAAACTAACGGTCCAGGAGTAGCAGCAGACATCCTCTTCAAGTTCTTCTTCAGTTCCTTCGTCCAGTGGTCGACTCTGCCTTCCAAGCCCAAATCCTCGCCTTTTATTCAGTTCTCTCCCATTCATTCCAGCCTAGCTGTCAGTCACCCAGCAGGGTGGCTGTCCTTGGCAGACAGTCAGCCGGCCAATCACTATAGAGTGCATTTGCGTCTCCTAAGAGACCCAACATAGGGAGTTTTGGGCACCTCCTTCACTTCCAGCCTACCCCAGACACACTGGAGCCAGAGGCGGGCTTAACTCATGAATCCCACCAAAGGCAAAGCGAACAATGGGACCAAACCTGGTTTGGCGCCGAGTAAATCTCAAGAAGGACCATTCCCCAAAGAAATGGCAAAAAAGCAGACCTGGGCCATTTTGACAAAAAGGGCACCCTTGGGTGCTTTACTGCAGCTGCGAACCCAGCCCGCGGTAAATGCACACCACGGTAGTTAAAACGAAACCACTGCCACCAGCCATTCAGTGAGGAAAGGGTAACAAAAATGTTACATGAGAAGCTAGGCAAAGGGGATACTAGGTAACCCCTCCAGCACCCTATTGTAAGATAGTGTGTGCTGGGTCTAGAAAGTTACAATGGTAAGTAAAGTCAATTTCCCTTTACTGCTCTGGGAAACAGTAGTTTATCCCAGAGAAGGTATTTAAACCTTTGGGAAATTTGAAAGGTGCAGTGAGACACAATGGCCCTCATTACGATACCGGCGCTAAACCATGGCGCTATTAGCACCATGGTTGGTGCTGGTATCGTAACGTGTCCGCCATGGTGAAATGGGGAAATACCGCCCCATTCCAAGGTTGGCGGGGCAGTATTTCCCCATGGCCCTTTCCCATTCCCATTTTTGCCCCATAGGGCATAATGGGTATGGGGAAGGCGCTAATTACAGTACCGCAAATTGCGGTACCGTCATTAGCACCAAGGTCCCTTTGAGGGTCCCTACTTTAACGGCTGGTCTACACCTGCCGTTAAGGTCGGGTCCCGCAAAGGTACCTCGTAATTAGGCGCTAAGTGGTTAACTGCGCCGCAGCCTTTTACGGCGCCGTTAACCACTTAGCGCCGGGGTCGTAATGACCCCCCGATGTAAAAGATGATGCCTATGGAGTTTGTCAGGCTCCATAACCAAAAGAAACATAAAGATCAGAAATCACATTAAAATACATGACAGTGGGAAAAAGGGTCTCACTCGCTCTAGGTTAAAAAAAATCCAAGTCCTTAAAATCCAGCAAAGTTGCTGGGGGTCTCTAAGGTGGAGGGAATTAGCACATTTCTGAGAATTCTTCCTAACATTGTAGGGTGACCAGACGTCCCGGTTTTGCCGGGACGGTCCCGGTATTTGGTGCTCTGTCCCCCTTTCTCAAGAGTATGTTCCCATTAGAAACTGCAGTGGTCCCGGTTTTTTGTAGAATGTCTTCATAGCTGACAGGCAGGAATGCACAGAAGAAAAGCTGCATTTTACAACTTAAGATAGCGTAGTTTGTGATAAATTAATTATAATATGCATTTCTTTGAAAAGTAGCACTTAAACCCCCTTCCCCTCCAAACGTTACTGAAGTGTAGAGCTACGACAGCCACTTTCAAGAGTTAGTGCTACTTTTATGTTAGTTGCCTGTCCCGGTTTTTCACTTTTTAAATCTGGTCACCCTATAACATTGACTATTCAAATCACGGAATGCCCCAGGCCCACTACAGTCTGTGCTTCTTCCGGTCATTCTTCAACCATCCCTCTACCTGTTCCTTCACCCCATTTCATGTACTTCCTTTGCTACTTCTGACTTGCACTGAGCTTCCTAAAATCTACCACAAAGGGCATAAGCACTCTGTACGTTTCAGGACACTGAACACTTATTGTGGACCAACCAGTCTGCTGCACCTGGCAAAATGAAGAGTTTGATAGCAAATTACATAACGTGCATGGAAACACAGAATTGTGTAACAGGCTGTTCACAAGAAAGAGGCTCAGGAACATGATGACTAACTATAGGAATTCAGGGAAGGTATCATTTCTACATCCTAAATCACCAAATCATGATCTGCCGAATAACAAGGATGGGCTCCATTAAGTACAAGGTAAGTTCTCGGTTCCCATTTCAGATCCAGCACAAAATCACACTGTCCTTTCTACATTCCATGGTTACTCACTCAACGATCAACAGAACATCATAAAATTGCAAAGATTGAGGATTTGCAGTACACACTACTCTTCCAACATGCAACGATAAATGCGCCACTAAAGGAATGCCAAAAAAAGGAAAGGGTTCTGGGCTTCCTTCACCAATGGATATTTGCACGCACGATAAATCCAACACACAAATGTGCTAATCTTTCTACAAATTGGTGAATCGTGCTCCCATAAAATATTAATGGAACCTGCAAGAGAATGCCAATTGTTATTTGGAAATGCATCGACAAAGGGAGCATGGAATGAGCACACCTCTATTTACCGCAGCAGCAGATGAAAGTCTGACATCTTATGCACACGCACTGTAATCTTTCTGTAAACTTATAAAATGAGAGCCACAACACAAAAGCACTATTCTACCTAACTTCGGCATGAGGACGTGAGTCGTGAGAATCAATCTGTGAATCCTGTTTTTGGAATGTTCTTAGGTTTAGTACCAAGGGAACTCTTGGTGTCGACCCTAGCCACTTCTACCCAGAAAAATGCCACTTTAACGTTTCTTCTAATACAAGTGGATCGCTTAATGGAAAAGTGCTTAAGAGGATACCTACCTGAGCTTGTAGTTGGTGTTTTAAAGAATTGTTGGCCTTTTTATTGACTTTGGCGGTCCTGGTTAGGAACATAATAAACATATGTATATTACAGGTTTTAAGAGTCCTTTTAAAATCTTGCTACGTTTTAGGTGCTTTTGTGATTTAGTGTAAGGAACAAGTTACTTACCTGTAACTGTTGTTCTCCAGCATGGGTCTGGCATGGATTCACATGCTCATGAATATTCCCCGTCGTCAGGCTGGGAATCCTCGGTAAAGAAAAAACCAGTATCAGTTTCGTTTCTGATCTGTCTTTCGTAGCAATAACCAATCACTGGTCTCTGCGTCATACTGACCACAGCCAATGACTGCCCTCTACCTAAGCACCGCCTCTGGCAGCCATCTTCAGATTTGGAAGCACGTGAAGTGGCAGTATGACCAAGTGAAGAGCCGCAGAGGGGTAGGCGGGAGGGTTCGCATGTGAATCCATGCCAGACCCATGCTGGAGAACAACAGTTACAGGTAAGTAACTTGTTCCTTCTCCAGCATGGGGTCTGGCATGGATTCACATGCTCATGAATAAAGAATACATAGCAGTACACACATGCACAACCACGGGAGGTGGCAAAGGCTCAACATTAAGCATCACATCAACTCAACATTAAGCATCTTACCTCCTCACCAGGCTCACCTCAGGCGAACAGGTTGCGCAGCACTGCTTGGCCGACCCTGGACTCCTCCCTGGAATCCCGGTCGACGCAGTAGAATTTCGTGAAGGTGTGCGTCGACCTCCACGTAGCAGCCCTGCATATGTCCAGCAGGGGCACACCAGATAGGAACGCCGTGGTAGCTGCGATCGCTCTGGTGGAATGGGCTCTCGGACGGCCAGGCAGCGGTCGGTTTGCCAACCGGTGACAGTACATGATACAGCCGGAGAGCCATCTGGAGATGGAAGCCTTCGAGAGAGCCTTCCCCTGATTGACAGGTCCAAAGTTCACAAAGAGTTGTGACGTCTTCCGAAAACCCTTCGTGCGATCCACGTAGAACTTCAGCGCTCTAGCTACATCCAGCGAGTGCAAAGTCCTCTCAGCCGGCGACGAAGGCGACGGGAAGAACACAGGTAACACCAAGGGTTCGTTGAGATGGAAGTCCGACGGTACCTTGGGCATGAAAGAGGGGTGCGTCCTGAGCACTACCCTCGTGTCGTGGAAAGTCAAGTACGGGGCCTTGCAGGAAAGGGCCTGGATCTCACCCACTCGTCGTGCGGAGGTGATGGCCACGAGAAAGGCTGTCTTCCACGATAGAAACTTCAACGGGGCCGAGTGCAGAGGCTCGAACGGAGGTCCCATGAGCTTGGTCAGCACCACGTTGAGCTCCCACGCCGGGGCCGGAGCCTTCACCGGCGGGAACGATCTGAATAGTCCCTTCATGAACTCTTTCACCAGACGATGAGACCACAAGGACGTCCGCCCCGTGGTTCTGGTGTATCGGGAGATCGCAGCAAGATGAATCTTGATGGACGCGTGTGCCAGTCCAGCTTTGGCCAGCGTCAGCAGGTACGGCAGTACTTGGGGAGCCGTAATCCGTAGAGGGTTAATCTTCTGTGCGTGGCACCAGACAGAGAACCTCTTCCATTTGTGTCCGTAGCATTTAAGAGTCGAGGACGCCCTGGCCTTTGCAAGAACCTCTCTGCAATCGGCCGGTATGTCGTATCCTCCAAACTCTAGCGCTGCAGGAGCCAGGCCTGCAAGTTCAGCGACTTCGGGTCGTGGTGGAGGATGGCGCCTCCTTCCCTGGAGAGTAGGTCTGCGTCCGCCGGCAGCTTGATCGGCGGGGACGCTGACAAGTCCAGAAGGTCCGGGAACCATATCTGCCTCGGCCACGCAGGTGCGACGAGGATCATCCTGCACCGTGACCTCTTGAGCTGGTTGACGAGCCGGATTAGCAGAGGCAAGGGAGGGAACGCGTAGAGGAACAGGCCCTCCCAGGGGAACGAGAAAGCATCGCCCATGCTCCTCGTCTGGGGAAACCTGCTGGCGAACCTCCGGCACTTGGTGTTCGTCGCCGTCGCGAACAGGTCGATCTGGGGTGTGCCCCACCGTCGGAAGAGGCGATCCACTAGATCCTGCCGTAGTTCCCACTCGTGGCACGAGCGCAGCTCCCTGCTGAGTGAGTCGGCGATGGTGTTTTTTATCCCTGCCAGATGAAACGGCACCAGAAAAATCCCTTGGGCGACGGCCCAATGCCACAGGTCCTGCGCCTCCTTGGACAGCGCTGGGGACCTGGTTCCGCCCTGTTTCCTGATGTAAAACATGGTGGTGGTGTTGTCGGTGAAGATCCTCACCACCTTGCCCTTCAGGGACGGAAGGAAGGACCTGAGGGCCCAAAACACTGCACGGAGCTCCAGGACGTTGATATGCAGGGACTTCTCCGTCGGGAGCCAGAGTCCCCTCGCGTGCAGATTTTCGGTGTGCGCTCCCCACCCTTCCAGGGAGGCATCCGTGGTCACAGTCTCCTGGTGGGCTGGGGTCTGGAAGTCCATGCCCGCCGTCAGATGCGCGCGGGTGCCCCACCACCGTATCGCTCGCCGGAAACTCTCGTCGAGCTTGATCCTTTCCTCGAAGCTGCCCGTCGTCTGGATCCAGCGCGCATCCAGGAATTCTTGCAACGGGCGCATCCGGAGCCTGCACATGGGAATGAGGTAGATGCAGGAAGACATCATCCCGAGGAGGGACTTGATGGATCTCACTTTGGCCGCGTCGGCCACCAGCATCCGTTGCACCTTGCCCAAGATGGTCCTGGTCCTCTCCTCCGACGGGGAGGCCAGAAGGGACACTGTGTCGAGCCTCGCTCCCAGAAACAGTGCGACTTGCGCGGGCACCAGGTGGGATTTGGTGTAGTTCACGGAGAATCCCAGGTCCGTGAGGAGTTGGACGGTCCTTGCCGTGTGGACCACGGCGAGCTCCTTCGTCTTGGCGCGGATGAGCCAGTCGTCCAGGTAGGGGTAGACGTGAATCCCCTCGCGGCGCAGCTGCGCCGCCACCGGTGCGAGGCACTTGGTGAATACCCTGGGTGCCGACCGCAGTCCGAAGGGAAGGGCTTTGAACTGGTAATGCCGCCCTTGGACCACGAACCTGAGGAATTTTCGGTGCCCCTTTAGGATTGGAATGTGGAAGTAGGCATCCTCCAAATCCAACGACGACAGGAAGTCTCCTTCCTCCAGTTGACCCAGGACGTGCTGTAAGGTGACCATCCTGAACTTCTGCGCCTTGATGAACTTGTTCAGCCGTCGCAGGTCTAGGATGGGGCGCCATCCTCCCGTCTTCTTCTTCACGAGGAAGTATCGCGAGTAGACTCCGGAGCCCCGAAGCCTCTTTGGGACGAGTTCGATGGCGCCCTTTCTGAGCATCGCCTTTACCTCCAGGAGAAGTTGAGGGACGTGAAGTTCTCTCCTGGCCACGGGGGGGACGCGCGGGCACCTTCTTTGAAACTCGAGCGCGTGGCCCCGGGCCAGGGCCTCCAGCACCCAACGGTCGGTGGAGATGGACTCCCACACGCTGACGAAGCCCGCCAGCCGGCCTCCCACCGGGGTGCTTCGGTGGGGGCCCGACCCCACGGCCGGTTCAATCCTGCTTGGACGCGGCCTTGCCGCCTTGACCTCCTTGGCGACGACGGCGGGGTCCGCTAGACTTGCCTCGTCCTCTGTAGGCCTCTTGCGACGACGAGCGGGCCGATTGACGGTAGGAAGCGAAACCGCCACCGGAACCTTTGGAGGCGCCCTTGCCTCCGCCGCTCCGAAAGGGCGTCCGTCGTTGCTGCAGGACTCCCAGGGCCCGGGCCGTCTCAGTATCCGCCTTGATGGCCTGGAGGGAATCGTCCACCGTCTTCCCGAACAGGTTGTTCCCGTCGAAGGGCATGTCCAGGACTCTGGTCTGGACGTCCTGCCGAAAATCCGTAGCTTTGAGCCATCCACGACGTCGAAGGCAAACGCCGTTGCCTAGCTGGCGGAACCCCGCGTCGGCGATGTCCGTCGCCACGGTGATGGCGTGGTCCGAAGCCACTTCACCTTCCTGGAGGATCTCAAGGGCCTCAGCCCTCTTGTCGTCCGGCAGAAAATCCAGCAGGGGAGCCATCTTGTACCAGAGCTCCCTGTCGTAGCGGGCCACGATAGCCAAGGCGTTGGCCGCTTTAATCGTCGTCGCTGCCGACGAGATGACTCTACGTCCCATAGCATCCAATTTCTTTCCCTCCGTCCGGCGGGGAAGTCGATGTGGAGGCCGCACCCCCCCCCGCTTTCTTCCTGGCCGCCGCGGAGACGACGGAGTCCGGGGTAGGCTGCGCCCGGAGGCATAGGGGGGCCGTGTCCGGGACCCGGTACTTCTTCTCGTACCGGTCTCTTCTAGCTGGCGTCGTGGAAGGGTTCTTGAGGAGGGAAAGGCCCTCATCCCAAATGTCGTCCAACAGAGGCACTGCGAGGACCGTCTTCCTCTTGGCCTCGCGCCGCTGATAAAGGAAGCCTTCCTTTTTCTTCTCCTCGGGGCAGAGTTGAAAAAGCTCGGAAGCCCTGGAGATCATGGAATGGAAAGATCCGATCTCGTCGGGCGGAGAAGCCCTGGTGGGGGGCGACGACGGAAAATCCTCGTCGTATGCCTCGTCGTCCGTACCCGTCGCTGCCGTGTCAGTCCCCGTATCATCCCCTCGGGTGGACGGGGAGGAGGGCTGGACGGGGCGCGACGGTTGAAAAGGAGGTGGAGGATGGATCCTTCTTTTCTTGGCAGGGGGAACACCAGAAGGTCCCGGTTCTGGATCCCCCGACGGGAGAGGTTCCTCCGTCGGTAACGGTAGCCTCGTCCTTATCTCAGTGCATAAGGACTGTATGGCCAACAAAATGGCCGCCGAGTTGTCTCGCGGCGCTGGCAGAGGGGAATCCGACGGGCGAGCAGGGGCCCCGTCGGCATCCTCGACGATGTCGTCGTCGTCGCCTGCGTCGGCACCCATTCCGACGGGCTGGTCTTGTTCCACGCCTAGGCCGTGGCTTAAGACCTCGACCAGCTCTTCTTCTGAGGTTGAGGCCGAATCTACGACGACGCCCTGCCCCCCCTTCTTCTCCACGGAGGTTTTCACGGGGGTCCTATCGATGGGCATAAAAGAAGACTCCCTCCGAGGAGGCAGGGAGATTCTGGGCCCTGAGGTCGCCACCACTGGAGTAGCCTCCACAGGCTGGGCCAGGGCCGCCGCGACCGTTTCGATAGAGGGCTTGGTCGGATGGATCAAGGCCTTCACCACCCTAGGTGCGCTCACCGCCTTGTCCTTGAGGGAGGGGGCACTGCCACGCTCCTCCTCTGCCTTCGAGCTCGACCGGGGCCTCTCCAGGAGCTTCGCCGGGTGCTCGGCCTTCCTCTTACCCGACCCAGAGCGTTGGCTCGTGGTTGATGGTGCCGGGGAGGGTGCGCCCTGCCTGGCGCCCGTAGAGCCCGACCGTTCGGCGCTCCCGGTGCCAGCGGACTCGCGGTGCTTGGCCTTATGTTGGGCCCCCGTCGCCGGGGCGCCCTCAAAGGTCTTAGAAGACCGCTCGGATTTCTTCTTCTTCTCGCCAGACGGGCTCTTACCCTGCAGCCAGTTGGCGAGACGTTGATGACGGTCCTTCATGGTCCGTTCCGACATGTCGCCGCAAAACGCACAGTCCTTCTCCACGTGCGTTTTGTCCTCATGAAGGCAGTAAAGGCAGAAAGAGTGTTCGTCCTCCTTAAAGACGTTCTGCAGCTGGCATCCAGGGCAGACCCTGAACAGCTTTCCGGGCGTCGAGCTTCCCTTCTCCTGGGCCATCTCCGAGACCGGGCCTGAGAAGCTTCTGGAGTCCTCCGAAGCGTAGCTCGACGAAATCTTCACCCTTGAGGGGCACAGATGAATCCGACACGGGTCCCCGTAGATCGGATGTAGTATCGGTGGAGCTTGAGGCTCTTTGACCGAAGAATCGAAGTTTTTGTGAAAAAAGCGCGAAAAAATAGCACTAACGCTCGAGAGCAATAGCACGAGGATCCCAACACATGAACGTGCGGTAAAAATCTGAAGATGGCTGCCAGAGGCGGTGCTTAGGTAGAGGGCAGTCATTGGCTGTGGTCAGTATGACGCAGAGACCAGTGATTGGTTATTGCTACGAAAGACAGATCAGAAACGAAACTGATACTGGTTTTTTCTTTACCGAGGATTCCCAGCCTGACGACGGGGAATATTCATGAGCATGTGAATCCATGCCAGACCCCATGCTGGAGAATTAAAGCATTTGCTTTATATTTTAATGGAACGTTTGAAAATGTCGTATTGTTTCTTTACGGTTTTTAAAAGTATTCTGCCACCCACACTCTCAAAATAAGGTCTTCGGAGCGCTTAATTTGCACACTTTTGCAAAATGACCTGCACCATATACGACAAGATGCACACCCACAGGGTCCATGTAGAGAATTACAAAGCAAGAGAATGCCAATGATGCAGGACATATGAACATTATCATCCATATGCATTGCCTTTTTAATCACACACACCCAAACAAACGACTAACAAAACAAACAGCAGCCATAGTGGTCCAGCACACATTATAATTCAGCAAGGGACGCATAACAATAATCCTACCCACGTGGGACACATGGATGGGCAAAGGGTGGAGGGCATGGCCAACGAATATGCGGTGAGCACGTGCTTGATCCTGCCGAAAAGGATGGCTATATCGAGCGTTAGATTGGTTGGGTGTCTGCGAGGGTATAGATGACCCTAACCAGCAGGACAGACTATGAGACCTGCCTTATCAGAGGTCTGCGAGTGAGCTTCTCTGATCTCCAAACGTCTTCCTTTGGATTATGGTAGACCCCAAGATGACGGCGATTTGAACGGCTGGCACGGCGCTCATAAGGAACCCGGAGGAAGCTGGGAGCGCATAGCCGACAGCAGGGATCCGAAGTGCAGAGGCCGGGAGATTCCGGAGATCTTATTCTTTATTCGTGGGCAACGCTGACCGGACATGATGGAGCCAGTAGGTGCTGCGCTGCCGATGGGAGATTGCAACAGCTTGGGGACTGATAATGGTGCAGAATGCCGCTTGCCGGCCCTGGGTGTTTACAAGGAGAGTGTGGCGGTGAGAATAGGAACGGCCGATTGGGGCCATCTGGGTCATTGACTGGAGGCAACATATGTAGAGCTTGATGTGTGTGACGAATCAACTCCAGGAATATCCGTTTGTAAACCATCAATCAGCCCCACACGTCTAGTACACCAGAAAGGATCCGAACAGATTGGAAACACAAGTAAATTATAAACCTCCTTGTCCAATTTTGCTAACATGGATGAAACAGCAGGCTTATTTTTGCAAGGTCATGGATTGTTGATTGGACTGCCCAGTGAAGGTTCTATAAAATATCTACTTTATTATTACAACAGACACTTCTAGCACACTACAAAATACAACCCATCCTGTAAAGGAACACAGAGGACAGACAGTTTCAGGAAGGAAAGGGATGCACTCTGGATATGTACCTGATGCTTGAGATCTTGGTGCTCGACAGCGTGAAGTCTGTACCAGGACGCTTTGCAGCTCCTACGACATAGTTCAAGACGGGAGACAGCTGCAGGTATCAGGTAGCAGGCAGTTCAGCAAGCAAGGCTGGATGGAGGGTGGCTAGGGGTCAAGAATCGTTTTAGTGCTGGTTGGTGGATCTGGAAGGCTGGTCGAGGCATCTCGGATGGCTTTTGTGACTGCAGCGTGGCAATAGTCCACGGGGCAGTCGGTCGCGGTTCGAGGGCCCGACTGCCTTGAAAATGTCCTTAAAAGATGGATGCTTGTTGTGGCACTCCTCATAGCTTCTTCATAGGGCTTGAGATGTCATTTAAGGTGGACGGCCAAAAGCTGAGGAGAATGTTTGCAGGCAACAGCCCTGTCCTTTGTTCAGAGACTTTCTGGCACTTCCTACCTAGGAAGCCTGCTGGCAGAACCTAGCAGGGCACGCTGGATGGGTCCTCTGAGGTCAGTATCTGTCTGTTCATTGGGAGATGTTTAGGGCAGGGATCTTGCTCCCACTCTTCGAAATCCTGGCCTTCTTTCAACGGCGGAAGCTGTAAAGCAGACTATACCTTCAGCCAGGGTCCAAACGAACGCTGTAAGTTTGGTTTGTGTTAGTTGTTGAAATAAAATCAATAAAACATTTTTAAAAAATATATATATATATATAAACGATCTTTGAACTGTTCAATAGAATCAAGAGCTCTCAATGAACTACCAGCATACTTCGCATGTTTTCCGAAACGATCAACACGAGACCCGTTCCTACGCTTTTGTCTAAACATATTACTGACTCGCGACTACCTAACCAACATAAAACATCCAAAAACAATGGCAACAGATTGTCGATTTTGTAAGAATGAGAATACCAGAGAGATACTCTTCCATGTAATCATGGTTTGCCATGCTTTGACAGAAAAAAGAAATTTGTTCAAGGACTTTTTCAAAATCTCTCAAACAGATGAAAACACAGGAACGATGTGCCCATCTCTTCAAAGGTCATGACAAGAATCTAATTTTAGCAGTAATCACATTTTGTACTGCGATCCTCAACGACAGCAATCCCCAAGAGTTGGAAACAGATGTCAAATCTTTTTTTACTCTTTTTTTCTTTAAATGTAAATGCCATAATGAAAAGTTTGTTTTACCAAACATAAAAAAAAAACAGGGTCCATGGTTAGATCCTTTTTGGGTACAAGGAAGCACACTGAATAAATACCTTCTTTTACCTGTGACAGAGGTATGATTTCTATGGCTCCCTGTTCTTGTAGTATCTTGACTTCCTGAAGAAGCATACGAAGATGGTCAGGTGTCGGTATTGCTCGTTGTTAGGGAGAATTCTCCTTCTAGGGCTAATTTCCCTGACCTAGCGAGTCCCTCAGCAGCTTTGCTGGATTTCTGGAGTTTATTTTTTCCACCTGGTAAGAGTGTACATCCTTTTTCCACTCTTACCTGTGTTTTGGCCTATGTGTTTTTACTCATTGTGTGATCTTGGGCACTGGAGCACACCACTCCAGGTGCCCCTGTTCTTGTATGGGTTACACAGCACCTTCAGTGTAGTAACCCAGGGTTGTCTTTAAGACTTCACTCTGACTCCATTTAGCTGGGGCTGACTACTGTCCCCCAGAGAAAGGTAAAGTTGCCATTTACTTTACATAGTCATTTTTACCACAGACCCAGTACACCCCATTTTACATGGAATACTGGAAAGGGCTAATCTGTACCCCTTTTCTGTCTGTACCTCTCCCTGAGCATTGTTTCGCTCTTTTAACATTTAGACTTGGCTGGTGGCAGTGGTATCTACCCTAACTTTTCTACCGCAATTATATTAGATAAACGTGGTACTGTTCTTGGCTATTAGCCTCGAACATAAACCCGCTTGACCAAATCGTCTTTCTTTTGGCTCCGGTTGTGTTTATTGCCCATTTCTTTTTGTTAAAGTCCTTCTTGTGTTTTACTTTGCGCGGCAAACTAGGTTCGCCTTCTTTGTGCACCGTTTTTTGGCAGGCTTCTGCAGAGAAGCCCTCCTCAAGGCACCTGGGTGTCTAGGTGGGCTGAATGTGAGGGAGGGGTGTAGTCACCCCCTGCACAGGGTATCCTAGGAAACCCAAGTCGCACTTTGCCATGATTGGCTGAGGTAGTTGTCCCAGCTGGACAACCCCCCCTGCTGCGTAATTGACAGCCAGGCTCTGTGAATGGGGGTTTTGCGCATAAAAGGCAGATCTCTTGGGCTAGAAGTCAGAGTCGCCTCTGGAACTACAAGGAACCGAAGAGAAGCGGAGAGAACGACGGCTGCTGCTACTACCCCGTCCCGGTGAAGCCCTGCTGCAGTCCTGAGCTATCTTCCTTTCAACGACTAAGAGAAGATCCAGTCCGGAGTTTTCTTCCCGCGAGCCTGGTGGGGATAACCAGCTCATCTTCAGCCAGAGGTCGCCGTCGTGGTCGAAATCGCTGCACACTGCTGTAGTGGTCCGGATAGCCACCTGCCAAGCCTCTCCTGTTTTTAAGGAGCGCACCTTATATTCGTTGTCGCTGCTGCCGGCTTCATCCCTGTGTGGTGCAGACCCCCTTCAGACGTCCTCCTTCAAAACGAAGCTCCAGGAATCGTGGGTCTGCGGGAAACCAACAAGAGCAACTGCCAGGGCACCAGCTGCATCATTGGAATAAGGTACTGTGCTCTACTCGAGGAAACTGGGTGAATCCCTTTTCTTCATCCTCAAGGCTCGCCCTTGTCTTCCCTCCTTCTTATAACTTTTGCTTCCGAACATTGACGATATCAAAGTACCTTTGGGCTAAGCTGAATCGTGAACTAACAGTGTGATCTTCGGCAACAGGTCGCCGGTGTCACTTAACTCTGGCTCCGACCCTTTGACTTTTGAACTCCTGTTTCTGAGTGTTTCTCAATACTGTCTGCCTAACCTAAATATTGCCTGTGATTTTTGCCTCCAACTCCCTCTGGGTCTCTCAGGTGCCAAGTGTGTTTTTGCCCCCGTATTTCATGTCAAGGATACGCGTTTATTGAGTAGACCGAACTGCCAAAAAGTGATCGCAACCGTATCCGCGGTATCGTGTTTTGTTCATAACACCGGTTCATTCAAACACAGGGTACTTACCTTGAGACATACTGTACAAAGTGAATTGGTTAGTTGTAGTATATTTAACGTGTGGTTTTGTTTAAAGTTTAATAGAGGTGTTGTTTTTATAACTGATGGTTTAAAAATAAATGTACTTCTATTTTTTTACCTGAAACCTTGAGTCAGTGTTTGCTTGAGCCACAGTAATTGTTGTCCCTTTGTGTAATCTCTGCTACTGCTCATATACTCTTGAGATAAGCCTGGCTGCTCTGCTACTGTTACCACTATAACTTAGTAGTACAGGCTTGTACCAAAAGTAAAACTTGTATTGCCACCTGTGGTCTTAATTGTGTGTAGTGGTCCCTAAGGGCACTGCACAGGATTCTGCCCAACACTCGTGGAGGTCTGAATGTTGAGGACTGGCTGAACTCTATACAGTACCCGTGGGCCACAGCCTTTAGCACCCACTGGTCTGTAGTTATCCCCTCCCATGCCTGAAGGGACGATATTAGCCACTCGCGACTGGAAAGGCATTGGAGGGGACCCGAATCTTCAGGTCATTTTGAACCTGAGGCCGGGGAGCTTCTAGGGGTAGAGTTCCGGCCCCTTCCTTTCACACGACACAGACCCCCTCTCTGGGGATACGGGGTGGTGTATCCACTGGTTCCTTGTGGAGAGAACCAATTGTTTCCCGAGGAGTATTGTTGTTGAGGGAAGCCTTGGCCACGAAAAAGCCGCCTGGACCCAGATCCTCATCTTGTAGAGGGTCTTTGTGTAATTTGGTCTAGCGTTTTCAGGGTTTTTTTTTTTTGCTCCTTTTTTGCTGTCTCGAGGATCTCGTCGACCGCTTTTCCAAACAGGTTGGATTATTCCAAAGGTTCACTTATAAGCGTCTCTGGGTTGAACCCAGAGTTCCTTAGCCACGAGCGTCTCTTCAGGAGTGCGCCCTGAGCCAGAGATCGACCAGCTGTTTCAGCGGAATCCAAAGTGTTTTTAAGTATGCTTTGGTTCACTTGTCTGCCCTCAGTCACTGTGGCCAGGAGATGAATTTGTAGTGGTTCAGGAACCTCCTGTAGGCCGTCTTGTAGCGAGGCCCACTGAGCATCTGAGTAGCTGGCCAATAAGGTGGTATTGTTGGCGATACGAGTTGAAAAAGCTGCTGCGGCCGTATCCCTCTTCCCAAGGGCGTAAAGTCTTTCACCTTCTTTATCGGGGGGGGGGTGCCTCGCTGGTTGACGGAGGAACCCCTGCCCTCTTACTTGTAGTGGTGACCTCTGTTATAAAGGGGGTCTGAGGGAAAAGGACGAAAGAGCTTTTCTATCCTCGGATTAACACCTCTTGTAAAAGCAGGTGTTGATAAGGAGGAGCCAGATGTTTTTTAATCGAATTGAGGAGAGGAATTGCCTGGCTGGTCGGTGGCTTCTCTTTGAAAATGTCCTCCACAAAGTCAGCTTCAGGAACGTCGTCATCTATGGCGATTTTGAAGTGTTCAGCTGCTTTGCGCAACATGACGCTAAACGTCAATTGATCATCCACTGGCGAGGGTTGTCTAGTGGGAGTGGTCTGAGGGAATCCAGACACAGGGCATCAGGATCTGGTGAAGGATCTGGAGACTGCCATGGCTGAGGATCATCCATATCCGGGTTTTCCCCCTACCCCTCTATGGGATCATGCATGTCCTCAGGATTGTTGAAATGATCTTCATCCAGAGTGTCTGCAGGAATCTCCTCAGTGAGGTCATAAGTGTATATATCCTCTTCCTGAGAGGGGTCAAAGAGTCTTGGGGATTTTGCGACAGGGTCCAAAGGGCTCTCATCCCGTGGTCTTCTAGGCGTGGGTTGCTCTGAACGGGTGACAAACCTGTCCTGCCTTTCCATAGAATTTTCAAACTTCTATCTAGTCCAAACGGAAGACCTAGAATAGTCTAGATGTGGAAAAGGATCTTGAAAATGCTCTTCTGCTGTAAACCGTCGAGATTTTTGTTTCAACGTCGAAGAAATCTCTTCCTCGCTGTCCGAAAACTCCTTCTGGGCGACCGACAGAGGTGGGGTGTCCCTGTGCCTTTCCTTCAGCTTAGCGGAGGGTTCTGGTACTCCTCTTAGGCTATCCTTGGATTTCGACGGCTCCCTGGCCTTTTCCGTAGGCCTCGGTGAATCTCTTGACTGCCGTCTATGAGAGTCGGCGGAAATAATTCTCGCTATGCTGTCGGCAACGTACTACGCAGACGGGAGGATGCCTTCTTTGGCGGTGCCGGGGCCTTGTCCTTGGCGAACCCCTTCTTCGGTGGAGCCGGAACCCTGTTGTCGCCGGATGCCTTCTTGCGATGCGTCTCAACGGAACCCAGGATATTAGAGATGGCGCCCTTTGTCTTTGATGGCCCGGTCGCTAGACGCATTTGCGGCTTCCTGGGAGGGCTGCCAATCCTGATGGTCGGCGGGTGCCGCCAGAGCTTCCAATGTACCCGCTGGCGCCGAGGCCTTCTTCGACTTGGCCAAAGATTGACTAGGGGTTGTGTGCTTAGTGCCATGTAAGTGTTTGTCTTTGTCGGCGGGGTGTACCTTCCCCATAGCAGTGCCTGAGCCGTGCCTGGAGGGGCTAGGGACACACGATACAGAGTGGGAGCGCTCCGTCGAAAAGGTCAATAACCTCCGGGTCAGAGGTCTGTTAGTCACTATTGCCGTCGTCACATTCAGTGGCTGCGGCAGCTGGAGATAATACGGCCTTCGACATCCCGTTGGCCGCCCACCACTTGACTTTGCGCTCCTTTAATGTCTTAGGACGGAGGAGCTTACACACCACACAATCTACTTCGTTGTGATCGAGGAGCAAGAAACGGTTACATAGTTTTTGTTTTTTTTAAATCAATTTTATTGGTTTTACAACAATCAATCAACCTTCAACAAAACCGGCAGTAGTTGTCATAACACTTTAGCATCATGTACATATCTTTACATATCTACCGCCTGCCCCTTACACTCCGCCCAACTCGAGCCTACTCCACTTCGCATTCTGCTTCTCTTTACTCCGGGGGAAGGAACAAGTTACTTACCTGTAACTGTTCTCCAGCATGGGTCTGGCATGGATTCACATGCGCATGAATATTCTCCGTCAGGCTGGGAATGATCGGTAAAGAAAAAATCTGTTTCGTTTCTGAACGGTCTTTCTACTAGTTACCAATCACTGGTCTCTGGGTCATACTGCCCCCAGCCAATGACTGCCCTCTACCTAAGCCCCTCCTCTGGCAGCCATCTTCAGATTTGGAAGCATGTAAAGTGGCAGTAGGACCAAGTGAAGAGCCGCAGAGGGGTAGGAGGGAGGGTTCGCATGTGAACCCATGCCAGACCCACGCTGGAGAACAACAGTTACAGGTAAGTAATTTTTTCCTCCTCCAGCATGGGGTCTGGCATGGATTCACATGCTCATGAATATAAGAATACATAGCAGTACACACATGCACAACCACGGGAGGTGGCAAGGCTCAAAATTAGGCATTTCATCAACTCAACATTAAGCAACTCGTACCCTCTTCACCAGGCCCACCTTCAGGCAAACAGGTTGCGCAGCACTGCCTGGCCCACCCTGGACTCCTCCCTGGAATCCCGGTCGATGCAGTAGAATCTCGTGAAGGTGTGCGTCGACCTCCACGTAGCAGCCCTGCAGATGTCCAGCAGGGGCACACCAGACAAGAACGCTGTGGTAGCAGCGATTGCTCTGGTCGAATGGTTTCTCGGACAGCCGGGCAACGGTCGGTTTGCCAACCAGTGACAGTGCATGATGCAGCCGGAGAGCCATCTGGAAATGGAAGCCTTCGACAAGGCCTTCCCTTGGTTCACAGGTCCAAAGTTCACAAACAGTTGTGATGTCTTCTGAAGGCTCTTCGTGCGGTCCACGTAGAACTTCAGCACTCTAGCTACATCCAGCAAGTAAAAAGTCCTTTCAGCCGGCGACAAAGGCGACGGGAAGAAAACAGGTAACACCAAGGGCTCGTTGAGATGGAAGTCAACGGCACCTTGGGCATGAAGGAGGGGTGCATCCTCAGCACCACCCTCGTCTCGTGGAAAGTCGGGTATGAAGGATTACAGGAGAGGGCCTGGATCTCTCCCACTCGTCGTGTAGAGGTGATGGCCACAAGAAACGCTGTCTTCCACGACAGGAACTTCAACAGTGCCGAATGCAGAGGCTCGAATGACGGCCCCCACGAACCTGGTCAGCACCACGTTGAGCTCCCACGCCTGGGTCAGAGCCTTCACCGGCAGGAACGATCGGAACAGTCCTTTCATTAACTCCTTCACCAGGCGATGGGACCATAGCGACGAGCGCCCTGGAGTTCTGGAGTAGCAGGAGATGGCCGCCAGATTGATCTTGATGGAGGCATGCGCCAGCCCCGCCTTGGCCAGCGATAACAAGTACGGCAGCACTTGAGGGGCCGTAATCCGCAGAGGGTTAATCTTCTGTCCGCGGCACCAGACAGAGAACCTCTTCCATTTGTGTCCATAGCACTTGAGAGTCGAGGACGCCCTGGCCTTTGCAAAATCTCCTTGCAATCTGCCTGGGATATCGTACCCTCCGAACTCTAGTGCTGCAGGAGCCAGTCCTGCAGGTTCAGTGACCCCGGGTTGTGGTGGAGGATGGCGCCTCCTTCTCGGGTGGGAAGATCCGCGTCCGACGGCAGTTTGACTGGGGAGGACGCTGACATGTCCAGAAGGTCCGGAAACCAAATCTGCCTCGGCCACACTGGTGCAACAAGGATCATCCTGCACCGGGACTGTGAGTTGACTGATGAGTCGCAGCAGCAATGGCAACGGCGGGAACGCATACAGGAAAAGGCCGTCCCAGGGGAATGAGAAGGCATCGCCCATGCTCCCCGGCTCGGGAAACCTGCTGGCGAACCTCCGGCACTTGGCGTTCGTCGCCGTCGCAAATAGGTCGATCTGGGGATTGCCCCATCTTCGGAATAGAAGATCCACTTGATCCTGCCACAGCTCCCACTTGTGGCACGAGCGCAGCTCCCTGCTGAGTGAGTTGGCAATGGTGTTCTTTATTCCTGCCAGATGGAAGGGTACCAGAAACATCCCTTGGGCGACGGCCCAGTGCCACAGATCCTGCGCTTCCTTGGATAGGGCTGGGGATCTGGTGCCCCCCTGCTTCCGGATGTAAAACATCGTGATGGTGTTGTCGGTGAAGATCCTTATCACCTTGCCCTTGAGGGACGGAAGGAACGACCTGAGGGCCCAGAACACGGCTCGGAGCTCCAGGACATTGATGTGCAGAGACCTCTCCTCCGGGAGCCAAAGGCCTCTTGCGTGGATATCTCCGGTGTGCGCTCCTCATCCTTCCAGAGAGGCGTCCGTCGTCAGCGTTTCCTAATGTGCCGGGGTCTGGAAGTCCATGCCCGCCGCTAGATGCGCACGGGTGCCCCACCACCGGATACCTTGGCGGAAAGTCTCTTCGAGTGAGATTCTGTCCTCGAAACTGCCTGCCGCTTGCATCCAACAGGCGTCGAGGAACTCCTGTAGTGGTCACATCCGCAGCCTACATAGGAGCATGAGGTAGATGCATGATGACATCATACCGAGTAGGGACTTGATGGACCTCAACCTGGCCACCTCCATGGCAGACAACCGTTGCACCTTGCCCAAGATGGCCTTCGTCCTTTCCTCCGACGGGGAGGCCAATCGCGCCACGATGTCGAGTCTGGCTCCCAGGAACAGGGCACCTTGGGACGGTACCAAGTTGGATTTCGTGAAGTTGATCGAGAATCCCAGATCCGTGAGCAGTTGGACGGTCTTTGCTGTGTGATCGACGGTGAGTTCTCTTGACTTTGCTCGGATGAGCCAGTCGTCCAGGTAGGGGTAGACGTGAATCCCCTGCAGCCGCGCCGCCACTGGTGCAAGGCCCTTGGTGAATACCCTGGGCGCCGACTTCAATCTGAAGGGAAGGGCTTTGAACTGGTAGTGCCGCCCCTGGACCATGAATCGTAGGAATTTGTGATGTCGCTTTAGAATGGGCATGTGGAAGTAGGCATCCTCCAAGTCCAGTGACGATAGGAAATCGCCTTCCTCCAGCTGTCCCAGCACGTGCTGGAGGGCGACCATCTGGAATTTCTGAGACTTGATGTACTTGTTAAGACGACGAAGGTCCAGGATGGGTCGCCAACCGCCGGTCTTCTTCCAGACGAGGAAGTACCGCGAGTACACTCCAGAGCCCTGTGGCCTTTTTGGGACGAGTTCTATGGCTCCCTTCCTTAACATCGCTCGTACCTCCACAAGTAGATGTGGAACGTGGTTTTCCTTCCTGGCCAGGGGTGGTATACGGGGACACCTCCTCTGAAATTCCAGGGTGTGCCCGTGGGCCGGGGCATCTAGCACTCAACAGTCGGTGGAGATGGACTCCCACACGCTGACGAATTTCGCCAGGCGGCCTCCCACCGGGGTGCTTGGGTGGGGGCCCGATGCCACGGCCGGTTCAGTCCTGCTCGGCCGCGGTCTTGCCGCCTTGGCCTCCTTGGCGACGATGACGATATCCTCCTCCTGTCTTGCCGCATCCTCTGTAGGCTTCCTGCGACGAGGAGCGGGCCGCTTGGCTGATCCTCTCATTACCACCTTAAATGCTTCCCATAGAGTGCGGGCTGATTCAACACTCCCAGTGTTATTTTCAAAGTATTCTGTAATTTCTTCTCTCAGGTCTTCCCTGAACACTGTCTTTCAATGCTTTAGCTCTGAGTCGCCACAAAGGAATCCTAGCCCTTGGGGGCAGATATTGCCATGTTAAAACCAATGGCGAGTAGTCCGATAGGACCTTCGCTTTATACTCTAATTGCACTATTTCTGCCATCATCTCCTGTGAGGCAAACATATAGTCTAACCATGTGTACAAGTTTTGTGGGGCAGAGTAACGCGAATACAGTCTATCGTGTGGGTGGTGTAACCTCCACATATCTTCCAGCCGGAGGTCTATCACAAGGCTCTTTAGGGCTTTGGCGGCGGGGGTGGGTTTGTCTGAATTCCTGTCTGACCTGTCTACCCTTGGGTCCAACGTGCAGTTGAAGTCGCCTCCCCATATCACCGCCCCACCCAGGTATGGGCTCATTTTGCTATAGAGGGTCTTGAAGTAAGCCAATGTGTCCTAGTTCAGAGCATATATATATTGATAACGCATATTTCTCTATTTTTCGATCAATCCCCTTATTGCCACCGTCCTCCCATCTGCCTCCACTGTGGTCTGTAGCAGTTTGAAAAGGGACATGTGGTGATACCCAGGTGACCACCCCTCTGGCATAAGCCGAGTACGATGTGCCTATGCTGGTCCCCTTCCATTTCCTCTGTATCACCTCTTGCTTCTCTTTTGTGAGATGTGTTTGCTGTATTAGGGCTATATCTATTTTCTGCCGTCTTAAGTACATCATAATCGTATTCCGCTTCAGGTAATTGTTGAGCCCCTTGACATTCCAGGTAACTATCCCAAGGTCCCCCATATTTCGACCATATCCAGTCCCCTCCATTATCTCTGCCCATCATCCGCTTTAGGCACAGGCACGCATGTGTGTAAGCTTGTTTCCCAACAAATAACACTGCAAATCCCCCAAATTCGTTCCCTACACCCACCCCTCGTGTCCAGAATTGGCCCCAACTTTCTAAACAATTACCCAGCTCCATCCCTGGATCTCAGGCTACCCCGCCTCTAGTCCCTTTCTACGGCCTAGCCGATACTCAGAACCCAGCAGGGGGATACTTTACTACTAATATCCTGCCTAATCTAACTACTGGGGGTATAGATGCGTCTCCTCCGTTCCTGCATTGAAGCTACAGTTTATAATACGTTCCTATAAGCACTGCATAACTTCCACAACTCGGATCAACTATCTTCCGTACATATTATAGATCCGGGGTATGGATCTAGTGCACGATTATAATCTAGTCCCAAAGTCCATTTACATGCTGTACTTATCTCCAAGGGATCTATATGTCCGCCTGTGTGGCCTTGCGAAGGTACCGATTCACTTCTCCATCTCCCTCTCCGCCTGGTCTCCCGGTCCTGAAGGACAGTTCCTTGCGTCCAGCCATGCCATCACATCACATCCTCTGGCGAGTCAAAAAAAAAAAGGGCCTTGTTTTTCTGGAGCACTTTCATCTTCGCCGGATACAGCAGCATGCATCTGTAGCCCGCCTCCCGCAGCCTCCTTTTGACCACCACATAGTTCATACGCTGTCTCTGCAGAAAGAGGGTGTAGTCCGGATACGCTGTGATGGTTGTGATGCTCTGCTTATCGTCCCTCCTTTGCGGAAATGTTACAAGATCTTCTCTCTGTCTTTATAGTTCAGTATTTTAGCAATAATCGGGCGGGCGGGGGGCTCCCGGTGGCGGCTTTCTGACCAGGGCTATGTGCGCTCGTTCCACTGCAAACCCCTGGCTGAGTGCGCTGTCAGTTATCTCTTGCAATAACATTCTCAACGTAATTTGTCGGGTCCGATCCTTCCTCGCCTTCCGGAAGTCCCACAATGCGTACATTATTTCGGCACGCACGCCCTTCCGCTTCTTCAGCTCTGCTTTCGAGGTTGTGCACTTGTTGTTGCAACCTATGGATCTCTGGCATTGGTCGAGCACGTGCCTGTGTTGGCTTTTACCTCCTTTTCCAAGTTCCCTGTGCGCTTGGCTAGCGCTCGGACATCTTGTCGTAGTAGGTTAACGTCCACACCCACTGCGTCAATTTTGCACTCAAGCGAGGTCTTCAATTCCCGGATAGCAGCGTCCATCTTGCTCTCCCAAGATACTTTCAATTCCACTATGGCATCTAGTATTTGTTTGTCGCTGTGAGCAGTGATTTCTTCCTGTTGTGTGTGCTGTCGCTTGGGTCTGGCCCCTTTCACTGCTGGTGGCGATTTAGCGAACTCCTCTAGGGTAGGCTGTTTCCTCTTGGCTTTGGGCACCTTAGATGCCATCTTCACACGAGTAAGGCGACGTGTCAGGTGCTGCTTTTTGATAGGTCTCGCTCCAGTGGACTTGCCCCCCAGCAAGCGTAGTTGTTGCAGTTCACTGAGTCTGTTGGGGGCGCTATGGCTATCAGTTGGGTTTATGCTCTCGCGCTCTGGTAGCCTTCCTCTCTTCAGGCCTCAATCTTGGCCGCTGTAATGCACCTGAATTATTCACAGCTTTGTGATCGCCTGAGATCCACTGTGTCTGTACAACTCCCCTTTGACATGCATACTCTTGTGTGCACCAGTTTCTGACTTCCAATCACTTGTACAACTTCTATGTTGTTTATACTGTCCAGGGCGGTTTTGCGCCAGTTATCCTGCACCAGTGTCCTCATTGGCTGGTGTAGTCTTTGTTCCACTTGGGTTGGCGTTCTATGTTACTCTGGTTCTCTTCGTCGTGCCTTCTAATATCACCTCCTCCATGCAGTCTCCCCACTGTGTTGTACAGCTGCTTTCCCTCCGCTATATGCGAACTTCCGTGTTTTTTCTGATCCGCATATGTGTTGACACTCCTTTCGCTGCCTTAACACGCAATGCTACTATATGACTCAACTTTCTTCCTGCAGGCCACCTCTTCTGACGTGGCGCACTCCCACCTCACCTTCCCTGATGTATGGTTCCGATATTCAAATGTCCTGACCCTCGATCAGGTCCTCATTACTGCTGTGCTACAGTAACACGTGGGCTTTTAAAGTCTAACATCAGGCTTGTTCGCCATTCTTGAAGTGGGGGAATGCTCTGACGTTGGGAACTCCGTTACAGCCGTCATCTGCAGGTCTGTTGCGTAGGATAGCTATACGACCCTCTGTTTATGCCCCCGTGCAGCCTGGGAAGCCGTCCGTATTCGCACTTCTCCAATGTGTAGCTCCGGTTCTTCCAGGGTGGCACACCACTGTTTCCCATCCGTACTATTCCATCGGCTCTCACAGGGCTCTTGTGTCTAGCAGCCTCGTTTTTATTTAATCCAGCCCTCCTGGCAGTGTTTGCACAGTTGCTTAATGCTGGCCCCCTACATATAATTGTAGTGTAAGGGCTGGAGCAGACTATGTCGATACGGGTCATGCTATTGAAGTGTTCACCATTGCACTTTGCTTCGTAGGTTCACTCATCGCTAACAGACCTATAAGGTCAGTACTTCCCTTAATCAGGCACATTATAGTAGTCTGGTAAGTACCTTTTTTTGTCTGGTGGCCTCAATGTTAATATGCAGCTGTGTATTGGCACAGGAAGCCGGGTCCCTTCAATCTTGCTGAGAGTATGGCTGCTTTCAGTGTTTCATTACAACATACCCAGGCCCAGCTCACAGTCCCTTGCAGAGCGCTATCATTCCACCTTGGCCACCCATGCACACTGCCTCGGACACGGTCTGTCGTCCGCACCAAGGGCTTCCATTAGCATCCAATATATGAAAGGCCCATTGTCCCTTTTATACAGGGCTCGGCTGGTGTTCGTTCCCAGCGCACGCTGCTATAGCTGCGGCTGCTTCTGTGTGCCGGCAACAAAGTATCCCTTGTATTTGCAGCTTATTATCCACTTGTAGCCTTTCTCTGTGTATTCCACAGGCCTTATTAGAGTGTATCATGGGCCTGCAGGCAACCCGAAGCTACACCTCACTCCGTGCACCGCCCGCCAGCGCTTGCACACCACGTCCGCGCCCCAAACAGTAAGGGCATCAGCTGCATATGCGTCTTCTTCCAGGCTCAGCGATCAGTTGCAAGATCTCCAATCCGCCTCCCAATGTGCGCTCTCCATTTCCCACCTGGGCTGCTCCTTTGTTCACCTTGCAGCCGGCTTCAGCTGCGCCTCGTTCCGAGCACTTCTTGGATCACTGCTCCTCCTATAATCACAATGCTGTTCTTATCCACGTCGCATTCCCAGAGCGACCTCGGGCAGTAGTTTTTACTCGCCAGCAGCCTTATTTCCCATCTCTTTGTCAGGCGAGATCCGCCATTTTGGGTTTACATCTGCGCGATCGGCCACTGCCTCCACAGCTTCGTTTAGTGTAAAAGTATTGTTATAGTTCATTTGCAAGCTCCTCTTCTAAACAGCGCTCCTTCATAGTTACGTGTGTTTGATTGTAGAGATCATGGACACCAGTTGGCATGCTTTTTTCCCGTGGATCAAATCAGGATCAGCAGGAGCCTCCAGGAAGTTCGTCTTATACCATGGCTCGCTAGCCACCCCCTCACCCCCAACGGTTACACCCTTTATGCTTATCTCTCCAAGGAAATTTGCTTTTGCATATGGGGCAAAACCTAAATGGAGTCCTCTCCATACCCGAGGATGGGTAGGGTGACGAAGACCATAAGGCAAAGAAAGGGAAAAACATTCTCAGATTATACAGAAATGTCCACCCCGACCCCACTCTCCCTACTGTGTAGGCCGGCGGAAGGCCCGGCCACATGGTCGGCAGCGCCGACTGGATCACCGTCATCGAAGTTCTGATGATTCAGGTTTTCGGAGGGGATCTGGAACAGCCGTCGAAATAAGGGACGGATAGGGTAATCTTAAGTATTTTATATATAAACTGTTCGACCAAAGGTCGAAGGGACAATAAGTAATGTCTCTGACGAGTTCTGCATAAGGTGACCAGTATGCTGGGCAGAAAAAAACAATCTGAGTGACCTCTACGCGCGAGGGATCTTGGGTACACTACACGTCACGTAGGGATAGTGTTACAGGCACGCCCATGTCGACGTCCCCTTTCAATTCTTGAAAGACAAGATGCAATACTCTGCGGTTACCACTGGATGTCGGACTATATGCACAGCATGTGATTCTAAGCAGTTTAAAAAAAAAATCAGAAATGTATTTATAGAGTGTTCCAAACCGACAGAGTTAAATTCACATGGGTGTGTTTGTTTGGCAGCAGTTGGCCTGGGGAGCCAAAGGTAGCTCCTGGCAGCTGTTGGTGTCACGCTAACCAGGCTCTTCTGGGGCACAAGCAAGAGCTAAATAGCTCCCAGATCCCCTCAATTTCAAACCCTGTACATTTAGGAGCGGAATAACAAATGAGCCGAAACTGATATCTATGGAGATATTCAAAAGCCTGAAGCAAACAAAAAAGGTTGTGAATCGTTGAGAAACCCCAAAGAAGTGATTTCAAGAGAGTGAATTGTTAAGGAGTGGGAAAACCCTTTAAGAAAAGTTATGGGGGGCTCTGTTGCGCTCATGGAAGATGGCTGCCTGATTAAGAGCTCCGTCCCGTGAGGCACCTTCCTTGCAAAATCCTCCTTTGGTGCACCTTCAAATCCTGCACTCTCTACTCGACTCGGCGTCTGGAGGTTCTGGGCGAGTGCTGTCTGAGCCCCGCAACGTAAATCAGCCCCGACATGGAGATCCTCTGCATGATAGTCGGCCCGGAAGCCGGCGCTGCTCCGCCCCTCCGCTCCAGAGTCAAGTGCCTCCGACTCCGTGGACCCGTGGCCTACTGTGGGGCAGGGGCGCTGTGCCCGCGTAGCGCTCTCTTCTCCCCCATTCCTCCGGAGACTGCAGTATCCTGCTTGTGGGAGCCTCATCTGGACCCGGGGGCCCGTTCCGAACGTAGAGCTGTCTGCTCCGCTGCCCCTCCTAGGCAGCGTGCTGTTGTCCAACGCCCCCGGGGGACCCAGACGGGAGGTTCCTCTGCCTGGGCCTGCTTGGGGTGAACTGCCGCCCCCTTGGTGACCGCGGTGAGTTGCTGGGGCCCCTGATCGCTCTACCCACCTGCCTGACTTGCTCCGGCCCACACAGCCCCCCGCTCTGGGATCACAGCGGACATCCGCGCCCGTCCTTGCCGGCATCGGATTCAATTGGTGCTGTTTTCCTGCTGTCCTCCCCCAGCGCCAGACACTCGGGACCCTCACCCCGACACAACCCGGCGGGGACTGCTGGGGGGGCGCGGTCTGCCTGGGCTGCGGCCCCATTCACCCCACACGCCCTGGAAAAGCGGTCATACCATTCATAGCACTGCTCCTGTAAATCCAAAATTGGTACAACCTCCCAGCCTGGAACATATCCTCCATTAGAATACCCACGTGAGGATTTTGCTGTGGGTCTACGCCTCCTACTCCCCCCGAGTTTATATGCATCAGCTGGGAGCCCGGACCCTGTGATCCAACGACTGGGGTTGGACATACACTATGCTGGACCCCTCCACCGCGGTTCGCGGCAACCGGGCCTCCTACTCCATCCGAGTACCCTGGGATTCGCTGACCCCCCGCTTCGGCTGCCTCTCTACCACCTTGCTCGAGGTGCCCTGCCTGCCCACCAACGGCTCACAACAACTACACTGGTATACTCAGCTGCTTTACCCGCCCCCCGACACAAGAAGTGGACTCCTCACCCACTTAACTATATCTGAGCCCATAGTCACTGTTCCCTCATATCTGCTATAGGTCACAGATCCCCCTGGTCCTGGTCTTCACCTAGGCGCAGCAAGGTGATTCCCGCCAGAGGACTTACTCACTGTCCACCCAGTGCCTTCGTACTGCTGCGGTCTCCCCGGCTTCGTGAATTGGCTAATCAATGGAGACCCAACGATCCCACAGTCTACCAGCGATCTATACTCTACCTCAACCCTGATGGATCATGGGTGCCCAGAACACCTTGAATAGCTCCTCAGACCACCTCCTTCGACCTTCCACCTCCCCAACCTGCCTTGGCGCCTCTACTGCTTCCCTGGGCCTCTGGGCTCACCCTCCAATTAGCATCATGACCAAGGGAGCGGGAAAGAAACAATGTTCGATCAACATGTTCACAAAGACCCCATCGAGTTCGGTGGGGGATGCGCCCGAGCAGGAGCCGTCCAATTCGACGAACTCGGACCCCTCAGACTCTCAGAAAATGATGCAATACATCCGGGAGGGGTTCACCACGCTCCATAGGAAACTGGACGACATGAATGGCACCATATCCTCTATCAAAGTTCATATCGAGAGGACGGATGGCCGGGTGGCTGAGATCGAGACACGAGTTAGTACGACCGAAGATAACCTGAGCTCCCTCAGGGCAGAAGTCTCCACACTCTCCGGCCGAGTTACCGAGGTTAAGAAAAAGAATGAGGACCTTGAATCACGCTCGAGGCGCAACAACCTCCGCATTATCGGAGTACCCGAGGATAGCATCAAGGAACCTATGGAGGATTATGTTGAGCGCACTCTGTTAACACTTCTCGATTCTCCAAAGCTTTCCTCACATTTTGGAATCGAGAGCGCCCACCGCGCCCTTACCGCAAAACCCAGACCGGGTACACCTCCACATCCCATTATAGCTAGGGTCTTAAACTTCCGGGATTGTGATGCCCTCCTCAGAGTGGCGAGAGCCAAGGGTGAACTCCTGCTGGGGGCTGCCAGGATCCACCTATACCCGGATTTTTCAGTGGCTATTCAGCGGGAACGTAAAACCTTCCTGGCAGTGAAGAGGAGACTACGAGACCTAGAGGTCAAATACTCCATGTTATATACAACCAAGTTGAGAATTGAACACTCTAATCAGGTGTACTTTTTCACAATCCCTGAGGGGGCCTCTAGGTTTATTGATGAACACTTCCCCGGCTGACCCTCTTCTGAAACACGCATTCGCTAATGCTATGTCCTTTGGTTGATTGATTATGGATTGGGTCACTTCTTTGTTTCAGAAGCGTGCAACTTGTTAATTAGAGTGGGGGGGACTGTTTCTCGCCCATATGGGGTATTTTACCCGCTAAATGCACGCCCTAGTCCTTAGACTATCCTTCATGGGCCTAGAGGAGCCCTCTGGGTGCACTGTTGAGCACTCCTCTAGTTAAACTCCCCTCGACAGCGTCTATCCACTACTGTCAAGTTGCACTGCTAATTATTGATACAATCCAGTCACCTTCCTGTTCTGGTTGCCTGGGAACCTACTTCTCCCAACCATGAGCGAATTGTTTCTCTAATGTGTGACCATGCCGCGCCCATCCACGTAAGGTCCTACCCAAGCGACACCCAATGTCATTATTAGGCACCATGTTTATCCTTAAATTGCCTTCCGGTCCGGAGCATCGCCGCCAGGCCAGTTCACAGGCCCCCCAGCGTTGATGCCATTGGTTTGTATTTGGTTGTTAAAGTATGGGGTTCTCATTCCTCTGTTTGGGGGAGGGATGTGGGAGGGGGTGGGAGATGTTGGGTGTTATGTTAAAAATGGCTCGGTATCCACAAAGGAGGTAGAGTATGGGGCAGTAGTGCTCAGATGTTGTTGCAAAGATGGTCGAACGGTGCACCGACCACGGGGATCATCACCCTGCAAAAACTTAACTTCCAACAAATACCTCTGTACTGTTGACCGAGGATAACTTGACTTTTATGATTTGGAATGTGCGAGGACTGGGAAACTATAAGAAAATTAGACAATTGCAGCTTCAGGCCGAACGCCACAGGGTCAAAATCCTGTTTTTACAAGAAACGCACGCTTGCTCTGAGTACTGTGAAAAGTTTGCCAAAACATGGGGCCCTCAAAGGTATTTCACGAACTACTCTACCTAAAGCCGTGGGGTTATGACCTTAAGCCACAGGAGCCTTAGATTCAATTCCATATCTTCACAGATCGACCCCCAGGGCAGATACGGGTTACTCCACCCTGCAGAATAAGGAGGTGGTTCTATTAAATATCTATGGCCCCAGCATTGACGACCGGGAGTTTTACTTGCACCTTACTTCCCTCAGAGAGCTTTCCGTTAATAACAATCCTCTGGGGGGGGGTGACTTCAACACAATATTCGATGTAGACCTAGATAGATCTGGCTCCAGACCCCGCCAACTCTCCAAGGCAGCCTACACTATATTGTCATCTCTCCCCCGTCTTGCTCTTGTGGATGCATGGAGGCTTCTTTACCCAGACTCTCGCTCTGACTCTTTCTACTCCTCTGTGCACGATTTGTACTCCCGAATCGACAGATGGCTAGTGTCTGATATATTGATAAGGAACGTGACTCACCCAACGATCCTTCCCAGAACTCTCTCCGACCATTCACCAGTGACCGTCTCCCTTTGCTGGGGCCCGAATCGCGACCGGATCAGACACTGGAGAATGAAACCCCATTCTCTCCTCGATCCTGTCTTCAGCTCTGAGTTGGAGACAGCCATTGAGGAGTTTTTCGAAATCAACACTCAGTGTCTTCACAGGGCACCCTCTGGGAATCTTTTAAAACTTTTATTAGAGGTATTGCTCTATCCAAGGAAAATGGCATCCTTAGAACAATCCAAAGGGATATTGCCGAGGGCGAGGCCACGCTGTCCACCCTCTCCACCCTCAAGGCTCAATGCTCGCTTCGCCAAACTCCTGAAATCCTAGCATCCATTGGCACGGAACTTGACACGTTCTGCTCTCTTGCGGACCGCGAACTGAGGTTCCTGGACGGCCCAAGCCTCGCTCGGAAATACAGTGAGGGCGAACGCCCAAGCCGTTTTCTGGCCAGACTTCGCCGCAAGTTTGGCGCCCCACACATCCCTGGAGTGGAAAGACCCGATTGATCCCTGGCCACGTCACCCCAAGATATCAACTCCGAATTCCTTTCCTTCTACAATTCCCTATTTGCCAATGCGGACAGTGCCCCGACATTAGGGATTGACACTTACCTCGATAGCCTTCCACTTTCAATCGTCTCCCCCAAAACCATCAGCTCTCTTGAGAGACCGTTCTTTCCAGAAGAATTTTCGGACACCATTGACTCACTCATCAGGCAAATCCCCAGGCTCAGACGGCATCCCAATTGAATTTTATAAACCTTTCAAATCGCTCCTACTTCCCCGCATAATGGCCCTCTGGGAGGAATCAGTGGAGACAGGCCAATTTCCCCCTTCTCTCCGTGAAGCCACAATAACTGTTGCTTAAACCTGGTAAACCCCCTCACCCAATGCGGCTCGTACCGCCCACTCTCTCTTATTAACTGCAATGTCAAAATCTACGCCAAACTACTAGCTCTACGCCTGGCCCCCTACATGCTGCACATCATTCACCCCAATCAAGCAGGTTTTATTCCGGGACGCTCTACCTCCCTGAACCTGAGGCGCCTCTTCAACATAATAAGCAGGATCAACACAAACGGCCACGCAGTAGCTGACACACTTGATATGCAAAAAGCATTTGATTCCGTCTCATGGAAGTATCTTTGGAGGATTCTTGCAAAATGTAAATTCGGCGCCTGTTTCCTCTCCTGGGTTAAACTACTGTACTCCAGCCCAGTAGCGAGGGTCCGCACTGAGGACTGGTGTTCTCCCCTTTTCCAAATTGGTAGAGGGACGAGACAGGGCTGCCCCTTCTCCCCCCTGGTTTTCGCCATAGCGATGGAACCATTTGCGGACATGCTGTGCCAATCCCATGCACACAGAGGCTTGCCAACCGCTGGCCATTCAGATATAGTGTCCCTGTATGCCGATGATGCCCTTCTTTTTATTCGCTCACCTGCTACCAATTTGGCTCCGATACCGGAGGATATTGTCCATTTCGGAAACATTTCAGGTCTCAAAGTGAGCTGCTCTAAATCAACCCTTTTTCCGCTCACTGCCTCTACATGTCGCCCCCCCTGACACTCTGGGATTCAAATGGGCCCAGTCAAAGTTTTCCTACCTCAGCATAGAGGGGGCCCACCAGTTTGAGCTGGTGTTTGAAGAGAATTACCAAAAATACCTCACTAGTCTTGCAGCACAGACACTGGGCTGGAGTAAGCTCCGAATTTCACTTGCAGGCAGGATAGGGATACTAAAAATGGTGGTATTACCCCAGCTTCTGTATAGGTTCACCAACATCCCCCTGTGGCCAGGGGAAGTGTTCTTCCAGGCGTCGACTCGTACCCTTAACACTTTTCTTTGGCACTGTCCGACTTAAACTCAGGACCTTGGCCACCCCAATGGAGGCTGGCGGCTTCGGCGCCCCCGAGTTCCTCAAATACTGGCTGGTTGCGCAACTCCAGTACACTTTGCATTGGTTCAACATATCAGACCCACCTCCCCAGGTCAGACTCGAAAGGTTGACGGTCAGCGACCGTGATGTTCGTTCCCTGGTTATCACGCCCATGCCGACAGTCTCAGATTCACTTGACTCGGTGGCCCTGCACGTCTTTGGCTCTATCTAAGACATGGAAATTACTAGGCACCACCCACCCCTTTCATGGTAACCTACCACTTTGGAACTTCCTCCCGGAGGTCCCGCATGTACCTCCGCTCATTGTCCACCGGTGGGCTGATGCGGATATGAACTTCTCCGGGTTATCTTTGAACAGGGCAACTTCATAGAATGGCCAGACCTCCCATTGTCCCCGAGACGTAAACCATCCGTATGGCTGCAGTACTCATCCCTCCGGAAAACCCTGAAACGTAAATACCCTGCAGTTGCGGAACTATCTGCCCCCGCTCCCACGAGAGGCAAAGTTTCCAGATTCTACAGCCTGGTTCAATCCAGATCTGCCCCTACATTTACTAAATTGAGACACTCTTGAGAGGACGACCTCGGGGTGGAGATGTCCGATGAACGGTGGGCTCATATGTGTGCACGCATCCATGGGGTATCTTTCAACTCCCGCTTCAAACTGATTCAATTTAAGGTACTCCACAGATACCACTACACCCCGAACAGACTTCACCACATTTCGAATGACCTCTCCCCAAGATGCCCCAGGTGTGGCTGTGATAACGCTGCCTATATTCATATGATCTGGTCCTGCCCCCGTCTCACCCAATTCTGGAGTGCTCCACCATGTCAACTATACTTGAACACACTATCACTCCATCCCCAATGAGGTATCTCTTCCATGACTTCCCTGAACACCGCCGGGACTCCGAAAAACTGTCTGGCCTTTGCATGCTACTCGCAGTACGCTCCATTTTACTTTGCTGGTTTCGGCCTACACCACCTACCCATGCGCAATGGTTCAGGGCGGTTATATGGGCCTCAGATACTGAAGAATCCTGGGCTGTACAGCAGCCAACCCACTCAAGACCCAGGGATATCTGGTCAAAGTTTCAGTCCTATATGTCTCTCACAGATACCGCTTCAGACCTCGCATCTCCAGTTCCCTCCCCCGACCCGTCCCCCTGCACCCCCTAACTGCTGCTTCTCCAGCCCTGCACCCACATTGTATGTACCCCCATGTGTATAATCTGGTTGTGAATTGGCTCTAAATGTCTGTACTATCCACACCTCTTCTGATTGTACCTGCCTTGTATGTTGCTCACCTGTTCTTGTGCTGCCAAGCTAAATAAATAAAAGTTTAAAAATAAAAAAAATAAAAATAAAGAAAAGTTATGAAACGTATTGGGAGTACACAGTGAAGTACACCATGAAAGACAGAATTTGATAAAGCCATCTCAGAGTTGGAGAACTTTCAAAACTAAAAAGTCAGAGGAACAACCCAGAGCGAAAGAAAGGCGTTTTTAGAGACTCTAGTCAAGAGAACAATATTAAGGGTCACTTGATTAGAAAAAACAAGTCCCACCCGCAGTTGGGAAGAGCTGCAAGAGCTCATGAAAGAGACAGTACATTAAGAGAGGGGATCATTCTAAGGAGTGGTTTGGGATCCAAAAAATATTTACAAATCACAGATTTTTTTTGAATAATTTTTATTAATTTTCACAAACAATAAACAGTGCACCTCAACATGGTGCATAATAAACTTCAAACCCCCCCCCCACCCAATTCCACATTCAACAACCGCAGCATGTTATTCCACTATTGTCTCTCCTGTGTCCTCTTGCGTTGAGTTGTCTGTGTCCGGCGTTTCAGGGTCCGTACTCAAAGATGCCATCATGTGTTGCCACTCTGTTCCAGTTTCCTCTTCACCCCCCCTCTGAAAGCCGCCTCCCTCCATACCACCGTTTCTGCATCAGCCCACTTTAGGAGGTCCCTCCACCAGATTTCTATGTGGGGTTGTTCCTGTGCCTTCCACTCCATGGCAATCCTACACTTAGCCAAGATGTAAGCCAGATCTTTAAGCTTGGACACATGTTTAGGTTTGTGTGGTCTGGGGAAGCCCCCCACCATACATGCCCATAGAGAGTCCACCACTAATCTAATCCCTTTGTCCGCTAGTCGGCTTGCTATCTCCTCCCAGTATCTTGTGATTTCAGGGCAGACCCAGAACATGTGTACCATCCCTGCATTTTCTGCCCCACATTTTGGCCAGTGTTGCTCGGCCGCCCTTGTGAACTTGGCAATTTTCTTGGGGGTCATATATGCCCTGTGGGTGATATACAGCTGAATCTGCTGCAGCCGGGCATTCCTCAAAACTTTCTTGTGGTATCCCTGCATCTTCTCCCAGAGTCTATTGTCTATGATCTTCCCACTTTCCTATTCCCATCCCAGCCTGATCTTGACCACCTCTTTGCCCACCTTGGACATCAGTATTTTGTAGATTCTGGAGACTTCATGCCCACCCTCTGACACCGCTTAGAAAGTTTATATAGCGGGGGCGTGGCTAGGCAGGACGCCATGCGGACGTGCCTGCTGTATGCTCTTGGATGGGCACCCCATCTATAAGATTCTTTATGCCTCTCATCCCCTGAATTTCGACATGCGGGCTGTGGGAAGTGCCTAAGAAGACGGCGGGGGCCTGAGGGCGAGTTTTACGATTGCCTGGGGACTGTCCCTCTTGGAGTTCGGAGCCTTTGTGGGGGAGGCCCGCGGCATACAAAATGGCGGACGCTCGAGAGATGCCGTCCCCGGGACCCACTGAGGGCTTGGGGAGCGGCTGAAGGACCCGGAGGAGCTGTGCCGGAGGAGAGGGGCTTCGGGACGTGGCGTGTCTCCCTGCCGAGGAGGGGGGCCTCCGACGCAAGTGCGGCTCTCCGCGGCTTCGCCAGGGGTGCGGGCGGTGGGAGAGCCGTGTGAGCTGAGCGGCGGGTGTGCCGGCGGCCTGGGGAGCCGGAGGAGGAGACGTTGGGCCCCACGGCGGTCCGCGACGCTGCTGTACGTCGCCTGCGGTCGAGGGCGAGCCCCCGGTGCTGCCGGGAAGTGGAGAGAAGACCGCCCGGGGAGGAAAGGTGATCTGCATGGACGGCCGGGAGAAACCTGCTGGGAGCGAGGTGAGGAGCGGGCTCCTCCGGAGCGTCTTGTGTGGCCCATATCAGAGAGACAGTTGGAGACGTTGATGGGGGAGCTCTTGCCCTATTGTGCCTGGGAACGTCGGTGGCCTGGATGAAGAGAGCTACTACAGGAGCTGCATGCCAGCACCTAGTGGGGGAAGTGAGCACCTGGTAATACAGCCTTGACAGTCTGGATGATGGGATAAAAACTGATAATTAATAAAAGCTTCACAGGATTGGGTGAGGTATTGGCACCCTTGATCCTGGTGTTGTAGGAGTGTTACATACCCCCCCCCCCCCCCCTGAGTCCCCCTGAGCGCAACGACCTGCAGATACAGCTTTCAAGGAAGCCCCACGGGTTACTTGCTGAGGTGTACACCCCTTCCCCGGCGATGCCCAGGACGGGAAATAAACACAAAGCGAATAAGATCACTACTTTCCTGACTGCGGTGACGCCTGAACCGAGGAAGATGGGGACGGTTGTGGCAGAGATTCATGCTTTGCAGGGGTCAGATCTAACCCTTGACCCGGCCATATCTAGACATGACTTGGAGGGAATGTTAAAGGCGCTTAAGCAAGATATCACGCAGGCAATTACACGGGAGATCCAGTCCTCAAAAGACAGTCGATTGCAGAAATAAGCTCCAACTTGACAGGTCTTGAGACCAGGGTTGATGAATTGGAGAACCTGGTATGTGAGCGCGAACAAGAGACTGATGATCCCACCAAGAGTGTCCAGAATCTGGAAGACAGGTTGGAGGAGATGGCAACCAAGCAGGCGGACCTGGAAAACCGCTCAAGGAGGAATAATATTAGGATTCGGGGAGTGCCAGGGCAGGATCAGGAGCTCGATGAATATGTGCAGGTTCTCTTCAAAACCCTGTTGAATCTGGGTGGTTCTGAGGAACTGATCCTGGACAGGACCCATTGGGTGTACTCCTCCATTCAGCAAAAGCGTAACCTCCTTCCTGATGTCCTGACTAGACTCCACTTCTTTCGGCAAAGGAAGGAAATAATGGCGGCAGCTAGAAGGGTAGAAAAGGTGGAATTTCGTGGCTCTGTTATATCACTGTTCCAAGACCTCTCACCATACACTTTGGCAAATCGCAGTCGACTCCAGAGAGGCACCACGTGGCTGCAAGCGAAAAAGGTCCGCTACCGGTGGGGATACCGAAGCAGGTTACTGTTTGAATATCAAAATCGTTCTTGCGTCATTGGCTCCGAGGGAGAAGCAGATGAGTGGCTATGAGACAGATAGTGTGTCAGGTGGCAAGAGCGCTGGTGATGAGAATGGGTCGGCTAAGATAAGAGGCGAAAGCCCAGGGGTCGGGCTTTAGCTACAACATCCAAGGCATTGGAAGATGTGGAATAGGAAAGTACTGCGCCCCGCCTGATCTGGTATTGACAGTCAAGTAGCAGAACTCGTACGCCGCAGGAGAGAGTGTAGAGGGACAGACAGCATTACAGTTTGTCAAGGTGCGTTAAACTGGTCCCTCCCCTCTCCGGCAGGTATTTGCCTTAAAATGTGAATGGCGTCTGCAAGGCGAGTGACGAGGAGCGGCTGTAAGTAGTATCTGGGCTCCCCAGACAGGGTACTTAGGTTAATAAGTTGAGATAAGAACTCCTGGTGGGGGTACGATTACAAGGAGACTGACTAAGGGCAGCTGGAGGTTGTCCCTAGAGGGACTGGTTGGGACACCTGCAATAAACTGGTATGAGGTCTGCTTACCTTGGGTCCTGTTCTGGACGATGTTGGTGGACTGCTGGGGTGTGCAAAGATGTAATAATGTCTGTTAGCGCTTCTTTGTGTGCTCTCCATGCGTGCAATTACTACAATCTGGGGCATGCTGGGATGACCCTGAAGTGTGCTAAAGTTGGGTGTCCGTCGCGGGGATCATGCCCGTTTTTGTTACCCTGAAAGGGTGGCTGTTCAAATTAGTTGCCTTAAGAGTTTGGCAAGCAGTTGGTGATTTGTTCTTCTTCTTATTCCCTTTCCTTTTCTTGTCTTGTCCCCTTTTTGCACTTTTATGTTACTTAAGGAGTCTGGTTTTCAAGGCTCGGGTCAGGGTGTGTACTCATTTGGAATGCTAAGGGTTTCATCTGTCCCTTTGATATGCATCTGATATGCATTATGGTGGAATACAAATGTTGAAAATGGGGGTTGACAAGAACCAGTCCTATTGCACACGAGGATGACAAGGGCTCAATGGGCATGAGGAACTGGTGATGTGGATGGGAATGAGGTGGGAGGGGGCTTCTGTTTCCTAGCCACGCTGAACAGAGGGTGGTGATGGATGTCCGCCCCAAGGAGAAAACGATATGGCTATGACTAATCTGAATTTCCACTGCCTCTCCCTGAATGTGCAGGGGCTGAATTCCCAGATTAAACGAAGGGCTTTGATGCACCACATGGCCACTCTAGACTCTATGCTCCTATTTCTTCAGGAGACTCACTTGCACCCATCTGATGAGTTCAGGCTTAATAATAAATTATATCCCACAAACTTTTGCGCCTCTTTGGGGCGTAAGAGAGGCGGGGTGGCCATTCTGGTTCGTAAGGGGACCCCGTTTGAGGACTGCAAGACGCTGAGGGATGGAGGGGGCAGATATGTCCTGGTGGTGGCTAAGTTACAGGGGAGGAGGTATGTACCCAATTCACAACAAGATATGTTCTTTGCGTCCTTATCCAAACTCATGTTTGAGCATGCAGAAGGGGAAATCATGATTGTAGGGGATTTGAATGCTGTGGTTAATTCCCTGATGGCCAAGTCTCTCCCTCCAACTAGTGTTGACAAAAAGAATTTCTTGGCGCTTACTACCCTCTTGCGAGAGCACTCCCTTATAGAGGTATGGAGATTCTGTCATCCAGACGAGCGAGAATATACATATTATTCGGCGGTGCATAGGGGATTCTCCAGGCTGGACATGTTCTTGGTGTCTGACAAGCTTATAGCCCAAACAATTGGCGTAGATATATTACCTAAAGCCTTGTCAGATCATGCCCTGGTATTATTAACGTTGTCCCCCCTTAAAGACTCCCCACATCCTACACACGTCTGGAAGTTACATGAGTTCCTCCTGGAGGATCCCCAGTTCCGCTCTTGTATTTCAGAGGCTATCGTCCATTATTTTAATGAGAATGAGACAAATGAACTGCTGTATACCATGATATGGGACGCGGCAAAGGCTGTGTTCAGGGGCCAGATTATAGCTTACTCGGCAGAGAAGGGGAGGGCAAGGAAACAAATACAGTCCCAGCTGGAGCTGGAGCTCCGAAAGAGGGAGGAAGCCCATAGATGCAGACCCACTCAAAGGCTGAAACGGGATGTTAGGATAGCCCAGAGGGCTCTCGAAGCTCATCACATGAGCCGTGCAGCGTATAACATGATGAGAACTAAGCAATACTATTATTCAAAAGGAAATAAGGCCAATAGGCTTATGCCGGCTAAGTTGAAAACGCGGGCTAGCCGTAATAGGATTGATGCACTGTTAGACGGGGATGGGAGGAGGGCCATCTAGGAGAAGGATAAACTCTGTATAGTAGAGGGGTATTTCAAGGACCTCACTGCCCCCCACCAAACGGATATGCATATGACTGATGGGTTCATACGGGATGCGCACTTGCCACAGCTGCCCCAAGAAACTTGTGAGCTGTTAGAGGAGCCAATTACAAAAGAGGAGGTAGAGATTGCTATTCGATCCCTCCCTTTGGGTAAGGCCCCGGGGCCCGATGGGTTCACAAATACATTTTATAAGACCTTCAGGACGGTGCTCTCCCCTTACTTAACAAAACTCTTCAACGATATCTCTGCAACCGGTTCGGTCTCGAAATCGATGGCGGAGTCCACCACGATACTGATTCTGAAACCTGGAAAGAATCCGGCTGAATGCGCTTCTTATCGGCCTATTACCTTATTGAACACAGATGCGAAGCTGCCGAGTAGGATAATCGCACGGCGTCTGGGGGAGGTTCTTCTGACGTTAGTAGAGAGAGATCAAACAGGGTTTATACGAAACCGCTCGACACACGATCATATACGTAGGGCGATCGATTTGATAGCTTTGGCCCCTAGTCTACCAGGTAAACTGTCACTGTTATCATTAGATGCTCATCAGGCCTTTGACAGTGTGACCTGGAGTTACTTGCAATTGGTGCTGGAGAGATTTGGATTTGGCCCTAGTTTCTCGAAGTTGATTCTCTCCAATTATCAGCTCCCCTCCACTAAAGTTAAAGTGAACGCAAACTGGACCCTAGCAATACGTTTATAAAAGGGGCACCAGGCAGGGTTGCCCCCTGTCTCCTTTAGCTTTTGCACTGGCACTAGAGCCCTTGGCACAGCATGTTAGATTGAGTGGGGAAATCAGGGGCTATGAATTCGCAGGACAATGCCATAAGATAGTGTTATACGCAGATGACTTGCTATGTTTCCTAAACGATGCACCCAAATCCAAGCCTCCCCTGATGAATCTATTATCCCGATTTGCTAGAATCTCTGGCTTTGAGGTGAATGCAAATAAATCGATGGGCATGGCGTTAACTGAATCCCCTGAGGGGCTGGCAGAGGTGAGGGCGGTCTTTCCCACCCCCTGGTCCTCCACAGATCTCCCTTACCTAGGGATTAAATTGACCCAGACATATGCAGGCTTATTTAAAGCAAACATACCGGCTTTGTTGTGAGAAGTCAAGGAGTGGCTCGACCGCTGGAATTCACAGAAAATCTCTTGGCTGGGCAGGGTGAGTGCGGTGAGGATGTCCCTTATCCCGAAGCTACTGAATGCTTTTTACTCTTTGCCGATTCAGGTTCTTGAAAGGGATCTCGTAGGAATGCAAAAGGAGATGGGACGCTGCGTTTGGGAAAATAAGAAGCCTAGAATCCCATATAAACTCCTAACGAGAAAGGCGGTGAATGGGGGCGTGGGTCTGCCCTCTGTTTCGCGATATTATAGAGCGGCACAGGTCACACCTATGCTTGCCCGGGGAAGCTCTTCGGAAACCCCCAAATGGCAGGAAATTGAGCAAGCAGCTGCCCCCTTTCCGCTGGAGTACTTTCCCTTCCTGCCCAAAGTGGCACAGGGCTGGCAGGGAGGATTGCTGCCCACGACACTGGCAACGCTTCGAAGCTAGGACAAGGCAAGTGCGCAAAGAGGGATCGCTCTGGGACTGGGCCCATTGTCCCCCGTGGTTCAAAACCCAGCGTTTACGCCAGGATTAAACCCTAGCTCGTTTCAAGGCTGGAAGTCAGATGGACCCTTAAGGCTCAGAGACTTGAAGTGGATCAGGAGCCACTGACATTCCAGGAGTGTAAGGAGAAATTTGGGCTGTCTGAGATGGAACGGTTCAGATATATACAACTTCGACACTGGTTGACTAACAGGCACGTTTGCCAAGCTGCCAGCAGTGCGCCATTAGGAATAGAACTTAGAATTCTTGAGGGGCAGAGCTCCCATAGGCTGGCTGCTTGTTATAAACTTCTGGAAAATGTCTCAGAGGGTGAGAAGCTTCCTTATATGATAGCGTGGGAAAGGGAATTAGGAGTTGAAATCCCAGAGGAGTCCTGGCAGCGAATATGGCATAGAACCCACAAGAGCTCTAGGTGTACATTGGTAAAAGAGAACGCCGTCAAGATCTGCTTTCGTTGGTATTTCCCCCCCGACCAGGTTACATGCAATGAATCTAGATTATCCGGATACGTTTTGGCATGGTTGTGGTGAGCGAGGTGATTTGGGACATATGTGGTGGCATTGCACGACCATTCAAACGTATTGGTTGGAAGTCCGCTCCAAGATCAAGGATATCACTGGCACGCTGCACCCCATGGACTCGCGCCTACTAATACTAGGTGATGTGCCGGAAGATGGATCCTTCCCGATGTCGGGCAACAGAGCAGCCCTAATCTCTCAATTACTTATTGAGGCACGAATTACAAGGGCCTGCTTCTGGAAATCTGTTGAAGGGCCACACGTGGCGTACTGGTGGGTGAAAGTGTGGGAATTGATGGGTCTTGAGAAGCTTACAGCCATGTTAGAGGGGAAGCTCTCGAAACTTAGGAGGATCTGGAACCCTTTCTTGGACTATGTACTGGAAAGAGAGCAGATGTTCTTCCGGCTGAATTTAATGAGGCACTTTATGAACTCCTGACAGACTTGATATTGCACAGACTCCACTAACCTTTCCAATTTTTGTTGCCCCCCCCTTTCCTTTTTCCTCCCTCGTTCCGTTCTCCAATTGATTGTTGATAAATGAATTTGTTTGTGATCTAGCTAGGCTTGATGAATAGATAATGTACTGTTATGTTTGTTGTATGGGAATGGACTGCTGGGGAGGGAAATTGAATTGATGATTTGATGAATTGTTGTGCACATTCTTGTTCCCCAGTACTGTTCAGATCAACTGTATTTTCTTAAAAAAGCTCAATAAAAAGATAAATAAAAAAAAAAAAGAAAGTTTCTATAGCTGTGTCTGGGTGCTGGGTCAGTTCCGTTTCCGACCACATCTTTGACACCAGCTTCATCACTCTGGCATATGTGATATATTGTCCACTATGTAAGCCTGTGTCTTCCATCAGCATTCCAAACTCCATCTTTTCCCCATCCCGCCACACATCTCCCACTGTTGTCACACCCACTGGCACCCAATATTCTGGAATGGCGCGCCTCAATTGTTCATCTACGCCCCTTAGTGTCACGAGAGGGATATGAGGAGAGCACGGCCGTGGGCACCCCATTGCTGCGCAGGCTCTGTGCCGATTTTCCTACATAGGGCCAGCAATGCCGATCTATTTCCTTCCGGGGGGTCCGTCACCCACATCCACTCATTTAGGAAGTAAGGTATACGATCGGTTCTTAGCAGCCTTACCTCAGGATTAGTGTCATTAGATAACCATCTAGCTACGTATGAAGCTGAGTAAAACATCTTGAAATTGGGCAGTTTTATCCCTGCCTGTTTGTGTGGGTTCTACAACTTCCAGAGGGCTATCCGGTTTCTGGAATTGTGCCAAATAAACCCCCTGCAGATACTATGTAAGTTGGATAAAATATTAATTATGGGACATTCGCAAAGTTGTGTAGCAACCTTGGTAGTGCTATCATCTTGAGCAAAGCTGTCCTCCCCATCATGTTTAGGGGCAATCTCGTCCAAAAAGTCATACTTCATTGGATTCCTTTCACAGGCTTCACTGTGTTGTTTTTCGTGCTCATATTCAGGTTTGTGGTATATATCAATGCCCAGGTATCTAAAGGTGTCTACCGCCCAGTTTATCTGTAACACAGGTAGTGCTTCTTTTGGCACACCTACATATCTGCCTAAAGGGAATATGCTAGATTTCTGTGGGTTTATACCTGATAACTGTGCAAACTGTTCTATTACCTCTAATATGTAATGTAGATTTTCTTCCGGGTATTGCAGATACAGCAGCATGTCGTCTGCACATAGCAATATCAAGTGCTGATCTCTGTGCGTCTCAATGCCCACCTCCCCGTAGTAATACCCGAGGTATGCTGCGATCGGTTCTATCGCCAGGATAAACATCGGGGACCAAGGGCATCCCTGTCTAGTGCCTCTGCTCAAAGTCCAGCTTTCGGAAACCACCAGTTCCGTCCGGACTCTGGCCATTGGTTCATTGTACGCTAGTTGAACCCATTGCAGGTACCCTGGACCTACTCCAAATTTCTCTAAGACTGCCAACAGCCATGGCCATTTGACTGAGTCAAAGGCCTTGACTGCGTCTAGTGTTACAATTGTCAACTCCCGGGTGCTCTCCGTGGTCAGATCTATGATGTGATGTAATCTTCTGAGATTGTTGGAGATGCACCGCTGGGGAACATAACCAGTTTGATCATGATGTATCAGTGAGCTGATCAATGGTCTCAGCCTATTAGCCAACACCACGGTAAGGATCTTACTGTCCTGATTCAACATCGATAGTGGTCTATAGGAACCGCAGTCCGTGTTTATTTTGCCAGGTTTGAGGAGTGGGACAATTGCCTCTCTCAGAGTCGCTGGTAGCCTGCCATTTTCAAGCGCCTCATTCAACATGGCCAACAGGTGCGGAAGCAGGTCTGACATGTATATTTTATAAAATTCACTAGGGAGACTGTCCGCTCCGGGGGCCTTGCTAGTGGGTGGAGTTCGCATGACACTTCCGCATCCCCCAAACAGGGCAGAATAATCTCTTCTAATGCTTCATTCATGTCAAGTCCTTCACTAGCCTCCGCATCTGTGCACAGTTTATGGTAATATCTATGGTAACACTTGTTCACCTCCTCTGGGGTGTCTGCAAGCGTGCCGTCCTCGAGGCTCATCTCCCGTATCACTTGTCTCGGGATTTCACTTTAGCAGAGCCAGGCCAACAGTCTGCCTGGTTTATCCCCTTCTGCATGTTGCCTTTCCACATATTTCCTATAATTTAGGTTGCATAGTCTCTCCCAGTGGGTCTTAAACTTTTCAGTAAAGCGTTGCAGTCTCTGCCCTCTCCTGGTGTCTGCCCCGCATGCATTATCTCCTCAATCTCTCTCTCTCTGTAGTTTGCAGGCCTGCCACTATACCTGGAGATCGCCTCACCCCTCAGTACCACTTTAAAAGCTTCCCACAACGTTCCAGCGGACTCTACACTTCCCTCATTTATCTCAAAATATTCCTGTATTGATTCCTTTAGGTCCTCCCTAAAAATTGTGTCCTTGAGCGACTCCGCTCTGAGTTTCCATGTCGGAATCCTCGGTCTGGGCGGTGAGATCTGCCACGTCATAATCAAGGTTGCGTGGTTCGACAGCTGCTTTGTACTCAGCCTCTCTAAGCTCCTCTACTAAGGAATACGCCACAAATATATAATCTAGCCTAGCATGCAGGTCATGTGGAGCTGAGTAGTGCGAATACCCTCGGCGTTGCGGATGCAGCACCCTCCATATCTCGGTCATCTGGAAATCTTCTATAAAGGAAGCGAGGGCCTTCGCCGCTGGATTCGGTCTGGTCATCTTGTCGTCAGACCTATCCATCACGGGATCCCAGTGTGCAATTAAAGTCCCCCATGTAAGGGCTAACAGTGGTATATATATTTCTGAAGAATTGCGCAGTATCATTGTTTGTTATCATGTTGACCATTTTGTTGCCTAACACTCCTTTGATTAGCACTATTCTTCCATCTGCGCCCATTTCCTGCTGGAGCAGTTTAAAGGGGACATGGGGTGCTATATGAGGGCTCCGCTAGCATACACCGAGTAGGTGGCCCCAATCATTGTCCCCTTCCACTTCTTCTTAATCAACTCTAACTTCTCTTTTGTCAAGTGGGTTTCCTGTAGCATCGCTATGTCTATCTTTTGCCGCCCCAGGTACATCATGATTTTGTTACGCTTGATGTAAGTATTTAATCCCCGCACATTCCAGGTCACAATTCGCAAGTCCCCCATTTAACCATATCCCACACCGCCCTCCCTCCTCCCTTCCCTTCCCTTCCCTTCCCTTCCCCTGTGCCGTTTTAGTTGTGTTTGTGGACATACTGGGATGTTCTCTTGCTTTTTCCTCAATACTCCCACCCTCCCTCCCTTCCCCTCCCCACACCACCCACTGCTCCCCCCCAACTTCCCTTGTCCCTCCCGCCCATCACCTTCCTCAACTGTGTCCTACTTCTAACTTCCCGCCTCCCACCTCTCCCTCCCCCCCCCAACCATTGCCCAGCTCCATCCCTGGATCTCAGGCTCACCTGCGTCTCGGCCCCCACCTAGCTTCTGCAGGTGCAAGGCCGCTGCAGGTGGATACTAAACTACAGTATCCCTACTAAACTCCCTATTGGGGGGTGAAGTCGCGATTGCAATTTTACTCCCTTATACAATACTTGGAGCGCTTCCATCAATACTACTGGCAGAGCCCCTTATATGTCACACTAAGTTAGAGGTGCCCAACCCTAGCCCGCCATCCTAGCCCTGTATGGGGGTGAGCAACAATAGTTCACTTATCTTTAGCCGAGAGTTACCGGTCATCCGTTCCTTCTGGGCAATTCAGCCCGTTCATCCATCCATCCTGCTGCCTCTTCCGGAGTCTCAAAGAAGAGTGCATTGCCGTTGTGCTGGACCCTAAGCCTTGCAGGGTAGAGCAGAACGTATTTCAAGCCGGAGTGTCTCATCCTCCTCTTGACCGCTACAAAGTTCAAACCTCGTTTTTGCATCAAGAATGTATAGTCTGGGTATGCTGTGATGGTCGCCGAAGCTCTAGAGATTGTTCCGTCCTTCCGAAAATACTCCAGGATCTTCTCTCTGTCCCTATAACACAGTATCTTTGCTATAATCGGGTGGGGCGGAGCTCCCGGTGGTGGTCTTCTGTTCTGGGCCCTGTAAACCCTTTCGACTGCGAACCCTTGGGATAACTTGCCCACTCCTATTTCTTGCTGTAGCATGGCCTCAATGTATTCGGTGGGGTCAGGATTTTCTTCACCTTCCGAGAACCCCACTATGCGAATATTGTTCTTCCTGGCCCTTCATTCTGCCTCTTCCGCTCGGTTTTCCAAGTTTTCCACTTTCTGTTGCAAGATATGTATCTCCCTGCTTTTTCTTTGCTGGATTCTGTGGTGGCCTTCATGGCCTTTTCCAGCATTCCAGTCAGGTCTGCTATGGCCCTCGCGTCTTCCCTCAGAAGGTTTACGTCGATGCTGACCGCGTCTATTTTGGCCTCTAGGGATATCTTCAGGTCATCTAACTTGGATTCCCAGGCAGTTTTCAACGCAGCAATGGCTTCTAGGATCTGTTGATCACCTCTAGGCGGCTCTCCTCTCTCAGGCGTGGAGTGGCGGACTTGCTCCCTCCCTGGTCTGGTGGGGCTTGGTAAAAATATCCAGCGAGGACTGTTTCCCCTTCGGTTTATTCGCTTTGGACGCCATCTCGTAACGGTCTTTGCAGCTATAGCTTATTTGCTTGGCCTGTGGGATATCAGCTTTCTTGTGTGGGCTTAAGAGTATGTCCAGGCTGCCCGGATGGTCCTTACCGGTGTCAAGTTGCACCCTCGCGTCTTCCTGTGCGGTGATAGGAATCTCATGATCACCTGCGTAGCCTGCGTGGCTTCGGTAGGTCAGAAGCTGCTTCTAGTATGGTCGAGTTTATAGTGTAACCTGCGAGTCATATCTCTGAGCCCCTTTCATGCAGCATCCAGCATCCTGCGTTTCATGTCCCCATAGGCGAGTCTGGGTGCGTCGTGATTGTGCTTCCGCGGGGGCCCGGTGGTTGGCTCGCAGCTGGGAACAAGCCTTGCACCACCCATAAGATGTACCCACCAGGAGTGTTGCTGCCAATTACTTATGTGTTCTTGGCATGCCTGGTAGGTTGTATGTGTGACTGTGGGCCAATGGCCTCGCCTGTTTTCTGCCCTTGTTTCCACACCTCTATGGGTGATTAGACCTTCAGTCAGGGCATTAGTATGGTGGTCCTTGTTTGGGGTACAGCACTCAAAGTCCTTCTCCTTGCTTTCCGGGTGCCAACCACCACGACCGCTGATTCGTCCTGTATTGAGGGCCGCTTTTCCGGCATTCTCACAGTGTCATCAAGATGTAGGGTGCGTAGTCGGGCCAGCCGCAGTGTCCCGCATGCTCCTCGGGCAAACCTCCCTCCGCGGCCAGTCTCTCCGTGCTCGTCGCAGGTACGGTGGGTGTCGTGGCTATCCGGCGGTTAATGTGCTTCAGGGTGCTAATATGCTCGACTTCATTTAAGGGTGCGCCGCGGCTCGGAGATCATCATCTACCCTTTAAGCATCAGTCTTCTGGCCAAACTACCTCATCCATCCGGGGTCCGGTGTTAAGTGTGTGCGCCTTCCCTACTTGTTTTATCCGTCTCGTGGCACCTTCGTTCTAGGCGGCTCTCAGTCCATCTCGTGTGCTGCGCGGCGAGATTCCCTCTCATTATTGCTGTATCATATCATTGCTCACGCAAGGCCGAGGTGCTTCCTACGTTGCCTGCGGCCCTCGGTCATCCGCTGCAGAGGCTCAGGCAGGGCGTGCGCCCGGGCATCGTGGGCTCATAGTGAGCATCTCCCTTCTGATGCCGTACAATGTTAGTCTTTAGAGGGGCAATTTCACAACTTAGGGGAGGCGGCAGTTCCGCAACAGCGTTCAGATAGTCATGTCACTGGCCCCGCCAAGGCCGTTCCTCGGGTCTCTGCGGCAGACTTCCTCCTTATGGTGGTAACATTGTTGCAGTGGCTTATATGTTTGAATGTCCCGGCTACAGTGTTGTTGCTCACTCTCCAGGCAGAGGCAGTGCCTTTGTTGCCCGCGGCCTTCCGTCAGCCGCCGCAGGGGCATAGGCAGGGTGTGCACCCGGGCGTAGTAGGCTCACAGTGGGCATTCCCGCTCGGTGCCGTGTAGTGTCGCCTTCCGGGGGGAAATTTCACAGCACAGGGAAGGCGGCAATCCCCTAACAGCGGTCTAGTGACCAAGTCACTGGTCCCCTTCCAAGCTGCTCCTCTAGTCGCTTAGTTTTTTAGCGTCTGCCATCTTGGGCAGTGCGAGTCCGATCTTCCGCGCACCCTGCAAGGTTCCAAACTGTCATGACCATCCCGTTTCCAGGGGATCTGCCGCTTGTATAACAGGCCTCATGGGTTCATAACCATGTGTCTGCCTTTTTGTCCACTACTAGTGCATAGAATTGCACTTTTTCATTGGATCAGTGCTCGGATTCACATGGCGCTGAAGCCACGCCCCCCTACATATTACAGACTTGTTTGAAACCAGAAACCCTGTAAGAAGCTCCAAGACAAAAAAGCAAAGGGGAGCTACCACAAGAGATATTCGTTTGGGCCCGGTTTAGTTACTATTATTAGTGGTAGGGTCAGGTAACTTTAGGTTCAGACTGAGGACGTTTTTGATTTTCGGCTTCCGGACGACACTTTAGTTTAGTTAGGTAGGCAATTTCCCTAGAGTGATAGGGCAAGATAGGCCTTTTCTATTATTCAAAATTAAAGCACTTAAAAATGTATGTGTTGTATTCGACTCAATACCCACTTTGATCCGTTAAACCACAAATGCTCAAATATTTCTCGTTGATCTAATCTCCAGGTGATACAGTTTGCTATTACATCCCTATACTCTTAAAAAGTATTCAACATACCTGGGGGTTGATGCATGATGTGACGAAACTAGGAGACTCGTCCCTTCTTTCTCGGGGGTGCAAGGAGCTACCCCCATGAGACTAGAGAGGTGCGCCTGCTCAGCAAAACCCTCCCTCGGGGTTTGGGAAAGTAGAACCTCACTAGGAGTGACTCCCCTCAAGGGAACAAGCACTCCCATTCCTATGAGGAACTCCCCTAAGAAATACCTTGTCCGCTTATACGTGAGTAAAAGAGACTGATGGTCGAGCCAATGATCAGAATCCAAAACCTACTGACATTGCTTCTGTACTTTTGGAACAAGGTAATGCTGGAATCCCCATGTACCCACCAGCCGATGGGGAACAACATGCCCCTTGGAAGTACGGTGGCCCGAATAAAGAGACATGAAACCTTGAAAGTTGAATGAAAAATCCTGCCAGAGACGTACCTTTGATGTGAGAAAGTCCTGGAGGGGCAGAGCCATGTTACACCGCAGAGCTAGTGGTGGCGTGGGGAGACGACGCAGAAGCGAGATGCCGCCAAACCAGCATAGAGGAGTGAAGCACCAGAGAGGTGAAGACTACAGAAAGCAAGTATTATCTGGTGGTGCAAGTATTATCTGGTGGTGCGACCACACTGCAGACATGGTGGGTTCAGAGCCCGCAAACAGGTGCCAAAACCAGAGAGTGAGGAAGGAGCGAGCCCTCGGTTCTCAATACGAGAACTGTAGAGAAGGAAAGCGCCAAAACAGGCGGAATAAAGAAGCTGAACATTTGCTGACGGAGACACTAAACAGGGTGAAGAGCGGCAACGCTCCCTACAGGATGCCACCCCACTGGAGCACAGCCGAATGTAGTGAAGGTACCAGGGTTGCCCAGGGTCGTGGAAGGCATACCGACAAGAGAACGAAAGGAGAAGCAAGTGGCATAAAACCACATACGGGTCAGTCCAACCCAGAGAGAGATTATCAAAAAGCGTTACGGGAGCCCTAGAAACACAAATATTGTACACTGGCAAACGCCAAAGAGACAGCCCAGGAGCTAAGAAATCCAGAGGGCCAGAGGGGTCTGGAGTGCCCCATTGAGACAAATTAAACTTTTCAACCTATAAATCAGCGGGGACCAATCAGTCAAGCCCAGAACAGGGACAAAGGGAACTTTGAGATATCCTTCGTATAAAAGTAATAGAAAGAGAGCGACCCAACTGTTGGAGACGGATTAGGGAAGAATTCCCCCACTTAAGGAAATTAAGACATTTTATTTATTTAAAGACATTACTTTTTTTCATTGAGGAGCCTAAGGAAAGACTTGGGGAACTTTTTTTTATAAACTGCCAAGAACAGACATTGGGAGTGTGTTGCGTAAGCCCTGAGACCCCCTAGTGGGACTGGCTTTTTTTTTTCTTTTTTTAGGTTTTCTTAAAGTGGTAGGGCCGGTTAGCTAATAGGTTTTGAAAAGAGGACTACTTTTGTTTTGACTGTAGAACAGCACCTTTAGTTTAGTTGTTAGGAAGGGAAATCCCTCTTAGCAATAAGGTTAGATAGGCGTTTTTCTTTTAAATTGAATAAAACCTTTGAAGGTATGTTCTCGAGTCGGATTCCTTCTGGCTCGCCATAATGACCACATTGTTTTTTGGTGTAGGTTGGTTTCAGTGTATGAAGGGATTTCCTGGTTATAGCGCTTTGCGCTTGTCCACATTTTAGCCAATGTATGAAGTTCTGTACCTCGCTGAGACTGTTAGGTAAGATTTCCACAGGGCTGGTAAATCTTCCTTGCCCGGTTCAACTCTAGAATTTTTTGCTTTTCTAGTGAGATCTTTTTCCACACTCACCTGTCTTTAACTCTTTTTATGGGTGTCATTTTTAAGACTCTACATAGTGTCTTTTTAAAGTTATCATGTCTAACAACTTATTGGCAGTAAGTGCCTGTTGTTGCTGGGTTGCCCTAGGGGCTCCCCCTTTAACTTTCTTGTGCTAACCTTGAGTGAACTACAGTTCCCAAGGGTAGAAAGGATCTTTGGATCCCTTTTACATTTACTTCTGTGAAACCAGCACACCCCACCTTATGTGGAGTGCTGGGGAGATACAATGTATCCCCTTTCACATTTAAACTGTAACAATTATGTTACAGTGACAAGCTTACCTTTAATGGCTGGTGGCAGTGATACCTTTTACTAATTTGGTGCACCTTTACCGCGTGCTGTAATCACAGCTGCAGTAAAGGCACCTAAGGGTGCTCATTTTTACCAAAATGGCCCCAGTCTTCTTTTTCTGCCATTTTAGTGTTTCTTGTCGTTTCTTGTTCCTTCCCCTGACATCCAGGGCGGGAAAATCCTTTGTTTGAGTTTTGTCTTCGGCGGGAGTCCCCTGGACACCCCGCCCAGGCTCCAGTCAGTCTGTAAGCACAGGAAGTGGGGGAGGGGTCCCAAACTTCCCCCTCCTTTGTCTTAGGTCTTCCTTCAACTGGGCCAAATCCCAGTGGGGGGTTGGCTGTCCTGATTGGACAGCCAAACGCCCCTTTCTTGTAAAATGCGGGGAGAGAATGCAGAGGTTGTGTTGCAGCTCCTGATAAATACTGGAAACCTGGAAGCTGAAGTGATGTCGACCACTGGAACTGAAAACCGAAGAGGATGACGAAGGAAAAGCGGCGGGAATGATTTCCAGCGGCCGGAGAGCCTGCTTTGTAACCAGAGCCTGCTGCAGCCCTTCCTTCTGATCAACCCGGGGTCTCCGAAAACGACGACCCGAACCCAGAGCCTGGTGAGACCCACTAGACTCAAGACGACCTGCATTTTGAGCCATCCCACGGGTTCCTGCGACCTTGCGTTCTTGCAATACCCCAATACCCTGGGACCTCCTGCCACTGTGCGGTGCATGGTCTTCCGAATTCCGAATCTCGCTGAAACTTCGTGGGCATCTTGGTCTATCTCCAGAGACACGAATCGAGTCCAAAAAGTCCCCTCACAAGAGTGCTGGACCTTTTAAACGACGAGAATTCAACCGCGATTTTCTGTCTTCATCTGTGCTCCTTGAAAAGGCGCCAAACCCGCAGAACCGCATTCAGCCGCGAGAGAAATCTTGCCTAGAGCCTTCTTCATCGATCCCTGCTGCAAAGTCCCTTCTGAGGTCTTGTGTTCAGTCTCCAGGACAAGGAATCCAGTGACCGGGTATTTGGCTGCAGTCCCTGAAGTTCTCCTGCTGCAATCTCTTCTTCAATGCTGAGGTACTGTGTTGGCTTGGGTATATACTTACCTTAAGCCTGTTGGGATTTCTGTGTAGTCCTGGGGTGTTTTCTGTGATTGGGAGGTCCCTCGTCCAGTACACCCAGTCCCACTGCTAGAATCCTGCTGGGGTGTCTTCTGTGAAGCCCCTGGACCCTCTTCTAACCCTAGAAGTAAAGTACTCACTTGTTTGCCCAGTTTTCCTAAGGAAACTCTGGCTTTTGCTACTAAAGAACACTGCCTGTTGGTCACTAGTCCTAGTGACCCCCTTCTGCCACTGAGAACACTCATGCTCTAAGGGAAAAGACTTTGAAGGGATTGGGACTTCTGCCTAGAAAAGAAATCAAGTGTTTTTACTTACTTGCAAAGAGTTGGTTGGTAACTGTAATTCTAAGAGTGAACAGTTACAAAAGTTCTTACTGATCTTGGATGTGTGATGCACTATTCTTAAAAGTATGGTTAACATCTTTCCTTCCTTAGCCACTGTTTTGCCAGTCTAAAAGAAAGTAGATCTGAAGGTATTTTACTTTCCTGTGATTAGGTTGTGCCTCTTTACAAAAGTAATGTGTTGGTATCACCAGGTTAGTCCTGCTAGGATAACTGTATGAGTGTCCCCCAACTGGGTCTTGCTTCCCCTGACTTGCTGCTAGCTGTCGTTAATAAGTCTACATTAGGTTGTTGCCTACCTAGAATATCTTTTCAGTAAAGTGTGACATTGGGTTTTACTTTCCCCTTCATTGTGAAGTTAAAGTAAGTGGGTTTTACTTACCTTGTGTTAGCTGTGTGCCATCCAAAACAAGTTACAAGAGTAATTGCTTATCTCAATCTGGGGTTCCCTGATTTCCAAAGCATCTGTAATTGTATATTACATCCATTAGGTTTTGCTCACCTGGTATAACTGTGTGTTATGACAAAAGTAGTTATAAGTTTTTACTGCACCTAGAATAAGTGTTTCACTATTCACCAAAAGTATATTGTCCAGTTGACTGTTTATGTGATTTGTTCCAAGAGTCACTGTACAACTGGAAGGGCCTACTGTCCTTGTATTACCAAAAGTAATCTAAAAGTAACCATTGGTCTTTTACTACCAAGGAATAGGCTTGGCCTATACTAAATGTGTACAACAAGGTTTTGACTTCCCTAGAACTACTGTTAGGTGTTCCAAATAAGGTGTATACTTGGGTCTGTGTACTTTCAAGTATAGTGTTGTGTTTTATATTGTGATTTCATATAATGTTTCAGTATTTACTTAACCCCTAGATTTATCTGGGCCTACTTGTATTTAAATAAATTCTTTATTTTTATAATACATAGTGTTTCAGTGTTTCTTTGGATCATTTGTATTACAATTTTCACTTGTACTGTATCTACTGCCCTCTCTCCCTCCTAAGATAAGCCTGGCTGCTCTGCCTACGCTACCATGTACTCAGGTGGTACAGTCTTATACTAAGAGTGGAGTCTTGTACTGCTTCAGTTGAATGGTTTTACTAGGCCCTTAACTGGACTTCAGAAAAACTGTCCTAACAGAGACACTATTTGCAATACGATGAAACAGCAAGTTTATTTTTTTTACTGTATTGTTAAGTACACTTGGTATAATGAAAATGATAAAGCCTTTACAAAAATTGTTATATAAGGAACTTTAATCGATTTTCAGGGAAAGCTCTTCGAGATACACTATGAGAATTTAGGCCACAGAATACCAAACATTTATTTCACACACTTATTCCACAAATTGGAAGGAATCTGAACTGTCAGACATTAAGGGTGGTAAGGGAAGATGTGAGAGAGAAGGTTCATGGAAAGGATCACACACCTCATTCACCTATCCCAAAGAAAATGGAAATGGCGAGAGGATTTCATTTAAGGGAAGGAAAAAGGTAAGCCATCATGTACCAAAATATAGACTGTCTCACAACCAGATATCCTAACAAGAGGATATACAACAGTGGAGGACCACATCAATGGAAGTAAGTACTGATCGTGCCTGCTCTGGCAGCACATACATCTTACGGGTAGACAAGGTTTGATAAAAATGGCCCAAAGGTGGAGAAGATCCTAAAAGGAGAGAGTAAGCGAGGAGAAAGGCTGAGACCTAGAAATGGTTTAGGGGTGGATGACCAGTTGAATCACACTGCTTTCAAAAGTTAATTGCTAAAATAGATTGATAAAATGGTTCAAAGGGAGTAAGGAGATTGCAAAATAAGAGGCGTCTAAAAATGGAAACTAGACCATGCTTTTTCACACATGGACTTGAATTCTTTGTATGTGTAACTTTTCAACTACACTAAAGAACGATAATGGATCGTACTGAAGCATTGTTTGGGAGTGTCGTATGTATCCAATAAAACTGAAATTATATTTTAAAAAGTCAGTATAATGTGTAGGGCATGTAGGCAAAGGAAAACATATCATGAAAAACTTAACACATTTACCTGAATCAATTCAAATTCACTGAGTTTCTTATTGAATTGTTTTCTGGTACCAGCATATTCTGAAGTCATTTCTAAATAGAGAAATAAAAAGTAAAAATAAACTGGCAACATTACAAGCACAATTCAAACATAAGTGAATCCACGACCAGTTATTATTCATTTTTTGGAGGAACGGACTTGTGCTTACTTTCTGAAAAAGGTATTCCTGATCTATAAAATGTACCTTTCACACTAAACTGTTAGCAATAGTAACACCACACATAGGTGAAAATATTCCAGTTAAAATGAATGGGCAATTGCTAAATGTGGTATAGACACTTCACTTGATTGTTGTAGTTTTGAATACATCAATACTTATTTATCAGAGTTCATGCATATTATCTAAGGGAGCTCCATTTTACATACCTATCAGTTTTTTGATAATCCCAGCAGATGCACTACCCATGCTAAATCTTCCACTGTTTAAGATATTCATAGCCACCTGCATGTAAGAAAATTGTATTGATTTAATTTTAACTTTCATTGAATATTTTTTTTAAAGAAATCTGCATTTCGGGAATGCTTTTGCAAGCAAGGATCTTCACACACAAAAAATACTTTAATATCTTGATGCAATACCGAGGATCAAAAATGTCAAAACCAAAGCAAATTATAGCATTTAGTTTTGGTGAAGAAAAGACTGAATGTTGTCTATCCTAAAATTGTAAGAAAGGGTTTCAACGTATATGTATGCATATCATCTCTCAAGCATTTCTTGTATTTCATCTTCAACATCATCTTCCAATCAGCACCTGTGCTAGTACAATTCTTTTCCTTCCTCTCCACTCCATTAGAGCATATTTTCTTCTCATTAGACAAATACATTTGGGAATCCAGACTCCAATCACAGTCAACGCACACATTCTATGCTTATCCTTTGTTGTCCTCACAGTTTACAGCTCTCTAGTCAATCAGCAAGTTTGAAATGAAGTTCTAATCACCTGTTAAGACTGCATTCCTTTTTGTGATTGTTTACACCCTGGGCAATGAGCCAAGGACAAGCTATGTCACAGGAAGCCACCCAAGTAAAGTTGCCTTTTTCCACAATACACAAGCTCTAATAGTGTTTGAGCCATTAGCATCAGGCTTCTACTGTGTGCTCGGTAACCTTTGCCCACGTTAGAGGCTCTTGCCTGCAGCACGGAAACAACCAACTTGGCCCATGGTCACCTACCACACAATAGAATCGTAAGTTGCAGGTTCTAACACCATTAGTTCCAGGGAATTACATTGTTCAAGGATGTTCACTCGCTACTATTCAGGTGGCTTATTTTAAGGGATCAATCACATCAAACTTCCACAAACTTCTCAAAGCCTGACTTCTATTACTCCTTCCCCATTAATGCAAAATATATACTATACATTTATGACCTGGCTTCCTCCATTTGTCTCCACTGATGCAGGGGATTTCTCAGTATAAGCAAATATGTGGCATCAGCGTTCAACTAATGTGTTCTAACTTCCACTGCAAACATGCCAGGTTTGAGCAGAGGTGAGAAGTTCAAAATATGGATTTATATGATTGTTGCCACCACTATATGCTTACAAGCTCTAGGATCTACTGCTCCTTTTTTATTTTTGTTTAAGGGGTTTTGGGCAGAGGTACCACATCCATAAATCATGATATATTGTAGGTTGTGAAAGTTGCCGGAGAACTATAATTTATTCTGAAATAAATGTTCAGCAAAAGTAAAAATACACACTATGTTCCAGTAACATCATGTCCACTTTTGTGACATGCATAAAACATGAATGCCAAGAAGCATTTCCATTCACACTTGGGTACCGTCACAGACTGAGGGATCAATGGAAGATTTGAGAAGCAACAGGCAGCGTATAACTGTTGTAGCGAGGTCAAAACACAGGTCAAAATATAGGTTAAGACCTATAGGGCCTAACACGGGACAGCTGTAACAATATAGTGACATGCCTCAATATGACTGTGCAGAGTTTCCAGGAAACACTCGGGTGAGGGGAATCTTCAAACCCTTGTCCAATGTAGAACTGCTGTCCTGAGCCCACGTTCCCAAATCTACAACAATTGATGATCAGTATTGCATCGCCTTGGATTCTTTATACGCTCTTGTTCATTGGTCCACCTGGTCCTGAAGCACAAAGTCCAGCACTTTATTCCCACTTTGTTGTGTGCAAGTTTCATGCAGCAGTCATTGTTACACACTCACAGCCAAGGGAGGAATGCAGGCTTCAAAGCCTACCACAAGTTTGGGTCTCCCGACTGTCTTGGGCACAATCTAAGTGAAGACCTTCAGTATGCCATTTATTATGCTATCAATTGCCCTTGCGTCCTACACTATATGTTGGCCACACACCATGCAAATTAATCACTACCACTAGACTCTACTACAGACCATGATTTTCTGGCTCGCCCTAATCATGTTCCCCTTCTGCTTAATACAGGACAACGTACCCTGTAGCAACAATAGCTACATAGCCCACCTGGACGGCCTGGCTAAACTAGGGTGCCCCAGACACCACCCCATCCCATGCCCCACTCCGTTCCTACCCTCTGCATCCCCTTTCCCCTCCACTTACCACCACCCTCTCACCTCCACATCCATCGTCATCCATGGCCTACCTACCAACAGCCACCACAGTCCCATTGCTAAGCCTAACCAAATCAAACTGACCACCAAACCTCCCGCCCGCTTTAAGCCGCCCGGCCCAACCCCCCCCCTCCCTTACTCCCAACCTCACAGCCCGCAATGACAGATTAGGCTCCAGACTCCCCACCACAATTTCTAAACCCAACTCCAAACCCTACACCAAATCTACTACAAAGCACATTGCACCAAACAAGCCCACACATCCCCCACTAAAAGGCACCCTACTCAACGTCAGATCCCTGGCTGCCCACCCCACAGAAATTGCAGACATTATCCTTACCAACGACCTTGACTTTCTAGCCCTAACAGAAACCTGGCTTCATGAGGCGTCCGGACCCCATTTATCGCTAGCCATCCAAGACAAATACTCTATCCTCAGAGCGGACAGACCAAACGCCAGAGGTGGAGGTGTAGTGATCATTTCCAAATCTGCCCTAGGCCTTAGACTAACCGACACAGTCGCACTCACATCCTGCGAGTTACTCACAGCCAAACTACAAACCTCCCCCACAATCACGATCACCATCCACCTCATTTATAGACGCCCAGGCCCTCCTGGGACCTTTGAAGAAGACATCACATCCCTCATCACCGAAAATTCCAAACCATCAGCACAAATCATGATCCTCGGAGACTTCAATCTCGGCTACCAAGACCCGAACGATGCACATGCTGCATCCCTAGCCAATGTCCTAACCGACCATGGTCTTACTCAACTCATTGCACTCCCCACCCACCAAAAATGCAGAACCCTTGATTGGGTAGCAACTCACAATTACAACTCAACCTGCAAAGACCCCCAACCTCTGGCATGGACCGATCACCACATGATCCCCCTTGAGGTGAACACCAATCAGGTACCGCCCAATAAGCACCCCATGGCACCAGCATGTCCCACCAGGATTAAACGCAACATTACTGCAGAAGCCCTACTACCACTGGTCTTACCTACCCTCAATGCTCTCCCAGCTAACGCGGACTTAAACCTGCTGATCGACACCTTCAATGAGTCCATGGCCAGAGCAATGGACACCGTTGCCCCCTTGAAAATATGCAAAGTTAAACCCAAAGCTCATCTGAACTCGTGGTACACCCCTGAGCTCAAACTACTCAGGAAAGAGAAAGCTAAGGCTCATCACACCTGGAAGACCAACCCCACTGCGGAAAACAAATCCAACCTCACGAACTTATCCTCACTTTACAAAAGCGAGATAATCCGGACCAAAAAAGATGCATACAACACCAGAATCACTCAGGCAGGTTCCTCCACTAAAGAATTATTTAAAATTCTGAAGGAACTAGAAAACCCTATTTCACCTCCGGAAACCTGCCTGAAAGACAAATCCTGGTGCACCAACATCCAGAACACCCTCAACAATAAAATTTTAGGACTCCAAACTAAAATCGAAGACAAACGGCAACAACTCTTCAACAACAAGGTCACCAACCTTAGCCTACCCACACCCAACAACACTAGCGCAGGCTTCTCGTTCAAAAAATCATCACCTCCCTGAAACCCTCTAACTGTAAAGGAGACCGCTGCCCGGCTCAGATCATAAAAGATGCTGCCAGAGAGCTCTACCCTTCATTACCAAACTCATCAACCTATCCTTCACTAATAACTCTATCCCCAGCAACTTAAAACAATCATGGGTTCTCCCTCTCCTGAAAAAACAATCCCTCGACCCGGCCATACCCACAAATTACAGGCCCATCACCACAGTCCCCTTCCTACTGAAAATCCTGGACAGAGTTGCATACATCCAAATTCAGGAATACCTAGAATCCAACCAACTGCTAGGAATACGTCAATCTGGCTTCAGACCTCAACACGGAACTAAAACCGCCCTTGTTGATCTCAAAAGCCAGATTGATGAAATTAAAGACAAAGGCAATGCTGCTATGCTACTCCTACTAGACCTCTCAGCGGCCTTTGACCTGGTCAGCCATGAAGTCCTCTGTAATCACCTTGCCACCGCAGCCCACTTCTCCTCCTCTGCCATCACATGGATACAATCCTTCCTGGCAAACAGAACCATGCAAGTCTTTTCCACTACAGCTGCAGCAGACCCCATCACATGCGGGGTCCCACAAGGATCCTGTGTATCCCCCACTTTGTACAACATATTTACAAAGCCTCTATTTGACCAACTGGACCGTCTGGGTGTCACCTACACAAACTACGCAGATGACACCCAGATACTCCTCACCATCTCTGGTAATTACCAAGAAGACTCCGCCCGGATTAACAAAATATTCTCCATCATTCAGGCATGGATGGCCTTGCATGGTCTCTGCCTGAATGATGAGAAGACAGAGCTCCTAATCGTCGGCTCCCCCAACACTCTAACTAAACTTGACCCTAGCTATAATAACATCACCATCGATGGCCATGCCATTCCCATAGCCAAAAGCGTAAAAAACCCGTGGTTTCTATCTAGATGCCAACACCAACCTTAGCAAACACACCAATATGACCGCCTCAGCCGCTGCTTATACCGGCAAGCTCATTAGGGCCAGCAGACCTTTCCTATCACCCAACAGCTGCCTCATCCTTGCCAGGGCCCTAATACAATCCAAACTGGATTACTGCAACAGCCTGTACCTGGCTGCTAATCAATCCGTACTCAACAAGCTGCAGGTAATGCAAAATAACGCCTTGCGCGCAGCCCTCAACATTCCCAGACAAGAGCATATCTCCGCTACTAGGAAAGCCTGCAAATGGCTATCCATACGCCAAAAAATAGATCTTAAAACCATCTGCCTCACATACAAAGCCCTCAATCACCTAGCACCACCATATCTGGCCAATAAACTCACCCTGAAACCTGCCACCAGATCCTCCAACACTCTCTGCTTATTAGTGCCCAGGTTCCACCTAAAAAGAGCTGGAGGGGTAAGCTTCACAGTGCTTGCCCCCCAAATCTGGAACTCCCTACCGCTTAAAATCAAAACTGTCAAATCCTTCCAGATCTTTAGGAAGCAGGTCATTAGCTGGCTGCTAAACAAAGAATAACGCCATTAACACCAGACCCGCGTGGTAACTGGCTTAGACACTGTATTTATTCTGGAAATTGTATATTGTACGTACTGCATATGCTCTGTTTACTGATCACTATATATATATATATGCATATATTATAAACTTGTACGAAGTATGCAACACTAAGATACTTCTCAACGCTGTAACCAAATTCTTAAGCACCCTTCTACCTCCGGGTTTGGAGCGCCATACAAATAAAATAAACAAACAAATAATAATCGACCGGCATAAACATCGATTTAATATATGTACCAGAGACTCAAGCTTACCAACATTGCGCCACATTCTGAAAAAAGGGCTTAAATGTGCCCCAGATTCGTCTTCAGGTTTTGAAGAATGGGTGTGGCGGTGCTTGGAGGATATCCTTCTAAAACACAAACATTTTTAGACTGCCAACTGATGTTTCCTTAAGACCAAACTTTATTGACCATTTCCTTTATTTTTGTTCTTAATTCTCTTCATTTTTTAATTTTGCTTGATACAATTAGAGATGTTTCTTAAAGCATTTCTAATTTCTCAAACTACTCCACTTTCTACTTTGGTTCACTTCAACTTTATCCCAATGCTTCCACTCCTTGTCCTTCTTCCTCCTCAATCCCAGTCATGTACCCCCCATTCCCTGACCTATCACACTTCTTTATACCTTAGATTGGTTGCAACATTAACAGTATTTATTCAGGCATTATCTTTAAATGTTAATGCAGTGCTCTATTGACATGCAGTTCCAACTGTTTGGCAGACTAGAGTTTTCTGTAATATTGCTATTAATTGCAATGTGGGTCATATTTTCATGATATAGAGGGTTTGTAGCCATATCATGCTCTAGTTTTTCCATTATTTTGATCACTACTATGAATGTGCCATTTCATGTTTAATTATTACCCCTTTTTTCACCTTTACTAAAAAAAAAAAATACCATCCAACAGTCCCACAATCAAATTGTGTTTGTCATATTTTTTTTAATTTATTTTATAGTGTAATTGTTTTAGTTTACATTTAAACTTTTATCACACTTTCCATTTCGTTTCATTTCGTTTCTTTTCCTTTCATTTCACTTTTATATCATGTCTGTCTGTGAGTCCTTCACCTCCAAAGGTATATGTTTGTTTATTCACTTAATTTATCCAGTCTTTGGCGTGTTTTCCTCAACTAATTCATCGTCTTTTTCTTTGAGGATTTTGTCCAAAAAGTTTACACCCGCGCATGAGAATCTGGGATTGTGTCCTTGAATAAAATAGTCCCATCGTTCCTCGTCGTTGCATTGGGTAATTTTTAACATATACCTTAGCATTCGCTTTCTTTCCTTTGACACGGCAGTGCAGTTCGTTATGAGATGCATCGGTGTCTCTAGTTGCCCCTTGTTTTGACAGAATCTGCAGCACCCTTCATTTGTGCCTCTTCCTTCAGTTCTGTTTTTATAGTCATTAGTTGGGTAGACTCCCAACCGAATTTTTAAAAAAGTGTTGCTCTATGTGTGTAAGATGGAAATTTTGCTAGATACTCTGGAAGCACGTTTCTTTTTCTATGTTCAACTGCCATGTTTTTTATGTTCTTTAGCTTCATCTTGGCCTCTCTTGTTGCAATCCAGTCCTGTCTCATGAGCTTTTCTTTTACTTTCTTGGGGTTTGTGACCAGTTCTTCTTTAGATGAGTCCATTTTTGATAGAACCTGCAACCATTCTCTTTTCCAATGTTTGAGGTAAGTTGAGCTTTTATCTAGTCCTTTGGTTGCCAGTAGTTTGAAGCTCTCGGCTGGACTGGCTTCACAGATTTTCCTCAGCATGCATAATGATTTCCATTTCATTATGGCTTCAAGAGACTCGAGCCCCAATTCTGCTCTTATTGCCACTATCGGAGTGCTCCTTGGAAGCTTCAACACTGGTTTCTAAAATCCACTTTCCAATTTAGACCATATTTTATATGATAGATTCAATCCAGCTTCGCTCCCATATGCTAAGGAGGGCAGAACTTTTTGAACATAGAACATTCTTACTGGTGCTAATGAAAATTTTCCATATTTACCATCTAAGACCCTTCCTTGTGCGCTTAGATTTCTAACTTTTGCCAGCAGAATACCTTCCCAGCTCTTTTCCACAGTTGAGGCATTGAGTCCGACACCTACGTATTTTATCATCTCTATTTGTTCGAGAGGTTCTCCTTCTATATGCCATTTAAATGTTTTCATTATGGCGTTGTTCTTTCCATTTATCGTCAGAATCTTTGATTTTCCCACGTTGATCGTCAGGTCATTTTTTTGCATGCAAGTCTGTAGGTTATTTATAAGTCGTTGCAGCCCGATTCTGGTTTCGTCTAGTATTACTATGTCGTCTGCATAGCATATTATCGACACTTCCTGGTTGTTTATTTTCGGGCTGAAGTGTCTTGTGCCTGTTATTTCTGGTATGTCCGCTAGAAACAGTTTGAATAATGTGGCTGCAAGCGGACAGCCTTGCTTCACACCCTTGTTGATTCTGATGTTGGACGTCAGATCCCCTCGGTCGTTCACTCTGATTTGGGTGGTCGTATTTTGATGTAACGCCCTTATTGGGTTCAATAATTCTGGTGGACACGACCATGATTTTAACTTTTCCCATAACTTTCTTCTGTTTACAGTATCAAATGCTTGACTTAGATCGATAAATGCCAAATGTAGTTCTTTTTTGAACTCTATAGCATTGGTTTTTAGCATTGATATAATGAATAGGTTTAGATCAGTTCCTGTTCGCTTAGTGAACCCTGTTTGGCGCGGATCGATGATGTTGTTCGTCTCTGCCCATTTTGTCAGGTTTTTCTGTAGATCTGCTGCAAAAAGCTTTCCTGTTATTGCTAGTAACGAGATTGGTCGATAATTTGTTGGCAGATCTCGTTGACCCTTTTAATATATTGGCACTGTTCTGCTTTTTGTCCATGTTTCTGGGATCTTTCTTTGAAATACAATTGTCGTGAATAAGATGTTTATTATCACTGCCCATGATTTTGGATCCTTCTTCAGGTGGATATTCGTTAACCCGTCAGGCCCAGCAGCGGAGGATTCTTTTAAATTCCGAATTGCAGTTTCAATTTCCACCTCGTCCATCATTTTCATCCAAGCGTGTGTTGTAATCCCTTCAGGTAAGTCCACGTCGTCAGCTTTAGCCGAAAATACTTCTGTATAATGTTTTATCCAATCATACTCAGAGACTCCGCATGTTAGTCTACTTTGATGGTTCAGGGTACAGTTATTTATTAAGTCCCATGTTTCTCTGGTATTGGACTTTTGTAGGGTCTTTAGCATAGATTCCCCTTGTTCTTGATGTCGTCTGGTTTTGAAATCTATAAGCCAGTTTTTATAGTGATTTCGGCATACCTTGATGCTCCTTTGTTTTTCTGTGTTTGAGTCTTTTTTCCTTTTTTTACAAGCTCTTATTTCCTTTCTTAGTTGTTTCCTCCTTTCTACTAATTGTCTGCTGTATTTGTGCTTGTGTATTATTGCATCAGTTTTAAGTCCTGAGCTGGTTATTTTGTAGGCTTCTAAGAGTGTTTCATAATTGAGGTGCCCCGTCAAGTTGTTTTCTGATTCGACGAAGACCTCTTTCAACGATAGAATGTTTTTCTTTGTCAGCCTTATTCGATTTGCCGACGGGTTTAAGGCTACGTTAGTACTGTTCCCATAATATTTTGAATTTTTCTCTCTTCTCCATGATGTTTTAAGGATGTTATGATCACTGTCATTTTGATGTAAGATTTCAAAGTTTTCTATTTCCAACATCACGGGTAAAGAGACCCATATGTAATCTATTATTGTCGATGCTTGGCCATTCGACCACGTTTGTTTAGCTGGAATGTCGCCACGTGTTTGACCGTTTAACATATGCAGGTTAAAACCTTTTGCCATCTGTGTCCATCTGGCCGCATTTGAGTTCCCCATCTGTAGTTCTTCCAACCGCGGGAGCCCGTTTGTTGTCAGGCATTTTATGTTTAGGTCACCACATATAATTATTTGACAGTTTGAATTCTGTTCCCTTCTTTTGACTATTATGTCTGTTATTGCTTGCAGAAACTGGGTGGTTGTTGTACCAGCAGGGTTCCAGTAGACGTTTATCACCAATAGGGAAAACATTTCCACATTTTTAGTGTCGCTGTTGGTTTCTAACAGAGTCCATTGTATGAGGTGGGTTGCATTACCTTTCTCCATAATCCGCCAGCCACTTCCCTTTCTTATTAATGTGATTAAGCCGGCACAAGGTCTCCCATCTAGTTCTTTTTTTGCGGGGTTCATGGCGATCTCGAAGTTTCTGCACGCAGGCACGTCATGTATCCAGGTCTCCTGTAAGCATATTATTGCAGCATTGTTTAATTGTGGGTTCTCCTTATTCATCAGGTGCTTAAAACCCCTTGTGTTCCAGGAGATCAGTGATTCCTCATTTCTTGCTTCCAACTTTTTTTGCTATCGGTCATTTCCATCTGAGGATAAGGAACTTGCTAACCATAGCCAATCTTCTTGTAGCTCTACCTTTCTTTTCAGACAGTCTTTTCTATCCTGGTTCGAATTTTCTGTTTTTCTTGAATCTTCTTTCACCATTTCGTCAAGTTCTCCATTTGTGTTTGCCACTGTTATTTTGAAGTTTTCTTTTTGCAATCTAACCGCTCCCTTTCGCGATAAAGGAATTTTTGCTGCATTTCTCTGTTCTCGAAGCGTTTGCTCTTTTATCTTATTGTCGTCTATTTTTGGATTGTTAACAACTTCTCGGATCTCGTAGCCTCGTTTCAACAACTCTATTTCATCTTTTAAAATTAATTCTTTGTGTGTTCTCGATTTCAAATGTAAAACCACTTTATCCACGCGTTCTTCGTAAACATATTCAACCACCGCTATGTCTTCATTTCTTAACTTTCTCAGTTTATCCACACAATGCAGCAGGGCTATCACGTTTTTACGGTTTAGGTTTTTTCCTTCGTTTTCTTCTAGCAAGTTTTCAACCAGCACCTTTTTTGGTAACAGGACTCTTTCGTTTTGCTGTTTTTTCATGTAATTGCGGTCCTGACCATCGGACTGTTTCTTCCTCGGGTGCTTCGGGTTCCACGAGTTATGCGTTTCTCTTGGCAGGTCGCTCTTAATCTTTGCTTTTTCAGTCGGAATCTTTTCGCTGATGGTTCTTTTTTCATCTAATGTTAAGAACCCTGGACGTTCATGGTGGTCGTCTTCATCCGAGTTCAAGTACAAGATCACATTATCCTTTTTTTAAATTTTTTTTTCACTTTGCAGCGGCTTTACTTCATTTTGCCCTTGACGTAAAAACTCGGCCACTTCCGTTGGATGTTGCATGTTATTTGCTGCCGCCTCTTCAATATAGAAAGAGGCGTCCTCGATCAGATCTCTCGATTCGTCTTGCGACTCTAGGTCGCTTTCTTCATCCTCGGTGATCAGCACTACCTGCCTTTCACTTTGTTTGGGAAGAGGTTGAGTTAGTCGTTCTTTTTCTTTACTTAAGGTCACTTCTTTGTTTTCTATTATTTGTTTAACATTCCTAAATATCGATCGTATGCCTTTTAAAGATCCCTCCCCTTTTTTTGCGGTATTCGGATTTCTCTTTTCTTTAATCTCTTCCGTTTTTGTTTTTTTATTATTTTTTTATTTTTTTATAGCTTCGGCCGCATTTTTTTGGGTCTCCTGTCCTTGTTTAGGACCGAACAGGGGATAGTGCTCGTCTTTGTTCAAGTTTTTCGTTATATACTCATTTTCTCTCATTGCAGCTAAGAGATCGTCGGCTTGCTTACTCCTATTGATCATCATCGGATCTTCAACCGGACCTTCATTGGTTTTTTCCTTACAGGTCGTGTTTTCGCCAATGCTACATGCTCGTTTTATTGAATCGTCTGAATCTTGGGCTCTTGTTTTATATGACGTGCCTTTGTTCATTTTTTCACTATGTATCGTTACTGGGCAGTAATCTTGGTTTTCTTTATTATAGCCCTCGAAGCTGCGCGTATCGGGTCTGATTTCCCTAATGACCGTTTGTTTTGTAGTTGATTCTACGCACTGGAGTTTTTGATTCCTCTCTGCCGATTCAGTGGTTTTCCGCATCCATTTTAATGAATCTAGCAATGCGTTTGTCAGGATATCTTTTTCTTGTCTATCTCCACTTGCTAGGTCAAATAGTCTCCTTTGCCATGCTGTTGAGGTTTCTGCTTCTTGATTTAACCTCGCTTCTAGTTTTAGAGCGGTTATTTCTTGAGCTGTTAGCTTAGTAAGCATCAGGGCTACAAGAGCGTTATTGTCCTTTACATTTTCACTGATGGATTCGTACAGTTTCATGTATGGGGCCAACGAGATTGTTAAGGCGGCCATAACATTATTCTGCAATTGTATTCCCAATTCTGGGGATGAAGTTGGACCTACAGCTACTTCTTCGTTGATGTTCGTGCTCTCTTTAGTGTATCCTGTTAGGTTTTTTTTTAATACTTTGAGAGTTAATGGTGTGTTGAGCCTTTCTTTGTGGTGAGCATAAATCTGTTTGTGTTGCGGTGGATGTCGTAGCGATGTCGCATGACTTTTTCCCTTCTTGGATATGAACATTAAGGAACCGGCGCCTCTTTTCAAATGTTGAGTGCAAGCATCTTTTGTCAGTTGGCGAGCATACCGGTGTATCAGCATCTTCAAAGTTGAGAAACTGCTGGGTTCTTAGTGCCCTACACGGGGTCTTCTCGGTTCGATGTCCATAAGTGCTGGTCTTTGTTTTTGTTCTTACTCCCAGGTCTTTTAGTTCCTCACTCCCTGGAGAGGGACTGCTTTCCTGGCCAGGTTTTAATCTGTTCCCTGTTGTTATTCTCTTCATTGTGTTTCCTTCCATTGTTTTAATAAAATGTTCTCTCCATTCATGTTCACCGATCTCTTCGGCGATTGAGGTTTCCTGACCACTGTTTTTGGCGGCAGGTCTTTTCCCGATTATGGGGGAATTCAGTTTGTTCTTTGCTAATTGGAGAAGCTGGTTGATCTGTCTGTGTGAGTCAGTCCCGTCTTTCTGACTAAGTCCTCTTTTCTGCGCTCTTTGCTTGATTAATGATTCCAATTTTTTGTAATCGTTCTCATTTGGTCCTGCATCCATTTGTGCCTTTTTGTTATTTAATTGTTCTCTGGAGACATTCAAGACATCCTGTGATGTTCTACTATTGTCTGTCTTGTGGTTCTCTCCTTTATGACTTATTGATAGTATTTCAGAAGCATCTGAGTAAACTGATTCGTCCAAGTCTTCATCAATTAGTTGTGTGACTTTTTCAGTATTGTTTACGCTGTTAATATCTTCATCTTCAATTGTCGTTATAACTTTGTTTTTTTGATTTTGCTCTTCCAGTATTTCTGGTGGGTATTCTCCGTCGTGTTCTCCGTTTATCGTTGTTGGACTGCCCTCGTTCCTTTCTTCCACGGGAAAACTTTCTCTTATTTCGTCCCCTTCAGTTCTTAGATCAGTCCGAGATCTGTTAGTTCGGCGTCTGTCACGTTTAGGTGTTCAGCTAGCGATGGTGTTGCTAGATTTGTTTCTTCGCTGTTTTTTTTCCTTTTCACTTATGCACTGATATACCATTACGTTTTCGCCTGGGGGTAGGGACTGAACTTTATCTGCCCTCTCTGTTGTCGGACTTTCCCTGGAGGCTTTCTCACTAAAAAACATTTTTTTCATCATATACTTTTATGATAGTATTTATTTGTGCGGATGCTGATGTTGAAGGTGACTTAGCTCTTTCTATTGTCAGTTTGGATTGGTTGATATTTGTACCGCCTTTGATTGCTTCCCTCCTCAATTCCCTCTCTCCAATCTCTGTATTTTCTGAATTTTTGATCAAGTCAGTGTTCGATAATCTGGGAAAGGCAGGGATCTTACCTCTTTCTTTGTGTATGTCGTGGTTTTTCCCCAGTCTCTCTCGTTGTTGCAGTGGGAGTCTTAAGGTTGCTCTTGTAAAGGGGCGGGCTTTTACCCCTCCTGGAGAGATGTTACCGCTGTCTTCTGTTATTATAGTGGAGGCCATCCTTCTTAGCCTCTCTTTGTGATTGTCTAATTAATTTCGAGCACGGTCCTTGTGCCGCAAGACTTGCGGAATATTGAAATACGGAATTCTGTAGATAGGGTTCCTTTCCGGCTGGTTTTTAAAACTGGACTGACATGGATTTGCGTTCATAGAGGGGATCAAAGAGATAATTTCTACGCAGTCTACCCAGGTTGAGGTGGTGCGCCCCAGCGCCAAACAGCCGCACAACAGCCGGTTTGCTTTACTCCCCCGGGCTTAACGCCGCGAGGGTGAGTGTCTCCGTGTTTTCAGGCGGCTGGGGGTCACGTGATGCCTCACGTGTGTCTGTCAAGCCACGCCTCCTGCAGGAAGCAGGCACGGGACAGAGGACCAGAGAGAGCCCCTTCACGGCTCTGAAGCGTTCGTTTTTCTGCAAAAAGCAAAAAGAAAAAGATGCTGCTCAAGGTAGGTGCTGCAGCGTTTGTCATATTGGCATAGTAATCCAATGGAGCGCTGTAATACTTTTTAAAATTTCTATCTGTGCGTGCACAACATCTTCTGTTTTTATACCCTTTTTTCATGTTTATTGAAAACCAACATCTTGACACTCGTTTTGCAAATCACGTGCTTGCTTGCATAATAACATCTTTTAACGGTTCTAATAATCAGATTACTGTTTTGTAGTATTTCTGCACCACAGCACACATTAGATTCTCCTGCTCTTCAATAGATTTGAGATATGTGTTTGTTTGGATAATGTAAATTATACTATGTGGGAACTTATTGTCTACACAAAGGTACATTATATTTACATATATATGTTTAGATTGTCAATTAAACAAAGGCCTACATTTTTATGTAAGTTAATGTTTTCCTAAGGCCCCAGGCAAAAACACACTTCTTGTATGTTTAGATTAAAAGGGATTCTTTTTCTTTAAGGAGGTTAGTGTCCTGCTTCCTCTACTTATTTAATATGGAACCTTCTTTCCCCATCTTTAAATATATTGGTTTATATTTTACCTCTATTCTTCAGTTTTTTGTATATTTCTATATTGCCATTATCGAAATATATTCCATCGGACGATGGATTCAGAACTCCTCTTTTGCGAATATAATTTTTCACCAATATTTGCTGCTTTGCACACCTTACAATTTAGGGTCAAAATCTTTTTGAAGACACTTGGAACACACATATCCTTTGTATTTGTTCATCCTGTTTTGTAATTAAAATATGGTGTGTAATTTCTTTTCCAGTACATTTATTTGGTTTTCCACGCAATATGTAAAGCAAACAACCCTTGCACCCCCGGACATAGTAGTCAGAATGACTTGGAGTAGGTCACTGTGATCAAGGTCGACATAGATATGTGTTCATCGCTTACCTATCAAGCTTAATGCTCTCAGTCTTTTCAGGAAGGATAAACAATTGTAGTCCTTTTTCATATACACCAGGAAGGGGCTCCATGCATATCTAAAGGTATTCCCCTTCCCACTGATATCTGCCATTAGCCTCTCTGTTTAGCCAGACACCAGATGAAGGTAGAGTTGGTTCTCTCCATTTCGCTAGCATGGTTAGTTTGTATACTAGCATGTGGGAGGCTAATTTATCCCAGCCAGCAGTGGGCAGCATTACTTCCCCCTCAGAATCATATTGAGTTGGGTCCATCGGGCAGTCCACACCCAACACTGCCTTCAAATTGGAGCGCACCTCCAGCCAAAAGTATTGTATGCTAGGACAGCCCCACAGAATATGCAGCAAAGTTCCCTTGTCTCACCTACAACTCCAGCACTGGTCCAAAGGAGTTTTCTTCACTTCTAGTAGCTTTTCTGGTATGTAATGCCACCAGAAAATGTAAATTTTATATTGAGACTCTGCGAGGTGCCTTCAGAAGTACGCGTGTTGTGTGTTCTTGAATATCCTTTCCCATTCCTCCTCACCCACATCCCCCATCCCTTGCAATAGGAGTGATTGGTCAGGGTCGCCCTCCTTATTAAGGATCTCATATAATTTAGAGATCAGTACCCTGTGGAGGCCAAGACTTGAAAGATTGGTTCCCAGGCGGTGAGAGGACGGACTGCTGAGCTTTTAATGCGAGGGTCCCAGTGTTGCAATTAAATCTGTGCCCCTTGTTTAATTTGTAGTCCCACTTCAGCGTCTCAAACAACCAAACTTACACATTGTGAAAGAAGATGCCTATTTACAGAGGCCTTGATTCTCCCATGTATTGAAGGTTGGGTCTTTCCGTGCAGGCATGAATTCCTCGCTGTGTGTAACCGAGGTACAGGGAGGAGGGAATGACATGCAGCCTGACGCTGTCCCATGCTTCCATTGTAGATGTTGTGATTGGATTACAGTATAGGATTGTTACTCTGTTACTTAGGGAGCCAGGGCTGTGTCCGCAAGTATCTGCCTAAAACAGACTGCGCCAAATATACTGTAAGGAAGGCATGGTATCGAAGTAAGACAGACACAAGTGACTACAGTTCAAGTGTGTTTATTGAACTTTCACAAAGGGGTGAAAAACGCCTATCTAAACCTAAATTTACAGATGGGAGCAAGCTACGACCATCAAATAATAATAATGCAGTCGTAGTGGAGTCTTGTCAAAATAAAAGGGCCTAGCCTAAAAAACCTATTGCCATTCCTTACGGCTAATTTACATATCATGTGGGGGAATGTTCCATGCAAAAGAAATGAGTGTTCACAAAATGATAAGTCAGGATGTTCAGGCCGTTGACCTCCCTTCCCTGCGTTTTCAGCCAGGGCAAGGCAGTTCACTCGAGCCAAGCACACACCCTGGCTTCCTCGACACGAGGTTACAGTTCCCATTCCAGCATCAGGGTCTTCTGTGCCAAAGTCTCTTTCCTTATCAATGTCTTTTGATTCAGAAGGCCTGATGAACAAAAAAAAAATTATAGAAAATTATTTTCTTCTTATAATTATGCGATTCAGGTGTCTCTCCCTGGATCCCTCTCAGCCGGGCTCAGATCTCAATTCTATTATAGTGTATCCCCCTCTTCCGGGCTCAGATCCCTTTATTTTAAGGTTCCAAAAATATTCCTTCTTGGGTGACTCACAGTTCACTGTGGATCCCCCTCAGCCGGGCTCAGATCCCTTTTCCATTTTCAATTAGTCTCCCTCAGCCAGGCTCAGACCAATTTCAGTTCAGTTGATACTTTAAGACTTTCCAATGTGCATGGGTTCAGCTTGACCCGTCTCAGGACAACTTCGATCAATGCAGCCGCCATTCAGTTGGATACCTAACAGAGATCTTCGAATGAGCAACCATGTGGCCCCGGATCACTCTGTACACAGTATCTTGTTTGGCTTTTTCAAAGTACATTCACTCCTTTAGTTTACACTGGTTCGCGCCTCTCATTACATGCGCTTCAAACAGTGTCCTTTGTGGATTTCTTCATACAATGTTGCTACTTGCAACCTTGGTTCAAACACAAGCTGATATCTTATCAGTTTCTCCGACTCACCGGCTGTTCTTTTAATGGGGCAGCTTTCTTGCAGGAGCCAAGGACAGTACCACAGCAACAATCGCTCCTCCCAGACTGGGTTATCGACACGGCAGGGCCCCGGATACCTTTGATGCGCAGAGTAGGATTGTTCATCTTCAGTTCCCGGTCTTAGGCTTCTCACTTTCCAAGGCTCATGAAACTAACGGTTTCTGAAAGTTAAGGGTACTTCCCGCCTTGCAACCCTCTTCGGTCTCGCCCCCTTTCTTCTTGTGTTAAACTGCCATCTTAGAACTGCTGCTTCCTCGTGTGCTTTTCCTCGCTCGGAGTGTGCTTTCGTGCTCTGCCTTTTATCCTTGTGGGGAACTATGATGGGAGTCCGGTGTGTTTAATGATCAGTAATTACCTGACTTTGCCTGACCATGGTGTTGTGACATGTCAGGTATACGGCTCTGGTGTTAGTCCGCTGTCGCTCACGATGAACTGTCCGTGAGAAAGTGTGTCCGGAAAGAGAGGTGGGGGGGTGACCTAGGTATCCAACCTCATAGGATGGCGATAAAAGTGTTACAGGGAAGGGGATACCGCGTCTCACACTTTGGTGTCCCACTTAAACTCCCCGAAGACCCTTCTCATCCAGGTGATCCTCCCACACTGGTCCATCCCCAGGAACTGGATCCAATAGCGATGGCCGCGTCCTGGCCACCTGGATGACAGATGCCTGGGGACTGGTGGGTGAGACACCTTCAGGTTTCTCCCATACTGTTCCCCTATGTGAGGTGGACAGGATTGGTCTTTGTCCAGGTTCTTCATGGTTAAGAGCTGGGAAAGAACAGGGATGAGATATATCCAGGGACTCTTGCATAATCCACTTTCTTTGACGGTATAGTTAGAGGTGTGGCGGTTTAGTCAGTCTCTCGAAAATATCCCATGAACTGGTCTCTAGGGATCTTATGTTCTAGTTTTTCCCAGTCCCATATTGGAGAATTCTTGGAGTAGTAATTTGAGTGCCAGCAATCCTGGGGTGAAAACTCTCTAGAAGGAGGTGGAGTTTCCTACAAGAGAGTGGAAAAGGTAGGGAAATCCTGACCCAGAATAACTTCTTCGGTGAATCCAGGAATAATGGCTGATGATATTAAACAGGATTTGCCCCTGATGTTAATGTGTACAGGGATTTTGGGGTATACTTCATTGTCCCAGTGTACATAGTTAACTCTAACTAGGGTAGCGTTCTCGAGTTCTATTGTTGTGATCAAGTCCATTCTTATAGCAGTTTGCTTGCTGCCTGAGTCAATGAATGCCTTTACTCGCTTCCCATTCACCCAAGCCTTTTCATACAGTAAAGGACTGACACAAACATATGGCAAAGGTCTCAAGATCATCTTCGGGTTCTTTCCACTCTTCTCCCTTTAAACAGCCTATTTCTATAGGTTTGTCTTACATTTTTCAAACAGTGCCTTGCCAAATGCCCAGTTTCTCTACATGAAAAGCAGGTACGAGGGGGTGGTCTGCTTCCTTTAGGTTCCTTCCTCTTACTTTCATCTTTGGTTTTAAGCTCAGATCTCTTGGCTTCTAGTCTCTATCTTTTCACCTTCTTCCTTCGAGGAGAGTCGCATCTCGCGTCGTCCGAAGAAGGTTTGTTCGATGGGGTAGTCGATGGGGATTTCTTGGGGTTTCTACCTACTGCCAATTTCCCCCTTCAGAGCTCTTCCGGTCAGATTGGCATTTCGAGCAGGCCAACGTCTTGTGCTCCACAGCGAGACATCACAAGCATACTCAATGCGGATCGTTTCTCAACATCTTGGAACTGCAGTCTTGACACTTTTTAAACCAGGTCTTCGGGGTAGTTGGTGTCGAAGATGAAGACATGTTCATATTTCGCGAATTAAACTATTGAAGCGCGCTGTAGTTCTCGAAGCGTAAGCTTACTTGGAGAAACAGAACGGACGCCAATGGGTGCTGAGCATGCTATATATATATATATATATATATATATATATATATATATATATATATATATATATATATATATATATATATATATATATATATATATATATATATATATATATATATATATATATATATATATGGGATACATTACTCACCGTAATCGTATTTCTGATGCTTGTATCTGCTTAGATTCACATGCTGTGCATAGGCCGACATCTAGTGGAAGCTGCGGAGTATTACAGTTTGTTTTTCGAAAGTCGAAAATGGGCGTCGACACAGGCGTGCCAGTAATACTATCCCTAGTGTGACGTCCACTGTACCCAAGATCCCTCACGCGTGTAGGATCCTCAGATTGTATTTTTTCTGACATGAGGAAGCATGAGGAGTAGCGTGAGTACAGATAATCCAAGCAGATAGACAGAAAGGTAAGACTACAAGCAATCATGCGCCTTCTCTCGGAGGGGAGGAAGGGTGGGTCGCATGTGAATCTAAGCAGATACAAGCATCAGAAATACGATTACGGTGAGTAATGTATCCCTTCTGAGGCTTGTGGAATCTGCTTAGATCACATGCTGTGCATAGATTAGCGAGCAGTACCAGAAAAAGGAGGTGGGATGTGAGAAGGGTCATGAGCAAACAGGTGTCTTAGAACCGCTTGTCCCACTTGTGTATCTGTCTTGGAATGAGTGTCAATGCAGTAATGCTGAGTAAAAGTGTGAATAGAGCTCCAAGTAGCCGCTTTGCAAATGGTCTCGAGGGGAACATTTGCAATGAAAGCCAGAGTGGCACCAATGCCTCTAGTAGAGTGGGCCCTTGGCGTAAAAGGCAGAGTCTTTTTAGAAAGAGAGTAACACAGCTGTATACAGTTGATAATCCACTTCGAGATAGCGCCCTTAGAGACGCGATCCCCCTCTCTGCCTGTAGCTACGGAGACAAACAGTTGATCTGTTTTCCTTAGCGGTCTGGTTTTATTTACATAGTATAGGACCGCCCTACGCACATCTAGGGTGTGTAGTTTCACCTCAGCCGAGCTTTGCGGGTTCTGGAAGAAAGTCGGAAGCTCGATGGACTGGTTTACATGGAACTTGGATATGAATTTAGGTGAGAACCTAGGGTGTGTGCGTAAAACCAGTTTGTCCTTGTGGATAGTAAAGAAAGGATCCTGCACTGACAGAGCCTGAATTTCACTGACCCTTCTTATGGAGGTAATGGCTACTAAGAAGGCCGTTTTATAAGTCAGGTGTTTGAGACTACTTTTATGCATGGGTTCGAATGGGGGTCCCATGAGCTTAGCTAGCACCACGTTGAGGTCCCATCCTGGCGGTGGGTTCGAAATAGGAGGGTGAAGTCTCTTTACTCCTTCCATGAAGGCTTTAACCACTGGTACTTTCCACCACGAGACCTTGTTATGGGATGTGGTGTAAGCCGAGAGGGCTGCCAGGTGTACTTTCAGCGAGTTAAAAACCAACCCTGCATCCAGCAGGTGGAGCATGTATGTCACAACGTTGGAAGGAGTGCAATCAACCGGGTTGATTTGTTTATTCTGGCACCAGATAACGAATCTTTTCCACTTATCAAAGTAACAGTGCCTTGTATTTGGTTTCCTGGACTCCTTTAGAATGTCCATACACCTCTGTGGTAATTTGAGATGTCCAAACTCTATGACTTCAGGAGCCATGCTGCTAGGTTCATAGAGTTGGGTTCCTGATGCACTGTTTGACCCTGTTGCTGGGACAGTAGGTTGTACCAGGCTGGGAGTCTGATGGGTTCGCACACCGCCATCCTGCGTAGGTGTGGAAACCATGGTTGTCTCGCCCACATGGGAGCAACTAGGATGAGCGTCATCGATTCCTTGTTCATCTTGTACACCACCTTCCTGATGAGGAGTTGGTGGAAAAGCGTACGCAAACATCCCTGACCAGTTCATCCACAGGGCATTCCCTTGGGAGTCCGGCTGGGGGAACCTGGATGCAAATCCTGGGCATTGTTTGTTTTCGCTTGTGGCGAATAGGTCTATAGTGGGGAAACCCCACTGAGAGAAGAGATCTTCTACTACGTCTCTGTGAAGGACCCATTCGTGTTCTTTTGGGAGGGAGTCTCTGCTTAGAGCATCCGCTAGGGAATTGAGCTCCCCTGGAACATGTTGCGATGACAGGAAGATGTTCCGTCTGAGTGCCCATATCTATATTTTCTGGGCAAGCTTGGACAGATTTGGCGAACGAGTCCCCCCTTGCTTGTTCAGATAGAACATGGCTGTCGTGCTGTCCGTCCTGATCTGCACCGACAAGTTCAGTAGATGGGGCTCGAACGCCCTTAGCGCTCGGAATACTGCCAGAAGCTCTAGCATATTGATGTGGTTCTTGGCTACTGAGTGAGACCAGAGACCCTGAGCTGTGTGGTGGAGATGGTGAGCTCCCCACCCAGTCAGGCATGCATCTGTAGTCACCACGGCTTGTACTTCGGGATCGTAAAAGGGTTTCCCCCTTGCGAGATTCTCTCTTGTCCACCAGTGTAGGCTCTGTACGAGTGTTGGCGAAACGACCACTAGATCGTCCCAATGACCACTTGCCTGAGACCACTGTTTCGCCAACCATTCCTGCATGGGACGCATGCGCAGACGCGCTTGGGGGACCAGGTAAATGCATGACGCCATCATGCCCAGTAACCGCATAGCTTTGCGTACTGTTATCTGTTGACCTGACTGATAATGCGGAATTTGCAGAAGTATATTCCGAATTCTCTCTTCAGAAGGGAAGGTCAATCCTTTCTGAGTATCTAGGATAGCTCCTAGAAACTGTTTTGAGGTGCTTGGCACCAGACTTGACTTTTTCTCGTTGATGGAGAAGCCTAATTCGTGGAGGAGGTCGATCGTCCTTTGAATGTTTGACCTGCAAATTCCTGGGGTTTCCCCCGTTATGAGCCAGTCGTCCAGATAGGGGTACACCGGGATTGCTTCCCTGCGTAGGTGTGCAGCCGCCACCGCCAGTACCTTGGTGAATACCCTTGGTGCTGAAGCTATCCTGAAGGGCAGTACCTTGAATTGGTAGTGGCGACTGTCCACCTTGAAGCGCAAGTACCTTCTGTGCGCTGGGAGCATGGAAATATGAAAATAAGCATCTTTCATATCCAAGGTTGCCATGTAATCCCCCTTTTTTAGGAGGGGGAGATTACCTCTTGTAGCGTGGTCATACGGAATTTTTGGGGCTTGACATACTTGTTGGCAGGCCGTAAGTCTAATACTGGGCGCATTGTCAAATCTTTCTTTGGCACAAGGAAGTAAGTTGAATAGATACCCTTGTTTACCTGGTGTCCTGGGACGAGTTCTATCGCGTCCTTTTCTAGCAGAATGGCGATCTCCTCGAGAAGGATCTTTTGATGCTCTAGGGAGTGCACTCTTTGTCGTGGAGGATGATTCCGGGGACGCTGCAGTAGTTCTATACAATATCCTGCGGATACTGTTGACAGCACCCATCTGTCTGAGGTGATCCCTTCCCAAGCCTGGGTGAAGGTGGAAATGCGTCCCCCTACTGGGGTTGCGTGGCAAGGGACCCTGAACTGAGCGTCACTGTTTTGGTGGAGGTGTGCCACCTCCCTTGTTGGGGCTGCCTCTGCCTCTTCCACGACCTCTCTTGTTACCCCTGCCGTAACTCTGGGTAGACTGCTGGTTGTTATTCCATTGTGTACCTTGTCCCTGGGCATAGTTGCCTCTTTGTGAATTTTGGCCGCGTGGGCGACGAAAATTATTGTTCCCCCTCTGGTTAGGGGGTTTGTTGAGAAGCCTGGGTTTCTGTCTTGAATCCCGACTGCCGTAACCACGCATGTCTCTTGATAACAGTACCTTCTGCTATCAATCTCCCTGCGTTGTCAGCGGCGTCGAAAGTTGCTTTTAAAATGCAACCAGACACGGCTCTCCCCTCTGCCGAGATCCGAGCCAGCTGGCCCTTTAACGGTTCTGGAGCAGAGGCAATGAGCGCCGCGACTTCTTCCCATTGATGGCAATTGTAACTAGCCAACAGGGTGGTGGAATTCGCAATCCTTGCTTGGTAGGCGGACGTTGAGGCTACCTTTCTGCCAAACCCGTAAAGTTTTTTGCTCTCCTTATCGGGAGGAGCTTCTGATGAAGATAAGGGCGTGCCAGCCCTTTTTCTAGTGTTGGTCACCACTAGGGAATCTGGTTTAAGATGTCCCCTTATATACAGAGGGTCAGACTGGGCTGCCCGGAAAATCTTTTCAATTCTGGGGTTGACAGCTCTGGTGAGGTTAGGATTCACCAGGGAAGGATCTATTCTTCGTTGGATGGATTTGAGGATAGGGATGGTCTGAGCGACCGGTCTTCTCTCTCCTACAAACTCCTCCGCGAAGTCCCTTTCCTCCTGTACACCGTGGGTGTCGATGTGGAAGTGTTCCGCTGCTCGAGCGAGAATCTCGTTGAGGAGGGGCTGGTTATCAACTGGAGAGTCAGTAACTGGGGCTTCGCTTTGTACTGGGGAATCTACTCTGTAAATTTCCTGCTCATCTTCTCCCTCCTCCAGGTCCTCATCCTCTGCATAGTAATCTGTCCCGGTTTGTTCTTCCATAATTTCAAACTCCTGGTCCTCTTCAGGGAAAACTTGTCCCTGGTAACTGGGGAGTGGAGTAGAATATGGAGTGGAGTAAGGCTGAACCTCGAAGGGTTCAGGTCTTTCGACCCGGGGCTTTTTACTTAGCGGGATAGGATCGGAGGAGCCTGAGGGTGTGGCCCCTTGAGGGTTATATGAGAGAAAGTGTTCTGGGTTCTTATCATAAAAATCAGCCAAGGAAGACATCCTAGACATAACCCTGTCTATGTCTTCACTGGACCATTCCCTGGAACAGGGTATTACTTTAGCAGGAGATGATTTATGGGACTTTTCAAGGGTAGACTTGTGTTTACTTGTCTGCCTAGGGTGAGAGGATGGTTTTACAGGGGTGGAAGGCTGTGCTTTCCGCTGTTTCTCCCCCTCCCCGTGCGTGGAAAAATGTTTTCCCTGTCCCTTGGAGGCCCCAGAGATTTTCGACGCCTGGCGCCGAGGGTCTGGAGAGGTATCTGTGTGCTTCGGGCGTGGGGCCTCACTGGTGTTAACCGCGGTCTCGGTATCTTGGAGCGCGGCCTGGGGGTGGAAGTCGTCTTCGTCTCCCGACGATCGAACTTCCGTTAATGTGTGTAGCGAGGCACTCTTGGCAAGAGTGGATGATTGCCTTGCGTCGTGAGGTGATCTCGATCGAGAGCGCCCAGAGGACACCGAGTCGGACCGTTCTTTTTGTGCCTCTTTCCGGGAAGTCGACGTCGTCGAGGTCCGGTTGGTTTTAGTGTGTTTAGTGTGTGTTAGGTGTGTAGCGCTTGCGTCGCCGGGGGTCTTCCCCATAGCCGCCCTGCCGGACGACCTTCCGAGGTCGGGGACCTGCGCTCGCCGGCTGTCTTTCGACGCCATAATGCCCTCGCCGTCCGAAAGTACGGTGTCGCTGCCATCGCTGAAGGCGCCCTCCGCTGCCATGGCCTCCTGCCTGGCGTGGTGGGCCCAACGCTTTGTCGAACGGTCCTTAAGTGTCTTAGGTTTAAACCTACTACACGCTCTGCAGTTCGCTTCGGGGTGATCCCTCGGCAAGCAGAGATTGCACGTGGCGTGCCTGTCGACCCAAGGGTATTTGCGATTGCACTTGGGGCAGAATTGAAAAGGGGTACCCTCCATACGCACCTTAAGGCAGCGGGCTGCTAAGTGTAGGAATATATATAAAATTTAACTATATATCAAGAGTGAAGAGTATGTACCACCCCCCACTCTCCCTACTTGTAAGGGCCGAGGCCAGCGGCCTACTAGGCCCGGGCCGAGGCCAGCGGCCTTCCGAGGCCCAGATCCGTCGTGCAGCAGTCGACGGTCGATGACTTCTCCAGCCGTCGTCGAGGTTGAGGGTCGACGTTGGGGTGGGGAAGGGAATGAATAAGAATTATAATTATAATAACAGCAAAGTATGGCTAAGGCCAGGGAACTCCGCAAGATGCTTCCGACCAGTATGGCGGAAAAAAACAATCTGAGGATCCTACACGCGTGAGGGATCTTGGGTACAGTGGACGTCACACTAGGGATAGTATTACTGGCACGCCTGTGTCGACGCCCATTTTCGACTTTCGAAAAACAAACTGTAATACTCCGCAGCTTCCACTAGATGTCGGCCTATGCACAGCATGTGATCTAAGCAGATTCCACAAGCCTCAGAAATATATATATATATATATATATATATATATATATATATATATATACACACCTTCGATTACATCATCCTCGAGACAGAGGCCCTCGAGGAACATCGAGTCGACTGCATCGACGCACAGCACCCTCTGCCGAATATTTTGCCTGCAACCTACTTGATCCAGCCCTGTGCGGAGTATGTCATTTTGCCTGCAGCCTAGCTGAGCCAGCATGGTGTCGAGTATGAAACTTCCCTGTAACTTACCTGATTTGACTTCTAGCCTGTGCCGTGTTTGTAACTTTCCTCGCAACCTAGCTTATTTCCATCCTTGTGCTAAGTATGTAATTTCCTTTGCAACTTACCCGATTTTACTTTCCAGCCTTGTGCTGTGTATGCAACTTCCCTGCAACCTACCCGACTTGACTTTCCCCGAGCCCAACAACCAACTGCAAAAACAGCAATGGGTAAGAGGTTCTCCATTACCAACTCTATGATGCTATCCAAAAGACACTACAGACCTTAATGGAGGACTTCTTGGTGCATTAAACCACGTTGGTTAAATCAACTGAGCTATTATGTGGGTCACCAAAATGGTAAACAATACTGGGTAATGACATGGGGATATGTTACAGTCCTGGGAACCAGCTTGGTAATGGCTCAGCTGTAACGCTCACCTGATTCCCACGGAGGCGCTGATCCCGGCTGGGCTGCTATCGTTTCTTCAATTGAGAAGCGTAGAGCTCGGATGACTCTCAGGACTGGGCTTCCTCTTATCGAATGTCTGACTTGCAGGGTAAGTTTTCTGCAGGTGGAAGAAAAAGGGTTAATCACCGTTTGATGGGATTCCTTCTCCCACCAATCGCCAGTTTCTCCCACAGCCTAGCTTTCTACTTGTCTCGGCGAGCTCTCACCTTAGGCGTATAAATGCTGAGCTCTCCATCCTGCGTCTGGTGCAGGGGTGCGTGGATTCCAGTTACGTCACTGGATGAGTTCAGTGTTGAGGCTCAAGTCTTTTGCGGCCTTAGTTGTGGCACTGGTGCTGGGATGCCGAAGAGCGATGCCGCCGTTACTGCACGAGCGGATGCCTGTAAGTATACTGTAGTCTTTAGGCTTTAAAAGATGGGCACCTCAATAATGTCCCTTTTCCTTTGTTTCAGGCCTCGGGATGCTGTGGGCGTAGTTTTCCGTTGCCGCTGCACGCGCCGATGCACGCAAGTATAATGTTCGTTGGCCACTTTTAATGGCACCTCTAATAATGTCCTAATAATGTCCTTTTTCTAGTTTTCAGGTGCCGGGATGCTGCGGGCTTTATATCCGTTGCCACTGCACGTGCCGATGCACGCAAGTATAATGATCGTTGGCCGCTTTTAATGGCACCTCTAATAATGTCCTTTTTCTAGTTTTCAGGTGCCGGGATGCTGCGGTTGATGCGGCCGCTTCTGCGCGTGCAAAAACTGGTAGGTTAAGATGAATGCGACTGCCTTCACCCGAACCCCTTTTTAATTATGTCCTTTGCCTTTAGGTGCAGAGAAGCTGCCGAAGAGAAGGCCGCGGTTAGCTCCGTTGCAATCACGGATGGATCAGGTAAGCGGGCGCGGCTGCGAGCGAGTTGCACTTTTCTAACCTTATGTTTATTCTTTGCAGGTTTTGCCGGTGACTGGATTCCGGGATCTGGTAAGTATTGTTCTGTGTCTTTCTTCATCCACAGGTTGCTGCGCGGAAGCTGAAGATGACTCTGGACCTGGAATGCAGGAGCCGACTCGGTGAGCGTCCTGCTGCTGCTGCTGCAGAATAACGCGAAGCACGTGTTTTCCATCGGGCGTGGTTTAAATAGGAGAGAAGTGCTTCCAGTGTGTGTTCTTCCACCGGTTCCACCCAGGTAAGAAAAGAGTTCCTGAATGGAGGGAATAGTTCCTCCCAGCCCTGATGGCTGGGGACTTCAGCCAGACTGGATTGTTCTGGGTAAATATGCAGCATGGTCTGCCTCAGGTAAGTTCCCCCAAGCATTATTACACCGTTTATCAATATGAGCCCGGCACCTATGGCGCCGGGACTGAAACCCTTCATGAGCCTGGCGCCAAAGGCGCCAGGACACGGTTCAAAGGGCCCCTGTAGGGGTCTGCTGGGTCCGGAGTAGTGGAAGACGGGTCTGCTTCCGAGGGCGCTGGGCCAGTCCTGGCCCCTCAGGAGTAGCGCCCATGACATCAGCCTGCAGCCTCCACCGCAGGCAGAGCAGAGCCATTACCAAACTGGTTTGCAAACGCAGGGATAACTATGGTGCAGCAATTTGAAACAATTGAGGTGTAATGTGCAAAGTTCGGAGACACAGTTGCATATGATGCTGAGCTATGGGGGCTTGACAATTCAACTATCCAAATAGGCACGTGTGGATGCCTTTTTTTGGAAGAACCCTTTGTACCTACCTAAATGTATTCACAAGAACTAGTCAATAAGGCAAGGCATGAACACTTTTCACAATCCCCATTTCCCTATACAGGAAGAAATTATCGAAGGACCTCACTGAACTGGGCTTCCCTTGCATATTGGAGCAAAATGTCCATGCAACTGAGAGCAATATGTCTTTAATGTATAAACTAAAAGAAGCTCAAGGGCAAAGATCAGGTACGAGGAGTTGGCTGGTCTTGCACATATACCCCAGGTTGATAGATTTCTGGTGGGGAGGACACTGACCATACCCATCGACTTTTGCCAATCTGCAGATGGGACGGCTTTTTGCCCTCGTTCGATCAAACACCTTACCCCTAAACTGCTATCGCTAGCAAATGGAAGGGTGCGTTGCACCTAAATTGTTTAATGTGTATGGCAGAGAGAGAGGATTTGCCCAATTTTCTATCGGCATGCCCTGCTTATGACCCGTTTAGGGTCTACGCATCCTCCCTCTGCTAAGAAGTGAAGGACTTTTGGAGAACCCTGATGATGCCCTGGCCTTTCTTTTGGGGGACCTTGTCACCAATATCACCAAAGTTTCCTTAAGTTTTATCTCTGGAGTTTGGTGGAACCAGGCGAAGAAGGCCAGCTCCCACTGTGACCAGATACAGCCCTAGAGATTGTGTGCATGCACATGAACATAGGTGGACTGTCACCAGCTCTCCTCCATGGTGCGAATAATGGGGTTTTAACATGTTTCTATTAGTATTGTGTGTTTATACCCTTTTTATACCCTTAATGTTTTATATCAACGTTTGTGAATGCTTTGATTAGAATGAATTGGTTCATATTGCATGTCTTTTACTGTTCATATTATATCTTCTTGTCATGAAAGACTCAACGAGTCGAAAGTGTAAATAAAATCTAATCTAATCCTGGAAACACCACTTCAAGGCCAAGCATTCTTTTTGCTGATCCTGCTGTATCAGATCAAGGAATTACACCCAACCAGCCCACAAAGACAGTAGAAGGCTCATTCACATATAATTATTATCTTGCAAACTGGCATTCAAGCAAACATCGAGCGTAAGGCCATGTCTTTAAGAAATCTGAAGAGTAAGGTGATACATGTAGATTACATCCACTACTAGCCCTGCCCAGCTTACATTGTTCATAATCTTCCTTACGAGAAAGAATATCTTACACAAGTGCTGGAATCATCTGCATATACACCAGTCTCCAAATTCCAGTGCTCTGTTGTAACTGTACACATATTAGAAGAATGCAGCAATGTGCTGCACCACTGGCTTCACTGGCACTTTCTCAATGTTGTGCCAAACGCTCACTTTTCCACTCATCCCAGGGTCTCCATGGTCAGTTTCAAAGTTCACCTCTATACCTCTTCTAGTTGTCTCCCGCCTGTCAGGATCTCACCTGTTCCCTTCAATAGGCTCCCGCTCCCCTCTCTCCCTCCTTCTGGCAACTATTTCTGGCTACCTTGGTTCACAAATAGGGGTATGCATATATTCTATGAGGGACATACTCCTGTCCATTAAAAGAGCAGAACTATCTGGCACTTCCATGTGGCCATCTCCTGACCCCTGTGGGTGGCATGCTGGGAGTAGGCAGAGTATACCCCTTGCCGCCTCCAGACCCAGTATCATACAGCTTGTGGCAGCATATGGACGCTTGGCAACCCCACTATCCACTTTGCTGGTCAGACAGGGGACTGTCACAGTTGCAGGGGTTTGCTTGAGGGGTGTGTGGAGTAAGGAAGCATCATGCTGCACGGACCTGCTGTTGATAAAAGGGACACCCTTAAAGAAAACATTGTCATGCATGCTTTGATAAAAAAAGGAGACTTGGAGGCAACCAAAAGTCATTATAGAAGGATGAACTTAAAGGAGTAGCTACATAATTAAGGTTCATAGTTTGGGCCTATTCTGAAGGGGGGGCAGTTTATAATTAGGGTTATAACCATCCATTTACGTTTAAATATTCATTATCACTCACCTTAAAACCACCTCCGACTTCTCCAATAACATTCGCTGCAGGAACTTTGGTATTTTCGAAATAAACTTCACAAGCTAAAATATTAAACATCGTTGAAAAGCATAAGATTAGCATGTTTCAACAATTAATGTTTCCAATAGTACTGGTTGACGAGCTTTACCGGTTTAAAACAATTACTGATGTTTTGCATAGGTTAACCTCTGTAGAATACAATTGTTACTTAAGGTGCTCCATAGCGAAGAGCGAAGACTAGCACCACACACAGGCCTTGGGTCTCGGGGAATGCAATATGCAAAATAATCTGCTTCACAGCACTTCTTAGCAATTAGATGGACAACAACTACACCTAGAAAAACAAGTTGGAGACTGCCGAGGAGTCCCCATTTTACAATTTCATCTACATTTGGGCTCCATGTTTCAATTGCAATTTCTTTTTCTCAGAATCTAAAGATGAAAATGGCTAGGAAACGTATCAATGCCTTTACCTAAAGCTCCATCAGCCAATTACTTTCCAGGAGGCAAATTTCAACCAGCAAAGCCAAGGACGATGGGGACCACTAATGAGGCAAATTCATGCTAATGCACGTGAATGTTGTAATTCTGGAATGAGCATGTACCACAAATCAATGGTCATCTTTCCCACATGTTATTCATTTTCTTGCATCTCAGTTTGGTATGATTACATTATAGTTCTTCTGCATTGAACATTACAGTTGAAAATAGAGTTGAAAATCATGTTACATGAAGTATACATGAGCTTTCTGTAAGGGTCAAGACTAAGACTCGGACACAGTAAATCGGAGATGACATACTTTTATTTTCAAAATAACAAGGCGGTTGGGGAAAATCCTATCCCTAATCCTATCTATCCCTAATCCTAAAAGTGGTTTCCCTGCGTCAACAAAACTATGCAATGTCTGCTTCAGGATGTCAAACTAAAGAGCATCCTCTGTCCTGTGTCCAAAGATATAGAGTTTAAGGTGCAGAAAAGAAAGAAAGTTCCACCAGGAAAAGGGATCCTTCCTTCCCCTAGGTTTTATTCGTATCCTTCTGTAGCTTTCCAAGTAAAGTTCCACAAAGTTTTACCATTCAACAATAGTGGGACTGCTTTCCCCCGTTTCTCTTCCCTTTTTAAGGCTTCGCTTTACAAGTTCCACGAGAACGGCTTCTCCCTTGAGCTTCTTGATCTTTCTTAAGGCTTTTACGCTTTTTATGGAAAAATTCCTCTTTTCCCTTGACTCCTTCAACGCTTTACTTTAAGTATTGTGACAAGTCAGAAGACATCGCCCCTGTAGTAAGGAGAAGCAACATTGCACCCATGCCTAAACGTAGAAAGTTGCTAAAAGTCCCCAGAGCACCTCATGAAGAAAGAACCAATATGCCATATGTCAATATGTATCTTTGTAATACATCTCCTTTAATATGGAACTCTAAAAAAAACGGAGAAGAGGAAAACCTGTCTAGAGGAAAAAAGAGCGGAACACCACACACACAATACAGAAGTCCTTTCTTTATTACAGATAACTGTGAGAAACCTGAAGATGTCTCACTTACTAGTCCCTGGGGATCTGTCATCCAGGTGGCAAGGACACCGCCATCGCTATTCCTAGGAGTGGACCAGTGCAGAAGATTCACCTGGATGGGGGAAAGGGGTCTTCGGAGAGTGGAAGTGGGACACAGACGGGTGAGACACAGCACTCCCTTCCTTATAACATCTTTTCCCCATCCTACCCCATAGGATATTTAAAAGCTCTACCCTCTCCACCCCTTTTCCTACATGACCACATCCTCACACCATGAAAGACAACAGACTAACAGCTGAGCCATTTCCCAGACATGTGCCAACAAAAGGGTCAGGCACTGTCGGGCAATTGCTGATAACTACGCACACCCGACGGCCCTTTCCCTTTCCCACAGGGATAAAAGGCAGAGCATGAAAGCACCCTTTGAGCAAAGCCGAACGTACGAGAAAGCTGCTATTCCGGTACGGCAGTTCAAACGGAGGAGCAAGACAGAGGTAACCGAAAGGACGACAAGGATAGAATTGCCCTTGCCTTTTTCAACCCAGACCCGCAAAACATTTGATAAAGGAACATTAAGACCGGGAATCTCAGCCGGCGATTGGTGCGACAGAGGTCAATGGTACACAGGGCCCTGCCGCACTGATAGGCAGGGCGGGGAAAAGAGCTTGCCGCCGTGGTACCGTCCCTTGACTCCAGTGGAAGAAAAGTCAACGAGTTCAGCACAGCCTGTGAGTCAGCGGAAACTGATAGTAGACCAGACTGTGTTAAGCTCATGGTTGCAGTGGCAACATTTATGTAAAGAAAAGAAGATAAGAAAGTCTTTTATGAACAACCTAGGTATTCGGATTAGAGTGGTCCGGCGCCGTGTGGGCACTCAGTCGAAAGACTAACAAATGCCCCGCTCCTGAATAAGGAGGATATGTTGAACTAAGAAAACGACAAGAACCAAGAGGCCCTAAGGGAGGCCGATATGAAATGTCAAAGAGGTCATACGAGGGTTAAGCCAAAACCCCTTGTACATTCGAAAGTCTTTGACGCTGTGTGAAATGAACTGTGTTACTTTGGAAATTGTGAAACCTGCACTTGCCATAGCATCACGGAGTGACCAGCGAGACGTGACCGCCCTTTGGAAGTCTCTGTATGAATTGGCAAGCGTTGTGGAAGGCAGGTGAAGAAAGTTCTGAGCCCAGACGAGGGGGACCTAAGTAAAGCGAAAAAGGTAACATGGAGAATTGTTTAAAAAGACATTAAGACTGCTGAATATTTTAAGATGATGAATTGAAAAGCTAAGTGAACTGCATTGTGATGACAACTGTGAACTCAAATCAGGGATGTCCACAGAAAGTTGTTGGTCTGAGAGAGGCTGACGTTGTGAAATGGATCGGAGCCCGTGAGGAGTAATTGCCCGATGTGAAGAAATAGAGGGAACTTTTGTTTGTGATTTATCAGGCCCTCGGAAGCAAGAGACTTTGCATAAAAGAGACTTGGGCACAGAAGGCCCTTATATTGGAAAAGGAAATGTAAACTCAGGACGGAGAAGCCCAGAAGTGTGCTGTGCTCCAGAGTCTCGCCTTGTCACGTGCTTCAAACATGTGGAAGGGAAACCGCGGCTATAACATCCTGACTTTTATCCTTTTGAGAACACTTCCTTCTTTGTGAACATTATCCCACACTATTTTGTATTTACAGGCAAAGACTGCCAATAAGTTTTTCTTAGTATAGGCCCTTTTTATCTGACTAGACTACAGTAGGACTGTATTATTTTTTATTTTATTTTTTATTTACTTGATTGAATCGGATTTGCAATTTTTACAAGTTTGTAAATGATTAAAGTTCATACATACCAAGTATAAAAGTAGAGAAAAAAGACTTTTGTTCTCATTTCATTTCAGTTTCTTTGAGAAAAAACCCTTTGTCAATTGAAGGTCAGCACCTTGCATTGCTCGGTATTTGTTAGAATGCGTTTCATTATTTGGCCCGTCGCTATTACCCATTTGGTCTTTTCTCCGTTGATAAGCCTCTCGCACGACAGTTTCCTCGAAAGTAAATGAAGAAGCAAAGGGAGGCCTCAAGTAGCTCGCTCTTATGCTCACCGTGCCAGGACATGTCAAAAGCAAATGTCTTGTCGTTTCGATCTGATCTTTATCCTCACAGAAGCAACACTTGTTCGAGCTTGTAAGGCCTCTAACTGCTAGAATTTTGTTGGTTTCCAGGAGGTTAAGACGTGCTCTTAAAAAAAAGATGTTTCTCAAGTATTTGTTTGGGAATTTTTTCAGAAAATGCTGCGTACAATTTAATTTCCTTGTCTGGCTCGGCAAATGGGATGACAGTTTGTATTTTGCCACTGTATCTACGGTAAAAATTCAGTCTAGTTCTTCCATTTTCCTTTTTACCTTCATTGGGTTCTCGTTCAGTTCTTCAGAGCTTTGCATTTCCGCAAGCTTGTCCTTGTTTTCTTGCTTCCACTGGTTCAGCATCTGGCAACGACCCTGCATACTTTCAAGAGGGATCAAATTGAATATGCATGGGCGGTTTTCCAGCAAGATATTCCTGTAGAGCATCATACTATTTGGCTCAACTGTTGCTTTCAATGATAAGAGGCTTAGTTCTGGTCTGATCAGGATCATGGGAGTTGATTAAGGCAAGCTGAGAACAGATCTCCAAAAGTAACCTTCCAGTGAAAACCATATTTTTTTCGGGATATTTGGCATCGCTTTTGCTCCATAGGTTATTGACGGAACAAATGTTGCTCTGTAGAAGCTGATGACTGGAAGAAGAGAAAAGCGGCCACATTTTTTATCCACCGCTCTAGCTTGAGATGTAAGCTTCCTTGTTTTTTCCTGGAGAACTTGTTGCATAGATGTTTCCGATTTTGAGCTATCAAGAGTCACTCCGAGGTACTTAAATTTAGGCACCTTTTCTATTTGGGATCCTTCCAGGAACCATTTAAATTTTTCAACTCTCGTACGAGATGCTTCCAATTGCATGATTTTGGTCTTCCCCTTGTTAATCTCTAGATTATTAGAGCAGATGTATTTTGCCAAATTGTCCTATTGTCTTTGAAGACCAATCGGTGTGTGTTCTATTAAAATCATGTCGCCAGCATACAAAAGACTAGTTGTTTGTGTTTGTCCTAACGTTGTGGGAAATTATCTCACACTTTCCTCTGTGTTTTTGAAATCTCAGAAATATGCTAAGAAGAGTGCAGGGGCGAGAGGACAACCTTGTTTGACTCCTCTTGTCGTGGCTATCTCTTCGGACAGCAGATCTTGCCGACTCAGGCGTACTCTCAGTCTGGTGTTGGTGTGTAGAGCTCTGATCGGGTTCAAAATTTCTGAGGGGAAATTCCAAGATGTCAGTTTTTCCCCAGAGGTTTTCTCGATTGACCTGGTCAAACTCTTGAGCCGGGTAAATGAGATAAAAACCCTGGGACCCCCTTCCAAGATCTTACTTTTGAGGATACTCTGGAGCATGATGTTTACTGTGGTTCCAATATTTTTCATAAAACCCGTTTGCAAAGGATCGGCACAGGGCGCTTTACCTGCCCATATTTGAAAACCGGGACAGTAAAAGGAAGCCGAAGACCTTCCCGATGACGTCTAATAATGTAATGGGACGATAGTTTCTCAGGTCGTCTTTGCTACCCTTTTTGAAAATTGGAACTACTATGGATGAAGTCCAAGATGATGGTATTGACTTTGACGTTGTGCACCTATCAAAAACGGCACTAATAAAGGGTGCCCATTCCTCTGGATGACTTAAGATCAATGTTAGTTATCCCGTCAGGGCCCGGGGTTCTTGATGGTTTCAGCTATCGAATCACATCTTTGATTGATTCTCTGTCACCCAATTCGGCCCACGCGGTGTTAGACTCACTTTGCGTCAGTACTGTACTAGTTGGTGCTCGATGGAATACGGTTTTGAAGTACTTCACCCAGGTTGTTTCGCCAATGCTGTTTAGAAGGGCTTCTTCCACTGGAGTTTCAACAGATCTTATAAAAGACCAAAATTCTCACGGATTCTGGCTGCACACCTTCCTCAGCATCTCTTCTGAATCCTGCTGATACATTGCTAGGCGATGACTTAACTCAGGACTTGTATTTCTTTGTGGCATAGTGCAACATGGCACTGTTTATCTGGTTGTTTGTACCTTGTGCTTGTCTTTTGATTTTACCAAGATTTTATCAAAAGGGTGGGTCTGAGGTTTTATCAAAAGTCTTTCTTTATTCGCCTTGATCTTATAAGCGATGAGCAGAGGTTGATAGTCAGTAGCAGTTTAATTCCTGATAATGTTACTGGCCCCTTTTGCGTCGTTATAGTTTTTATTGAGTTCTAGGATATTTTTCTGTTCTGTCTTGATGGTCGTGAAGATTATGAGAACCTCTGTCCCCAAGTACCACACGAGGAGATAGTAAACAACTCCCTGTGCAATCCTTGAGGCCACAGGTGTTGAGTGCCGAGAACAGGAACCAGGAACACCGGAGACTCCCCTGACCACTGTAAGGCAAGCAAGGGTTAAGAATCCGGCAATGACAATGCAGTGATTACTTGGGAATTAAGAGGTAAAACGTAACCAGGCTTACCTAGGCGCAAGATAGGTGGATGTCAACCAAACCCCCCAATGAGGATCAAAAGGACAGGGGGAAGAGATTATCCAGTAGCAGAAAGAGGCGTAAGGGTCCTGTAGCTAGCACTCTGGATGGATCACTGTAAGCACCTGGAGGGTCGGTGCCAAGAGTAAGGTTTCAGAATGGGGTAATCTGTAAGCAGTCCAAGGAACAATCCGAAATCAGAAACCGGTAAGCAGAACAAATCCAAGGGAAATCCAGAACAAAAGCCAGTGAGCAGCCAAGGGTCGGTAATCCAGGAAATCAATACGAGGTAGTCCGTGATCCAAAGAAGAACAGTCTGTGAACTTTCTGTAGTCAAGAAGCCTGTTAGGGAGAATTCTCTTATAAGGCTAATTTCCCAAACCTAGTGAGTCCCCCAGCAGCTTTGCTGGATTTTTGGGGTTTGTTTTTTTTCTCCTGCTAAGAGTGAGACTCTTTTACTCCCACTCTTAGGCATGATTTGCGGTATGTCTTTGACTTATGTGTTTACGGCCTATGGGGTTTCTTTTTACTCCATAGGGTATCATCTGTTTTTCTGTATGTGTGGTACACAGCACCCTCAGTGCAGTACCACAGGGGTGTCACAGTGACCCCCAAACATAAACTCCATACCCTGGGACTGACTACTGTCTCCCAGGGCATGTAAAGTCACCATTGGCTTTACTAGTCCAAAATTGTGAACAGAACCAGTACAAACCATCATATTGTGTAAGTACTGGTAAGGGGTAATTCGATTACCCCTGGGTCTGTTTTCGAGGGGGCACTGTCCCGTCACCCCTCATCGAGTTTCTGGCTGGTGGCAGTGGTTACCATGCAATATATTCCACCAGAATATTCTCTATGGGATTTTATCATTGATTTTAAACGCACCACTTTTTGGTGCAATGTTAAAGATACCGCTGGTTTATTCATTTAATATTAAATCCCCGAGCCCTTTGTTCCACTATTTTGGCAGGCTTCTCCACAGAAGCCCTCCAAATGGAGCTACTCTGTCTGGGTTCCACAGCAAGGGTGGAGGGGGGAATTGGCACCCTGGACTGTGTTGCCTTAGCAACCCAAGTCGCACTCTACTCTGATTGGCCCAGTGGTAAGCCAACCGGCTCACCACTTAGCATGTGTGACCGACAGCTAGGCTGATGAATGGGGGTTTTTCTGCATAAAAGCAGGGCCTTTGGGACTGGAACTTCAGAGGTCGCCACAGGACCTAAGAATGCCAAGAGGGAAGAAGCTGAGCCATCTGCAACGGCGATACCACAGGTGAAGCCCTGCTGCAACTACCTCACCACTTTCCTGACGACAAGAGAAGATCTTCTGCTGGACGAGTCTTCTTCCTCTGAGCTTGTGGGATCAACCAGTTCGCCCTTTTCGCCTTCCAAAGAAGTCTCTTGGTCGAATCGCCCGTGCCAAGCACCCCGGCGGCCGGATAGCCAAGCTCACCACTTTTGACTGCGAATAAAGGGACTGCACCTTTTAATCGGGAACTCCGCGGCTGGTTTCATCCCTGTGCAGTGCAACGACTCCCCGTTCCCTCCTCGACGAGATCTTCTCTTCCCCTGGTCGGAACCATGAACTTCAACCACTGTGAGGAACAACTGCCCCCGCTGGAGCTTCCTTTCTCTTTAAGGTACTGTGTCCTGCCTGCCCTCCCTTTCTACAGATTGCTAAAGGTGACCCTTAAATCCTTGGCTTCTAAAGTGGGTTGGCTCCAGGCCTTCTAACTATATCTTTTGAATCACCCCAACCTCTTTTGAACACTCTGCAAAGAATTTTAGTGCACTTTAAACCGTTTGATCCTGGGCACATTTCGCTTTGCTCCATTTAAAGTGGGCCTGGCCCATGAACTTTGGCTCTACAGTATAACCTGCCTTTCTCCCCTTGCTCTGAACTCTTAAAAGTGTTGGGAACCGTTTTATTATTATGCTCTGCCTTTTTCTCTCCCTTTAACTACATTATCAGAGTGCCATCTTGGTTAAGCGCTCACATCTGTTCTAACAAATAGTAGTATTTTAACCCTGACTTGTCTGATATCTATTAAGGGAGGTGTGTATACTTTACCTGACTGTGTTTTAACTTGCTTTTGATTGAGATGCTAGTATATGCCATAAAGTGTGTTTTAAATAAATAATTATATACTTTTTATACAAAGCTCTGGTCAGTGTTTGTTTGCTCTACTGTATTTTGATCGATACTCTACATACTGCCCTAGTCTTCTTGAAAGAGGTCTGACTGCTCAGCCCCAGCTACCAGGTAAATCAGGGTGGTGCAGACTGCTACCAATTGGGTTTACTGCTTACTCCTGTAGTCTTAATCTTTTTGCAGTGTTCCCCAAGGGAACTGCACAGGATTCTGCCCAACATAGCCAAGGGGTGAAGTTCCATGAAACGCCAAACAGTCCTTGATGCGAAGCAGCTGTCAAGTACTGTGTCAGCGTACCATCTCTGGTTTTAAACGCAGTGATGAATCAGGTAATAGGCGTCACGTGACAAGTTTCTCCTGCCGTTTCCGCATCACGTTTTCCGCGTGAGCAGCATGTGATTGTCTTTTCCCGATCATGCGACGCGTAAACAAGACGAGCCGGCGGCCTCGATGCAGCATTGGGCAGCGCCATTGCAACTGCCAATTAAACAACGGTCGTAACGACCGCGGGCGGCTGTCCCGGCCCGCTTTCCTCCGGAGGTGCCCAATCTGACCACCATGCTGCAGCCGGATAAGTGGGGGCGTATGGGCAGGCAGTAAGATGCAGACATTGGAATCTTGTGGACTTGACCCCGTGTGTATGACAGAGCCCCCCCCAAAGGCCCAAAACCCCGTGGGCAGGAAGGTTGATCCTGGTGGAGGTAGCGAGGGGCATGGACATCCCGAGCAGGGACCCAAGACCGGTCCTCAGGACCATAACACAACCAGACCACAAGGTACTGCAACCAACCCCTAAGGAAGCCGGACCCTAGAATGGCACTAATCTCGAAAACATCGGGGGAAACAACAGAAACAGGGGCCAGGGGAGACAATGCGGATAGGGCTAGGACAGGGCTTGAGCAAAGAGGTGTGAAACACAGGGTGAATGCGCCAAGTAGAAGGGACCGAAAGGCGATAGGCTACAGGATTCAGGACTTTAGAAACCCTGTATGGACCAACGAAACTGGGGAGGAGTTTGCGGCAGCCAGGTATATGCAAGTGGCGAGTGGATACCCAAACACGGTCCCCTACGTGATACTCAGGAGCCCTCACCCTCTTTCTATCTGCCGCTGCCTTCATGGATGACTGGGCCTCCCGCAAATGGGCAATGGTACGGCATGGATCGTGGTAAAATCGCGCCCACAAGCAGTGGCAGCAGGGGTACTGGATGACTTCAAATCAGAGAATGGAAGGGTCCATGGATGTTGGCCATAGAGAGCGAAAAATGGAGAGAAACCTGTGGAGGAATGCCGGGCGTTGTTATAAGCGAACTCAGCGAGATGAAGTAAACTGAGCCATGACTGTTGGTACTGGAGGGATAGACAACGTAAATACTGCTCCAGGGCCTGGTTTACTCTCTCTGTCTGTCCATCGGTCCGCAGGTGGTAAGCAGAGGAGAACCGGGCCTCTATACCAAGCAATTTAGTAAGGGCCTGCCAGAAACGGGACGTGAACTGTGATCCCCTGTCAGACACTATAACCGTAGGTAGCCCAAACAGACAAAAGATCGATTTGAAAAACAGCTTGGCCAGATTAGGGGCGGAAGGGATGCCTGTACAGGGAATAGAGCGAGCCATCTTGGTGCAGGAGTCTACCACTACCCAGATGGTATCGTAACCCTGTGTTCGGAGTAAGTCGGTTATCAAATCCATCGTGACGGTATGCCAAGGTTTCGGGGGCCCTGGTAATGGTTGGAGCAACCCTAACAGACAGCCTCTCCGTGATTTGCACTGAGCGCACACGAATACGTGTTTACATAATTCTCCACGTCGCGTCTCATCGACGGCCACCAGCACCAACGTTTTAGCATATCAAGAGTACGTTGTTGACCCGGGTGACCATTGATGGCGTTGAGTGACCACTCTAGTGCTAAATTTCGATTGTCGATCGTGGGCAGAACCAGATTTCCTTGTACAAATGGCAGCCCATTATGGTAGACGAGAACACACTTGGATAGTGAGTGTGGGTGTTGAGTGACCCAGTGGCGTATATCGGACAGCATTGGCTGTGTAGGAGTACAAATGCAAACTACGTGACTTTGATAGAGTACTGTATTTGGAAAAGATGGGAAGGACATGTTAGGGAGAATTCTCTGTTTAGGCTGAATTTCCCTACCTAGTGAGTCCCCCAGCAGCTTTGCTGGATTTCTGGGGTTTAATTTTTTTCTCCTGCCAAGAGTGAGACTCTTTTACCCTCACTCTTGGACATGTTGAAGTGTGTTTTCTTGGTTAAACCTTGTGTTGAATGGGCTATGGGGTCTTTTACTCCATAGGGCCTCATGTATTTTTGTGATGTGGGTCACACAGCACCCTCTGTGCCGTGACCCAGGGGTGTCCTAGGGACTCCCCAACATAGACTCCATACCCTGGGACTGACTACTGTCTCCCAGGGCATGTAAAGTCACCAAAGACTTTGCTAGTCTTGAATCCTGAACAGAACCAGTACAAACCATCATATTGTGGACGTACTGGCTGGGGCAATTCGATTGCCCCAGGGTCTGTTAGTCGAGGGGGCACGTCTCCGTCCCCCCTGATCGAGTTTTGGCTGGTGGCAGTGGAAACTACTTTTTATATTCGACCGCGAATATTTTCCTATGGGATTTCCCATTGTTTTAGGCTAACACATTTAATTATTTATTTACGGTAGCCTTAAACATACCACCGGTTTATATATTTATTTTTATAACTCCGGTTGGGACTTTTTGCCAAAACTTGATTCTAAAATGGCGTTGGTGTTCGCCTCTGTAACTCTGACCCAAAGTGGAGCCCTTTGTTCCACTTTTGGCGGGCTTCTCCACAGAAGCCCTCCAAAGTGGTGCCACTCTGTCTGGGGTACTTAGGAGGGGTGGAGGGGGATTTAGGCACCCTGGACTGAGTTACCTTGGTAACTCAAGTCGCACTCCGTCCTGATTGGCCCAAGTGGTGAGCCGCCCGGCTCACCACTTAGCATGTTTGAGTGACAGCTAGGCTGGGTGAATGGGGGTTTGCTGCATAAAAGCAGGGCTTTGGGGACTGGGACTTCAGAAGTCGCCACAGGACCAAGAATCCGACGAGGGAAGAGCTGAGCCGACCTGCTTCGACGACACCACCCGGTGGAGCCCTGCTGAACCGTCTCACCACTTTTTCCCGACGACCGAGGAGAACTCTTAACGGAGTGGCTCCTTCCCTTGACTGGTGGGGACAACCAGTTTTCGCCTTCTTTCCGTTCTTTGAGGTATCTCGTGGCCGCCTTGCCTGTGCCAAGCACCCCGGCAACCGGAATACCACACTTTACCCCCATACCGCGAAAGTCGGCACCAACCCTTTAACCGGAGGACTCCGCGGCTGGTTTCTTCCCGGGCAGTGCAACGACCCTCTTCTTCTGCTCTTCAGCGAGAACTTCTTCTCCCCTGACCGACGTCGAGCCCTGCTGCCACTGCCTGGAACAACTGCCACCGCTGGAGGATCCTTTCCGCTTAAGGTACTGTGTTCTGCCTGGCTTCCCTTGCTACCGACTGTACGGGGTAGATTTAGTCCCCGGCTTTCGAACCTGGGAGTGCCTGGGACACTTTGGCTAAACTTTCTGAGCCACTCTAACCTCTTTTTGACTCTTTGCAAGACTTTGAATCTCTAACTAACAGTGTGATCTTGGGCACATTTTCGCTCCGGCTACTCTAAGAGTGGGCCCTGCCTAGTGACTTTTGCTCACCTGTGACTTTATTCTTCTGTAAGCCTATTGCAAGTGCTCTGGACCTTAGAGTGGTGTGTCTAACCCATTTCTGCTTTTTCTCTCCCTTTCTTGGAAACTACTAGAGTGTCATCTAACGTTAAGCACTCACCTCTGTTTTAATTAAGTGGTGTTTTACCTAGAGTTGTCTAGATAGGAGAAAGGATTGAATCTACTTTCATTATAACTGTGTTGAAGTACTTTTACTATATTTTTGCTAGAGTGTTTTTAACTTATGTGTATTTTAAATAAATAACTATATACTTTTGAAACCAAGCTCTGGTCAGTGTTTGCTTGTGCTATTGTGTTTTGGTACATATTGTGTATACTTTACATACTGCCTAACTCTTCTTGAGAGAAGTCTGACTGCTCAGCCACAGCTACCAGGTAAATCTGGGTGGTACAGACTGCTACCAAAGGGGTTTACTGCTCTACCTGTAGTCTTAAATCTTTTGCAGTGTTCCCCAAGGGAACTGCACAGGTTTCTGCCTAACACTGGTGGCAGCGGTGGGATTTGTATTGAGTATACATTTTATTGTGCTTTAGATACCTTAGTGCAACTAACCACAAAGCTTAGCACTGAAAAAGTAAAACCTCTAACATGTCAGTTATAGAAAGCTATAGTCAAGAGTCCCTTGCAGCCAAAACTGCTGATTGTTTAAGAGTGCTCTGTAAACATAAGGATCTCCTGACTAAGGGCAAGAAAATGGAGCTGATTGAAAGATTGTTAGCTAACCAAAGTCTGGGTGATGGTTCAGAGGAACCTACCACTCCAGCGACTGTAGATGACAGTGTTGAAGTTAACATGGAGCAAAATGTTGATGTTTCTGAGGAAGAGTCAGAAGAGGAGGGTGAGGCTGTTGTAACTGTCCCCCCTAGGCCTCTGCCTGCTCTACCTGCTGTACCTACTGGACCTTTACCAGGTCCCACATTTAGTCCTCAGTACTTTGAACTGGAGAAAATGAAGCTAGAATTGGAGTATAAGAAACTTAATGCTCAAACTGACAAAGAACTAAGGCTAAGGGAAATGGAGCTCAAGTATGACTTAGAAATGAAGAAATTATCTGTTGAGAATGTTTCTCTCTCTGGCTCCTCTAGAAGTTCCAGTCCTAAAAGACCCCGGATGCCTAAAGAATTGGTTGGTATGTATGAGCCTAAGTTGGATGTGTTGGATTGGTTGTCTCTGTTTGAATATAATCATGGGCTCCAGAACATCACAGGAAATGACTTACTCACCTGGTTGTTCTCTAGGCTTCCCCCTGTTGCAACTGATGTGGTAATGGAGATGGGGGAGGAGGATAGGAAGGACTATGAATGTGTGAAACTAGCTTTGATAGCTAGGTTTGGGAAGACCCCTTCCCAGTATCTTAAGAGGTTTAGGAGCCTCAAAAAGCATGATGGTACCCCTTGGGCTACCTGGGTGAATGAATGTTTGAAAAACTTAGAGGGATGGATTAAGGGTTACAAGGTGAACACTTATGAAGGTATGAAGAATTTGTTTATGTTGGAGACTATTTATGATGCCTGCTCTCCTGAGCTCAGACAACACTTGGCTGATTCCAGGGAATTAGATTCCCGGAAGCTAGCTAAGGCTGCTGACTTGTGGGTTGCCAACAGGGCCACTCACAAGGATTCTGGGGTAACTCAGAAGAAGGATGGGGAAAAACAGTCTAAGAAGGACTCCAAAGAGAATTCTAATACTACAAATTCCAAAGAGGGCCCCAAACAAAACTATAAGGGTAAGCCACAAGGGAAACCAAATCAGGCTAGTGTACCTTCTGGTCCCAGACCAGAAGGGGGTCAGAACAAGCCTCCATTCCAGCGAGCCTTTGGCTCATGCTTTGTTTGTAAGGCTACTGACCATGTGAAAGGAGATCCCAGATGTAAGGGTAAACCTTCAGGGGTCCAGCTTGCCTCCTTAGCCTTCGCTCCCGAAGAGGAAGTACCCATGGCAAGTGGAAACTTTCTATTACTAGCTGATGAACCCACTGGAGTCTCAGCTAGTGTTTCTTTAGTCTCTCTGGGGTTGTGGGAGCAACAGAATTTAGATGTCTATAACTCTATCCCAGATAATACTAAAGAGTATTATAAGGACAGTGTCCAGGTGAATGGTCAGGAGACTCCTGCCATTAGGGACACTGGAGCCAGCATAACTGTGGTGGATGAATCATTTTTCAAGGCAGAGGATGTTGCTAAGGCACCCAAATGCCTCACCAAGTTAGCTGGTGGGCCTGTGCAGATGTGTCCCCAGTTACCAGTTCTCATCCAATGTAATGATATGGCTGTAAAAATACCTGTCAGTGTACAATGTGAAGTGCCAGGTAGGGTTCTGTTGGGTAATGACCTCAAAGCTCTTGGAGTTGTATCTCATACCCCCAGACCTCCTAGCAAAAGGTTTCAGGAACTCACAAAACCTGCAAGGGAGAAAACCCTGAGAGGGTTATCTCAGGAGATGATGACAGAAATCACTCCTCTACCACTGGAGCAACTTACTGCAGTAACTACCAGATCAGGAGCAAAGGGGCAACCCAAGACTCCTAGGAAAAAGCCAGCAGCAAGCACTCCAGTGCTTCCAACAAGGACTTCCCCTAGGTTGTCCAAAGTTACACCTGTAACTCCACCTCCAGCTGAGGCTGAGAGGGAGGTACAACCCTGTGTGGTTGAGCTAGACTCTGAGGAAGAGCTAGAAGGAGGCCCCAACCTTATTGGAGATTTGGACCCTGAGGACCATCCTGAGCTGCAGTCTTTACTGGCAGAAGGTGGGCCTAGCAGGGCAGCTTTTCGTAAGGGGCAAAGAGAATGTCCAACTCTGGAGGGTCTCCGCCACCAAGCAGCTTCTCAAGCTGATGGGCAAGAGCCTGGGAAGTATAGGTTGCACTGGGAAGATGGCCTCTTCTACAGTGAACCCACTGAGTCTGAACCTGGAGACTACAAACGCCTTGTAGTCCCACAGGAAAACAGACAACAGTTCTTACAACTAGCCCATGAGATACCTTTGGCTGGCCACTTGAGTTTCAAGAAGACCAAGGAAAGGCTCTCACTCTACTTTTATTGGCCAAAGATGGGGGCCGAAGTAGATAGATATTGTAAGAGCTGCCATACCTGCCAGACTTCTGGTAAGGTCGGTTCCAAGAATGTGGCACCTTTAGTGCCTCTCCCAGTTGTGGGAGTCCCATTTGAGAGGGTAGGGATTGACATTGTTGGTCCCCTTGATCCTCCAACCTCCTCAGGCAACAGGTTTATCCTTGTTGTAGTAGACCATGCTACTAGGTACCCGGAGGCCATTCCTATGAGGACTGTTACAGCTCCGGCTGTGGCTAAGGCCCTCCTTGGTATTTTTACCAGGGTTGGGTTTCCTAAGGAGGTAATCTCTGACAGGGGGTCAAACTTTATGTCCCACTACATGAAGGCCATGTGGAAAACCTGTGGAGTTACCTACAAGTTCTCAACCGCCTACCACCCTCAGACAAACGGGTTGGTTGAAAGGTTTAACAGAACCATGAAGAGCATGATAGGTGCTTTGGAAGAACCCCTTAAGAAAAAGTGGGACCTTCTACTGCCATGCCTTCTCTTTGCTTATAGAGAAGTCCCTCAGGAGGGAGTAGGTTATTCTCCCTTTGAGCTTCTCTATGGCCATCCAGTCAGAGGTCCATTGGCCCTGATTAAGGAGGGGTTGGAAGGTGCTCCTCCCCTCAAGCCAGTCAGAGTGACTGACTATGTGATAGGTCTCCGGAGGAGAATGTCACACATGATGGCAGAAGCAAGTGACAACTTGAAAGCTGGTCAAGCCCTGGTCAAACATTGGCACGACCAGAAGGCTAACATGGTTGAGTTTACTCAAGACCAGCTTGTTCTAGTTATGCTCCCAACAAGGCAGAGGGCCTTGCAAGACAAATGGATGGGACCCTTCAAGGTTGTGGGAAAACTTGGAGAGGTCAACTATCTGGTGGATCTGGGCAGACCCAGGGAAGCTCCTAGAGTCTTCCACACCAACCGACTAAAAGCCTACATCTCCAGACCTGATGTAGGAGCCTTGCTCCTAGCTTCAGCTGCAGAGGAGGAAGAGAGTGAATCTCTCCCTGATCTCCTCAGAGGTGTACCTTTAGATGAAAAAGTTGAAGGAGTCAATCTCTCTTCAGACCTGACACCTGAGCAACAAGAGGAGTGCAAATCTATGTTAAATCAGTTTGCCTCCCTGTTCTCACTGTCACCAGGCTTGACCCCTTGGGGCCAGCATGAGATACTCACTGGTGACTGTCTGCCAGTCAAAAGCAGAGGATACAGAATGTCAGAACATATCAGAGCCCACATCAAAGGAGAGGTCAAGAAGATGCTTGATCTCGGGGTAATAGAACCCTCTACTAGTCCATGGTCTAGCCCAGTTGTGTTAGTACCAAAGGCAGGATCCAAAGACTTGAGATTCTGTGTGGACTATAGAGCTCTAAATGCAGTCACCAAGACTGATGCCCACCCTTTGCCCAGGACAGATGAGTTGGTGGATAAACTTGGTGCAGCCAAGTACCTCAGCACATTTGACCTGACGTCAGGCTATTGGCAAATAGCCCTGACAGACCATGCCAAGGAGAAAACTGCATTTTCAACCCCAGTTGGCTTGTACCAGTTTAAGGTCATGCCTTTTGGACTGAAAAACGCACCTGCCACATTCCAAAGGATGGTGAACCAAGTTCTGGCTGGGATGGAAGATTTCTGCATGGCATACTTGGATGACATTGCAGTCTTCAGCCACTCCTGGGAAGAACATGTGAACCACCTAGGCCATGTGTTGCAGGCTCTGAAACAGGCCCATTTGACAATCAAAGCCAGTAAGTGCCAGATTGGTCAAAGTAAAGTGGTCTACCTTGGACATGAGGTAGGAGGTGGAGAAATAAGGCCTTTGCCCAGCAAGATTGAAGCTGTGCAAAATTGGACAACACCAACTACTCAAACCCAAGTGAGAGCTTTTCTAGGCCTCACTGGGTATTACAGGAATTTCATTGAGAACTATGGGACCATAGCTTCTCCACTGAATGTAATCTCCTCTCCCAAATTCCCTAAAAAGGTGAAATGGAATGAGGAGTGCAATCAGGCCTTTGAAAAACTGAAGAGAGCTCTTTGCCAGGCTCCAGTATTGAGAGCTCCTGACTACCACCAACCTTTCATTGTACAAACTGATGCTTCCAATGTAGGTATAGGTGCAGTTCTAAGCCAACTGGATGAGAAGGGTAGGGAGCACCCCATTTGCTTCATCAGTAGGAAACTGAAGGATCCTGAGACAAGGTGGGCAACTATCGAAAGAGAATGCTTTGCTATTGTGTGGGCACTGAAGAAGTTTAGGCCATACTTGTATGGTTCTACTTTTGTTATTCAGACTGACCACCAACCCTTGAGATGGTTAATGCAAATGAAAGGGGAAAATCCAAAACCATTGAGCACAGGTCAGGGTGTCACCATCAAAATGCTGATGGACTCTCTAGGATGTATATCATCGACTAGAGGTATGAGGTTCATCCAGGAGTGGATTAAATCCTCCTGTCCCTTAGTCTGGGGGGGGCGAGTGTTAGGGAGAATTCTCTGTTTAGGCTGAATTTCCCTACCTAGTGAGTCCCCCAGCAGCTTTGCTGGATTTCTGGGGTTTAATTTTTTTCTCCTGCCAAGAGTGAGACTCTTTTACCCTCACTCTTGGACATGTTGAAGTGTGTTTTCTTGGTTAAACCTTGTGTTGAATGGGCTATGGGGTCTTTTACTCCATAGGGCCTCATGTATTTTTGTGATGTGGGTCACACAGCACCCTCTGTGCCGTGACCCAGGGGTGTCCTAGGGACTCCCCAACATAGACTCCATACCCTGGGACTGACTACTGTCTCCCAGGGCATGTAAAGTCACCAAAGACTTTGCTAGTCTTGAATCCTGAACAGAACCAGTACAAACCATCATATTGTGGACGTACTGGCTGGGGCAATTCGATTGCCCCAGGGTCTGTTAGTCGAGGGGGCACGTCTCCGTCCCCCCTGATCGAGTTTTGGCTGGTGGCAGTGGAAACTACTTTTTATATTCGACCGCGAATATTTTCCTATGGGATTTCCCATTGTTTTAGGCTAACACATTTAATTATTTATTTACGGTAGCCTTAAACATACCACCGGTTTATATATTTATTTTTATAACTCCGGTTGGGACTTTTTGCCAAAACTTGATTCTAAAATGGCGTTGGTGTTCGCCTCTGTAACTCTGACCCAAAGTGGAGCCCTTTGTTCCACTTTTGGCGGGCTTCTCCACAGAAGCCCTCCAAAGTGGTGCCACTCTGTCTGGGGTACTTAGGAGGGGTGGAGGGGGATTTAGGCACCCTGGACTGAGTTACCTTGGTAACTCAAGTCGCACTCCGTCCTGATTGGCCCAAGTGGTGAGCCGCCCGGCTCACCACTTAGCATGTTTGAGTGACAGCTAGGCTGGGTGAATGGGGGTTTGCTGCATAAAAGCAGGGCTTTGGGGACTGGGACTTCAGAAGTCGCCACAGGACCAAGAATCCGACGAGGGAAGAGCTGAGCCGACCTGCTTCGACGACACCACCCGGTGGAGCCCTGCTGAACCGTCTCACCACTTTTTCCCGACGACCGAGGAGAACTCTTAACGGAGTGGCTCCTTCCCTTGACTGGTGGGGACAACCAGTTTTCGCCTTCTTTCCGTTCTTTGAGGTATCTCGTGGCCGCCTTGCCTGTGCCAAGCACCCCGGCAACCGGAATACCACACTTTACCCCCATACCGCGAAAGTCGGCACCAACCCTTTAACCGGAGGACTCCGCGGCTGGTTTCTTCCCGGGCAGTGCAACGACCCTCTTCTTCTGCTCTTCAGCGAGAACTTCTTCTCCCCTGACCGACGTCGAGCCCTGCTGCCACTGCCTGGAACAACTGCCACCGCTGGAGGATCCTTTCCGCTTAAGGTACTGTGTTCTGCCTGGCTTCCCTTGCTACCGACTGTACGGGGTAGATTTAGTCCCCGGCTTTCGAACCTGGGAGTGCCTGGGACACTTTGGCTAAACTTTCTGAGCCACTCTAACCTCTTTTTGACTCTTTGCAAGACTTTGAATCTCTAACTAACAGTGTGATCTTGGGCACATTTTCGCTCCGGCTACTCTAAGAGTGGGCCCTGCCTAGTGACTTTTGCTCACCTGTGACTTTATTCTTCTGTAAGCCTATTGCAAGTGCTCTGGACCTTAGAGTGGTGTGTCTAACCCATTTCTGCTTTTTCTCTCCCTTTCTTGGAAACTACTAGAGTGTCATCTAACGTTAAGCACTCACCTCTGTTTTAATTAAGTGGTGTTTTACCTAGAGTTGTCTAGATAGGAGAAAGGATTGAATCTACTTTCATTATAACTGTGTTGAAGTACTTTTACTATATTTTTGCTAGAGTGTTTTTAACTTATGTGTATTTTAAATAAATAACTATATACTTTTGAAACCAAGCTCTGGTCAGTGTTTGCTTGTGCTATTGTGTTTTGGTACATATTGTGTATACTTTACATACTGCCTAACTCTTCTTGAGAGAAGTCTGACTGCTCAGCCACAGCTACCAGGTAAATCTGGGTGGTACAGACTGCTACCAAAGGGGTTTACTGCTCTACCTGTAGTCTTAAATCTTTTGCAGTGTTCCCCAAGGGAACTGCACAGGTTTCTGCCTAACAGGACACCCCCTCCGGATAACGGGATAGTCTGTCCGCCTTCCCGTGGACCGCACCTGGCCTATGTTTGATAAAAAAAATCATAGGCCGCAAAAACAGATGCCAACGTACTTGTCGGCTATTGACGCATTTAAGGGAAGCAAGATCCTGCAGATTCCTGTGGTCAGTGTATTCTACTGTTTGGTGTTTGGCCCCCAGGAGGTGATGTCTCCAGATTTGAAATGCGTCTTTAATGGCAAGGAGCTCCTTTTCAGTGACTGTGTAGTGTGTCTCTGTGGATGTGAATTTACGTGAGTGGTATGCCACTGGATGTAAGTGACTAGTAGTTGGGCATGGTTGGGAAAGAACAGCCCCCAAAGCTACGGATGAAGCGTCTGCTTCCACTACAAAGGGGCGGTCCGGGTCTGGGTGTTGAAGGACCGGAGCTGTGGTAAAAGAGGTGTTGAGCAACTCAAATGCCGCCTGTTGTTCAGCAGACCACTGAAACGGGACATGGGGGCTGGTTAAGCCCGTTAATGGTGCAACGATGGAAGAGAATCCCAGAATAAAGCGCCTGTAAAAATTGGCGAATCAGAGAAAGGACTGGAGGGTCTGAAGGTTCACCGGGACTGGCCATTCCGTAATGGCACAAATCTTGGACTGGTTCATAGCTAGACCGCCTGGGGAGATGTGGAAACCTAGGAATTCTACTTCCTTAGTATGGAAGTGACACTTTTCTGGTTTAGCAAACAAGGCATTCTCAAACGGGATAATACTTCTCTGACGTGATTGACGTGTTCTTCCAGTGAAGGGGAAAACACTAGGATGTCGTCCAAATAAACCACGACATGTGAAAGATGAAACTGAACATGTTGTTCATAAACCGTTGAAATGTGGCTGGTGCATTACACAACCCGAAGGGCATCACTGTATATTCGTACAAACCCTGTCGGGTGCAGAATGCGGTCTTCCACTCATCCCTTTCACGGATACGGATCAGGTTATACACCCCCCTGAGGTCCGGTTTGGTGTATATAGAAGCATGAGTTAGCCTGTCTAGCAGAGCGGATATGAGGGGGATGAGGTAACGGTTCTTTATTGTAATGGCATTCAGACGTCTATAGTCCACACGAGAGTGAAGGTCTCTTCTTTTTTTGGGATGAAAAATATAAGGCTTGCTGAAGATGAGTTTGAGGGTCGTATATGACCCAAAAGCAGGGCTTGTTGTATATATTTCTTTATAGACTGCTCTTCAGATGGTGATCGGGAATAGATCCGGCCTTTTGGAATTGGGGCGTCAGGTACCAAGTCTATGGGACAATCATATGGTCTGTGCATAGGCAGACCCTCTGCTGATCCTTTGTCAAATACGGTTCGGAAGTCATGGTAAACCGTAGGGATGCCACTAGTACCGCACCTACTGTATGTGGGGCAGCGATCGGCTCAATGTCCTCACTGATTGTCAGGAGAGCAACCGCCCCAAGTGCTCGTGCTGGGGTAGGCATTCCCTCGGGTTCCACAAGACAATAATGTTGGCATATATCTGATTCAAAAAGAACCTGCCCGGTGCCCCAATTGATCAAAGGGTTATGTTGTCGCAACCAGAGTATACCGAATATGACCCTGAACTGAGGTGTAGAGATGAGGTCGAAGGAAAGTGTTTCCCTATGGATATCCTGAATGATTACTTCAAGAAGAGCAGTTTGTTGCTTGATTGGGCCAGAAGTGAGGGTGGTTCCATCGACAGCTTGCACCGGCTCAGGGTATTTCTTAGTGATCAGAGGTAAGTTGAGTGTGTTGGCCAGGGTGATATCAATAAAGCAACCAGTGGCCCCTGAGTCAATCACTCTCTACAGAGTGTGTGGAGTCAGGGGTGGGCCTTAACAGAGCTTGTACTGTGATAGGTTTTATGGGTCCAAATGCAGGGATGGATTTGGAGGGGATCGAATTAGCGCTCACCCTTGTCTCCGAACTTAAGGGCGAGCTTTCGGAAAAACCTGATTCTTGTTTCTTGGGCGACAAGGGCACTCTTTCACATAATGTCCATTGAGGCCGCAGTAAAAACAGGCACTATCCGTTCTTCTGCATTCTCGTTCCATATGGGTTATGGGACTACGAATCCCACCAACTAGCCTGGGTTCACTGGATGTGCCAGATGGAGGGAGAGAAGGATTCCCCGAAAGGCCAATCTCTGCCCTCCGTTAAGTTCTTCGGGCGTCTACCTGCAAAGCCAAGTCAATCAAATCAGCATAAACAGCTGGAAGGGACGGGACCACCGAGAGGGCATCCTTCATGGAGCTACATAATCCCCTATAGAACACCACAGCCTTTTTGTTCTCAGGCCAAGAAGTTTCTGCTGACGGCTGATTGAAGCATGTTATGTATTCGATGAGAGTTTGTTTGCACTGAGTGAGATCAAGCAATTCCATATCCCGGGATTGGGCCTTGTACCTAGTGTCAAACACTTTGGACATCTCTCCCACAAATAGGTCAAAGTCTTAGAGTGCTGGATGATCTTCTAACAAGGGATTTGCCCAGGTTTCTGCAACGCCAGACAAGTGGGACAACAAAAAGACGGCCTTGGTAGTGGAGTCAGGGAATGCTTGAGGTCGGCAAAGGAAGTGGAGTTTACACTGATTCAAAAAGGATGCAATACTTCCTGGGGTCCCCGTGGTATCTTTCAGGGGCTGCTAAAGGAAAAGGAGTAATGATAACAACAGGGACGGGGGCTTGAGAAGTATTTGAGGGCCCTGGAGCTTGAGGTGTCATATTCCCGAATTCAGAATCCGCTGGTAAGGGGTGACGTGCGCTCTGTAAAGAATCGAAGCGATGATGGATAGCTGTTGTAGCAGCAGCCATGTCCGCCCTGATGACAGTGACAGCTTGCAATAGAGCGGCCACAGTGTCTCTGGCTGAGGCCTCCATAATCCGAACAACCAGTCAAGCTTCACAGTCTGTTCTGTCTTGATGCTCGTGAAGATTATGAGAACCTCCGTCCCCAAGTACCACACGAGGAGATAGTAAACAACTCCCCGTGCGATCCATGAGGCCACAGGTGTTGAGTGCCAAGAACAGGAACCAGGAACGCCGGAGACTCCCCTGACCACTGTAAGGCAAGCAAGGGTTAAGAATCAGGCAATGACAATGCAGTGATTACTTGGGAATCAAGAGGTAAAACGTAACCAGGCTTCCCTAGGCGCAAGATAGGTGGATTTCAACCAAACCCCCGATGAGGATCAAAAGGGCAGGGGCAAGAGATTATCCGGCAGCAGCAAGCGGTGTAAGGATCCTGTAGCACTCTGGATGAAACACTAAGCACCTGGAGGGTCGGGTTGCCAAGAGTAAGGTTTCAGAATGGGGTAATCTGTAAGCAGTGCAAGGAAAGATCAGAAATCAGAAACCGGTAAGCAGAACAAATCCAAGGGAAATCCAGAACAAAAGCCAGTGAGCAGCCAAGGGTCGGTAATCCAGGAAATCAATACGAGTTAGTCGGTGATCCAAAGAAGAAGGGTCCGTGAACTTTCTGTAGTCAAATAGCCAAGGGGTGAAGTTCCATGAAACGCCAAACAGTCCTCGACCTCGATGCGAAGCAGCTGTGAAGCACTGTGTCAGCATACCATCGCTGGTTTTAAACGCAGTGATGAATCAGGTGATAGGCGTCACGTGACAAGTTTCTCCTGCCGTTTCCGCGTCAAGTGTTCCGCGTGAGCAGCATGTGATCATCTTTTCCTGATCACGCGACGCGGAAACAAGCCGAGCCGGTGGCCCCGATGCAGCATTGTGCAGCGCCACGGCAACTGCCAATGAAACAACGGTCGTAACGACCTTGGGCGGCTGTCCCAGCCCGCTTTCCTCCAGAGGTGCCCAATCTGACCACCATGCTGCAGCCAGGTAAGTGGGGGCGTATGGGCAGGCAGTAAGGTGCGGACATTGGAACCTTGTAGACTTGAACCCGTGTGTATGACATTTTCGCACTCAACTTAAGGCGAGTACCTTGGATGTTACTTTCCAGTTCCGTGTTAATTTTTGGCTTATGTACAGAGGACGAAGACAATGAGAAGGACAGTAGATCATGGTCACTCGCTTTAGTCTTCATGACCTCAAAATAAGTTACTAAGAAAGTAAGAGCTCTAGATACAAAGATGTAATCAATTGTCGCGTGGGATTGGTCTCTCTCCCATGTTGGTATACGAGCTGGTTGTGGAAATAGAGCTTCTAAGTTGAGGAACTCTCTTGAGGTCATCAGGTTTGTCAGCAACACTCCTCTTACTTCAGCTGGAGTTTTTGGTTCATTCCACGCCCCCCCATATCTCCTGGCTCCGGCAAGCTGCATTCATGTCTCCACAAATAATTATGTGCGTCACTTGATGTTCCACATATGCGTTGTCAATTGTTTTTTCCAACATACTAAGGAAAGTCTTGTTGTGCAGAGCTTGAGAGTTACAATAGGTGTTTATAATAATTATTGAAGTACTAGAATTGCCCTCAAGAACAGGTTTACAACTAGAATTTGTTGCAGATGGAAGCCACTTTCCGAGCGGATCGCAGATATAAGGCCTGAGGAAGGACGGCCTTCGGCTCCTTTTTGGGCCGATGAAAGGACTAGATCATATCGGTCAAGTATATGTTTTCCGATCATCCAAGTTTCCTGCAGGCACAGTATGTCGAAGGCACCCAGGTCCACCCCCCCTGCTACCATCAGATGTCGGATACGCGTGTGTTCCAGGACCCAAACCTCACCACCCTCTTTGACTAATTTGGGAGAACTGTGAGGTCCTCATTCTGGTCTGGGTGATGAGTTTCGCATTGCTACTTCCATAAATGAGATGTTAGAGCTTTCGGGATCCAAGTTCGTAGTTGATGGAGCGGAGCTGTTTTTTCTCTTTTCTGGGTTGGTGCAGTTTGCAGTGGAAGGTCTTGTACAATTGTCCTTTCTATTTTCTCTATCGGAACGTGCGGAAATCTTCCAATCGCAAGGGGGTCCTTAAATTTTGAAGCGTCCATTTGTATTTTGCTAGACGTAGTTTTTGTGTGGCTCTTAGTGGTTCTTTGTTTTGAGTCGCTATCTGTTGGACTACCTATGGCTTTGTCATTTCTTTTTGTAGGTTATGGGGAGTATTGGCTCACTGTCCCGTGCTTTTTCCTTTTTTTTTTCTTGACAATTCTCAGTTTTGGCAGTTCGACTAGTTTTGGGATCAGAATCTTTTTGATACTTTGTCGACTTTCGAGTGATGAGAGGGGGCATGCGGATATGTTCTATCTTTAGCCTCTGTTAGGTCGTAACCTAATCTTATAAAGTTTTCCGCTGCATCCCCTATCATTTTCTTCACTACTGAGGAAGATATGTGCAGGTCTGATGTCGCTTTATTACCCTCATGACTTGGTTCAACTAATTTAAGGTCTTCTGTTCTTAGTAGGTGTAGGTTGCGAATACAAATGTAGGAGTTTTAAAACGGTTTGTTTGCTTAGGACAAGGTATTCACGATTGTCCACTAGTTGCTCCAAATTGACGGTGCATTTGCTTTTCTCCCCGCTATCCCCACCGCTGGTTGTCTTTCCATTTTTCAAGATTTTCACTGCCTCCGATATATAAGTAGTTCTTGTTTTAGAGTGGTCAGACCGTTTTACCCTTGTGCGAGAGACACCTCTCTTTGCGAAAGTTTCCAGCTCCTATAATTTCCCCAGTGGCTTCATTGTAGCAAATCTCTAGCTCGAGTTAGGTAGTTTCTCGGGGTCCCTTGTTCCTCCTTTGAAAACATTTTCTGGACATTTCTTGAATGCTGTTGAGGTTCATTTTCTGGGCCCCAAATAGGTTTAGAGATTAGTTTATTGCAGTGGTCTTCTAAAGTATGAAAGTTTGCGAAGTCTTCCAATTGTGGTGAACTTCTACCAGGATTTGTGGTCTTTCTTGGAGGAACTAATTGTGGGCCGGTTTGGTTGGAGTTTTCCACCCTACTTGCGGCCGTCTGTGTTACCTGTTCTGTAGATAGATGCTGACTCAAATTCATCAAGGTCTCTTCCTCCATGAAATCTTCCACAGTCGTTGGTGATTTCTGTAGCAGCTTTGAGTTGTCTAGACAAATTTTTGGAGAATAATTTGTCGGCCCATTTTCTTTAGTGCCTTTGAGTTTTTCTGGGAGCAGGCGTGGGGAGCCATATTTTCACTCCACTATCTCCATTTGCACATTGGCCATTTATGGATTGTTGGCCGGGTGTAGTTTGCCATTTTTCTGCATCATCTTTTGATTTCTAATGATCAAATATGGTGAAAGCTCTGCTCGAGTTTGATTTAGAGGTGGTTTGCACGATGTTGGTGGTCACTGGTTCCACCGAAAGCAGTATCACATCTTCATCTATAACACAGTTGTTAGACAATACCGAAACCTTGTTTTTGCCCAAAGGGCAGTTTTGTTTTTGGTTGGAAATAGAAAGCAGTTTCTTGCAGGTTTCTTTCACCTTTCTTTGCTCCTGTATAGAGGAAGCGCTGCCATTAATTGTAGATCTGTTCAAGCAAGGCCTGTCTGTCTATTAGGACAGTTTAGGATTTCCCCTTTCAGGTACGCACTTTGGTCCAAGGAGGTTTGTGTGCTTACCTGGAGGGATTCAGTTTTTGTCGGTTCTTGGTTACAATGCGGCTGATTTGGTCCCTCACTATTAATTGTATGATTTCCTTGGTTTTGATGAAGATGAACTTTAAATCGTTGTTCCATAGCAGTAATATACCCTTCGAGGTACATTAATTTGGTATGCATCATTGGTGAGATGGTCGTGTGGTCTTTTAGTGTGTCGTTGATCGACTCATACAATTTTACTAAAAGGAGCTACAGCGATAGTCACAGCAGACATTCCTGAGAGGAGATTTTTTACGGAGAGTCTTTTACTGGATTTAATGGCAATTCACTCAGTCTTCTGTTTCTCAAAGGCGAGGAGGGGAACGGTGGTAAAAAGTCCCTCCTTAAAGGCAGACTTGTGTGAGAGGCCAAGTTTTTAGAGGCATTAGAATCGGGCTTCATATGGCCGTTTCCGTTCTTCCCGATTTGGTGGCAACACCAAATCTTGACTCTCGAGACTATCAGACAATTCGCTGGAAGAGTGTGCAGAAGAGATTTGAGGGTTTGCTTTTGGTAGGCCCACACGGAATTTCAACCGCCTTCCCCTTCGTCGAATGCGATTGTTTGGGTGAGTCTGGTATGTTTTCCGACAAGCCTATAGGCGGAGCGGTCATTTGGTTTAAAGGCGATGCGGCCAACACAGGCCGGATAGGTTGCTGGCTCAACGGGGCTGCCCCAACCTTGTTAGTTGCCTCAGTTTCTTCGAAGACAGGGAAATGGTCCATTAAGTTTGGTTTAAAAGCTTTCGGAATCATTGAAGGCGGTCCCAAAATGCCATCTTATTGAACAGGGAGGTACGTCAGAGGGTGTTTTCAATGCAATCGCCACCTCTTCAGTTGTTGCGACAGGTTCAGTTTTCCGAAGTTTTATAGTGTTCTGATGTCCCTGTACTGCATCTAAAATGTCGGCATCTGAAAGCTCAGCAATCTTGTAAAATGTTCTTTTTGACTGTTTACTAAAGAATTCCTCCAATGCCGATGCTGACAAGGGATTACAGGATCCTCCACTCTTCTGGTCATCCTTTTTCCCCCTTTTCCACTTTTACGCCAGACAGGGTTTTTCATGTTCGTACTCGAGGAGACGATATTGGCTGATTTTGACTTGTTTTGGGACCTTCTTTTTCTGCCTGTTTTTGGCATCCTTTTGTTTGCTGTGGCGTTGCTTCGAAGGACGTGTAAACGTAGGCTTGATTGAAGAATGACAACTTTCTTTCCCTTTAAGATCTTTCAAGGGAAATCCACATGGGCTTTCAATTTCAGCTTCAGACTCCTCCAAGGAGTCGCTTAATATGTCAGCTTGAGACTGGCTGATATCTACGTCACAGGGTACAGGGCACAGGGCTGAGAAGGTCGCTTCCCTGTGGCCCTGCGTGGACTTGAATAGGCACAGCTAAGTACGTTTTTTCTGGAGGTGTGTTCACCAGAGGTGTACCTCCTTCCTGAGACACCTCTGTGAGTGCCAGGGGCATAGTTGTTGCTTAAGACGCCCCGTTCCTTTTACTTCTTTGTGCAGTGCTTGAAAGTCTACTCTAGTACTAGGGGGCGCCATGTCTTTCGTCACAGCCACACTCGCCCCCCCACCTCTAACTCCCCTCCCCCTCTGCGGAAGATGTTTCCTGTCTTCCGACAACCGGGTTAGTCTCACCGTGTCCAAGTAAGGAGTTGGGGAAAGACATGGGGGGGCAGGGGAGGCAAAAGGATCACAAATAGCCAGAAACTGCTGGGAAGCTGTCCCCTTTCTGGGCAGGGCTCTGGCCTCCTCCTTGTCAGTAGGTAGGGTTACAGCGGCCGCCAGCGAAAAGGAGGAAAATGGGGCTGTCATGGTTGTAATAGTTAGGAACTGGTTTACAGTACCTGGCTCAATTTTTTCATCATGCTGACAATGTGAACTGCGAAGCCGGCGTCCTACTTCCACGGCAGGGAGATTGATGATCGTGTCAGCAGAGTCCATTGCAGCCCGGACAGCCGACGCTGCCATAGACTGCAGAGACTACTACTCTGCTGCTACTCCGCGGCCGCTCCGTGGCTCCAGGGAGGTTTTAAAGTCCTCCCCCATAGCAGTAGACACATAGAAAAGACTGCAAATGATACTTTACAGGAGTGTAGAGTACTGCAGAGACTATTATTTGATGGGCGTAGCTTGCTTCCATCTTAGATTTAGGTTTAGATTAGGCGTTTATCTCACCCATTTGTACAGTTAAATAAACGCCCTTGAACTGTGATCACTTAGGTCTGTGTCTTACTTTGATACCATGCCTTCCTTAGATAACACTAACTAATAAATGAGAAGAGAAGAGGAGGGACAAAAACCAGGGATTGGTGGATGGAGCAGTAGTTGAGACGAGGGGAGTCATATGACCAGACCGGATAAGTGGAAACGCAGAAAGCTGGAACAGACGGTCGTGGCACATCATTCGCATCAGCAGTGAACACGAAAGTGAAGCCATGAGCGTTTGATTCCCTTTGAATGGCAGAGAGAGCTTGTGTGCGGGATACCAAGGTAGAAATTGTTAACCCCTGGGAGCGGGGACCACAGCCTTGAACACAAACGCTGATGAGTACAGGGAGCTACGTGGGATCAGCGTTGGTTCCTACAAGTGCCCAAACGAAAATAGATCTGAGCTTGCAAGGACAGCAGGCTGCACAGGAGTCATTGACGGTAGACGGCAAAACACACCGTGGTTTCCAGCACGTCCATCGAGTGAGGAAGGGAGCCCAGATTGCTGAGGTTTCTACCGTTGGTGTCGGAAGCGCCACGCTGCAGAGAACCAGCAACGTCCCTGGGAGACAACAGAACGCAACGAAGGATTGGACTGAAGAACCACTCGGAAGTCCGCTGTGTCCCACGAAACTGCCTCACCACAGCAGACGGCTAGGAAGAAACGCGGGCTGCAGCGCTGAAATAATAGGTACAATCTGTAAAGGGAAACAGGATCTTTGAAAGCAAAGTAATATAAGCCCATTTCACCCCTACACCAGCAGTACTAAAAACAAAGGACAGAAAAGCAAGAGGTACCCAGTCCTTGGCAGGAGAGTACACCCAAGCTGGGATGCGACGGATTAGAAAGGTATTCTACATAAATATGAAGACCAGGGGATGCAGACTGTCCCCCCTGGTATTTACAATCTACGCGACAACTTAGAAAATCACGTAAGACTACTTACTTTTAACTTTAATTTTGGAAACCTTTAAGTTGCCACGACGGCAATAGAACTTTCTTTGTTGGAACATTGTACTAAGGAACAGAACAAGGCTGGAAAGCAGCAGCCAAAAGACATTTTATTTTTCCTTTGAAGTAGGTGTTTCAAGCATTTAGAGTGTGAAGGCCAGAATGTTTTGGACACAAGATGGTGAACTTTTATTTTGACATCCTGACAAAGACTGTCTCAATAGTTTTGTTGAAGCAGTGAACCGCCTCAGAGTTGGGGCTAGTGAAGCATTTTTCCAACCCCTTTTATTATTTGAATAAAAGCATTGAACAAAACCATCACCTGTGTATGTCTCCTTTACTCCCATCACTCACAGTACTGACAATCTTAAATGATATGAAACTTTCCATGAGTTCCCTTAACACAGATTGAAGTGGGAGAATGGAAGACCAGGCTCCCGTCCTTCACCTCTCGCGCCTGGCCTAGAGGGTCACGGCCCAGACACCGGCCGCGAGAAGAGTTTGTCCATTTACCAGACGACCAGGTACCCTGGTACAGGAACATACGGATGTGTCCACCTGCCTGCCCAGCAGCCCGCACTGGCCATGCCGACACCTGCGGCTTGGATCAGCTAGACTAAAAACCACACGTCGTTAGAGATGCCATGACGACCTAGACAACGGGTAGCACATCTGTACAAATATACACACTTAACATTTCCACACCAATCTACATGAAGAACATACTCAGTGCTCTGACGTAGGCGACAGGCATATTCACGGACGTGCATCTTTATTATTTTTACATAGGCTTTCAGAATGCAGAAACGCAAGACGCATCATGAACTCATCTATAACGCTTGCTCACGCTTCTCTTGAAACCCGTTACCACCATGAGAGGTATAATGGAAACACGATACTGGTAATGGAAATATATGCTACTATAACCTAAAGCACCTATGCACCAAACAGACTACTTAAGCCCCAGGCCCGAGTAGGCCTCAAACAAGAGCTCCCGTGGACATTAACAAAGCAAGAGTCAGGTTGCTGATCCTGCAGAAAGAACCCGGTGGAGCAACCAGCCAAGGTCGCAATGTTGCAAACCCACATCCAAGAACAAATCATCAAAGGCACGATGTTACAACCTCGCACTCCGCGTCTCAATGATAAAGGCACGCCGACAAATTAAACCAGACGCGCAGTAGAAAAAACAATATTAATTGTGCAGAATTCTGTCTCTTTCACGGTCCCTCCCCACGTGACCAAGCCGAACCTGACGAGATGCCAAAACCCAGGAGAGAAAAGGCGTCTGGGTCCCTCACTACGAGACACAGGCCGATACACTTGAAAGGCTCAATGGACATCTGCTACAGTGGGAGCGGTCAGCCTTCCACCTATGAATAAATCCTCACATTGTCTGCACGTACCCATATTGAAACATTGTTGCAAACACAGGTACACCGAGAGCTGGGAACAACGGTGGTCCCAGGCTGGGAAGCTCACGGATGCACCAATCAGAACATGGGGCTCTTATCTCAGACGTCAGTAATACTAGCCAATCCTCAGGAGTCTTCATGTAGCAATTCTTATGTATCTAATTGTAGGGACAACCCAGATATACCACCTGACTACACCTTGTCCACTAATATCATTCTCTATATGTGCACTATACTAACCCTACCACTCGAGCAACCAATTAAGAGTGGCGATAGGTTTTTTGTTAACTTTCTGAAGTGACGCAAGTAGCGCGTCATAATGCAGTAAAAAGGGCCTGCGAGCCCCACGATTGTGTGTGTGTCAGGACGGACGCGTACGATCCTTGACCCATCCCTGCCGTTTTGTCTAAATAAACAGCAGAGTCACCTTGCTCCTTGTGTGTGTCTCATACTCTATCTCGCCTGGGATATACGGGAGGAGTTGGGGCCTCCCTGCCCGGAGGTCTGCGGACGGCCCGGCCGACCCCGGCAGAATTTCCCCCCGACAAGTTGGAGGCACTGCTGAGATCTGTTTAAGATCAACTTTTATTTTTAGTTTTTCCAGGCACTCCCGTTGCGAGGAGGCCCGGCGGCGCGGCCCCCTCTGCCGTTGCCCCCTTCTGAGGACTACAGGACCATCGCGGAGCTGCGAGAAGACCGGACAGCGCAATCCGGATATTGGCCCTCGGGAGCCGGTTGAGAAGTATCCCGCCCGCGGTCGGCGAGTGTCCAGACGTGGTCCAGACGAGGGGAGGTGGCGAGCCGCTTGGAGGGGTGCACGCAGTCGAGCGGCCCTGCATCGAGAGAACTTGGTGAGCATGACACGCACAACAAGCAATGCGAAATTGTGAGGGAGGGGGAGGAAGTAAATAAGGGAGGAGGGAGGTATTGTACAGATGTGCGGCGAAGGTTCAACTGAGTGTTGCCAATGGAATGAATGGTAGCGAAACGAGTGCGAGAATAGTCGGCTAACGTTACGCGAAAGAGGGGGGCGGGGCACGAAAACATCACGTGCAGCCGCTCGTAAGACACTGATGGCCTAAATTGCGACTACGTGTGAGGGTGGGTGTGTGTGGTTTCCTACGACTTGACATTTATTGATCAATGAGTAGATGAGGTTTCCTATTGTTCGAGCAAGAAACTCGATAGGTAGATGACGTTTCCCTGTGGGCGGTAGCTAGTTACATAGTTGCCCAAAACGGAAGATAATTGGCTGGTTAAGCCCTCCTGTTGAGGGGCCTATCACACGCGAGGCGACGCAGTGTGCGCAGTCCGGTTATATTATTGATGAGATTACCTTGTTCCAGGAGAGACAGGAAGACAGCTGTAGGGTTAGCGGGGTAGATTGCAAGTGTATTTCGAACTTAAAGAACATAACAAGAATATACCAATAGCTCGAAGAAATCGGTGACGTCACCAATAGGGTTTTAATAGGATATCGCGTGCATAAGGAACTTTGGGTTGAGAGTGGGGAGGAAGAGAAAGATGATAAGGGAACAGACACGGAGATAACGGATAGACTAGAGGATCGGAAAAGGAGAAGGGGAAAGGGGCGTGGCTGCGCACGGAGAACGCCGGCCACGGCAAGTGTAAAAGGGGGAGAGAACGGAGAAACAGGACGACTGTCTAAGATCGTCGTAAGGGGTACGCAGCCGCAGGGGGCTGCGTGCGCTTCGGCCGCAGGAGGCCGTAGGGGAAGGAATATAATATAACATCATATTTATTATTATTGCATAATCTGTCAAGGGATTGTCGTAAGTCCCCACACTTGCGGGGCAAGGTAAGCAATACGAGGTTGTATATTGTAAACTGCTGGTAAAGAGAAGGGTAACAAGGGGAGGGCCACTATGTCATACGGGAGAGGGTCGGGAGGGTGGGGGAACACCCTCACTACCCCATTACAACACATATGCACCACACTGCCACCACATAGGGAGAAATTAATTAAGTACAGCATAGAGTGGACCCAGGGGACGGACAACAAAATGTTAACACCATGGCCGCCTAATGGTAGTTTCGATCCATATGCCCAACATTCACTACTAAACCATCTGCACAATACATACAAGGGGAAGAAGTTGGCAAACCATGTGGAGGTGTTTAACTTATGGAGGATGTTCCAGGGGTCCCGACCAGGACCAAATGGAATGTTCACTATGGGGGAAGCACCGGAAGAAAAGGAGATTAAGAAAGAAGGAACGGGTGGGGAAAAGGGGTGCGAAAGCACAAAGAATAAGGGGAACGGAGGACAGGGAGGAGAAAAGATTGATAAATCAAACGACATAAAAAAGGAACGGAACAATGAGACACCCATAACACCAGGAGTGAAAACAGAGGGAGGAGGGTTGTACCCTTTAAGAGAATTAGGAGAAATAGAAGGACAGTTCAGGGCGGCTGAAGGATACTTGAACCCGGCATACAGCCCTCCACCATATGTGGCTCATAGGAAGATACCAATGGGGGAAGAAAGGATTGGAGAAGAGCAGACTGTAGAGATAGGAAACGATGAGTGGGTAGCTGCACAGATATTATTGAAATTACGAGGTTCACTAACTGGAGAAGAAAGGGAGGCGGTAAGGAGAACAGACGAGGATAGTGCCAGAGAGAGTGAAATGAGGGGAGAGGAGCTACTATGGCAGAAGGAAGAGATTTTGGAGGAAAAATTAGCAAAACTAAGGGATGAGCAGAATGAATTGATCAAACAACTTGAGAGGGAGGAAAGAGAGAGAGTGAGGAAAAGGAAAGAAGGTAAGAACGAATTGGAAAAATTAAGAACGAAATGAGGAGCAAAAGAGAGAAGCTGAAAGGGTAAGAGCAGCAGCAGATAGGGTATCAAGAGTAGTGCTGAGGGAGAAGAAGAAGGAAGAAGAAGAAAAGGAAAAGGAAATGGAAATATGGAGGAGGAGGGTACCATCAGAGACAGCTAAGAAATATGAAGAGGGGAAGGTAATAGAGAGCATAGTAGAAAGAGAAAGGGTGAAATGGGAAAGGAAGAAAGAGGATGAAAGAATATTGGAACAGATGAGCAACGAAGTAATGGAGGAATTGAAAAGAAAAAGGGAGGAAAATAGTAGGGAAATGGAGGAGAGAAGTGAAGGGGGAAGAGAAGGAAGGAGTAGGGAGAGTGAAAGATGGGGAGATGTATATAAAAGTAGAGAGGTAGCAACAACATCAGCACTAGGGGGAACAGTTGGTAACAACGAAAGGGGAGAAAGAGATTTAATAGACTTAAAAACAGTAACAATAAAAGGAAAAAAGGCAGAGTGGGGGGTGCCATTTATGAATGACTTTTGCAGTGAGGAGGAAGAAGGAGTGGAGAAGGATGGAAGAAAGAGGGAAAGGGAAAGCTTAGATAAGCTATACCTCACTAGAACAAACATAGATTCGCCCTGGATGAGTAGAAGATGGGAGGAGCTGGAGAGAAGTAAGGAGGGAGTGAAAAGAATAGGGGAAACACAAACCCATGAAACCACGCCACCCACATCTCCATCACGCCCTCCCACGTCACACCATACATGTTCAACCACCGCACGCTCACTGCACAGAATAAAGCTCGCGCCCTTCATGAACGAAATTACACCTTATGCATGTCGGCTTAGGGACCTCCCTAGTCGCAGGCAAGACAGACAAATAGACATACCCATATTGAACACAGGAAATGACGAAAAAAAGGGAAAGGCAGAAGAGGGAGGTAGGAGCAGAGGTAGTAAGGATGAATTTGAAGTAGTAAAGGAAACGGGGGAAGAGGAGGGGTGTGAAGACTCAATATTATGGAGCGTAAAGGGTGACACGAGACAGAATTTAATGCCACTGTTGGAGAGAGGAGGGGTTAGACCACAGTATGTACCTTGGAAACATACGGATAAAGAAAATATAAAATGTAGGCTCCCATCACTAAGTGGAGGTGCGGGTAAGTGGATATATGAAATGGAAAAACACACCGCAGGACAGAAACTAGCAGTAGGAGATGTGAAGGGCCTGTTAATATCAATATTAGGGGATAGAGCGGATGACATTTGGAAAAGAGCGGGATTCCATGGGGTAACAATAACGAACACATCGCATGATGGGGCACCATTTGCAAACTGTAGACATGCGCTATGGCAGGCACTGAGAGTGCAGTACCCAGACACATCAGACATAGGAGCCATTACTTCCCGTAAGATGGGTGAAAATGAGGACCCTGTTGATTATATCCAGGATATTCAAGAGAAGTGGCGCATGGAAACTAGAGAACAATGGGACAAAACACCAGCCATATTTTATCATATACTAGTACAAGGGCTCCCAGAAGGGGTTCAGAAACAACTAAAGAAAGTAGTGGGGATGGAAGCAAAACCATGGCCAGAAATACAACTGACTATAGTACATCACTGCAGGACATGGCAAGGAAAAATGAAACAAAAGGAAGAGGATAGGAAAACAGAAGAGGCCAAACTAGTACAGAAAAAACTTACTAAATACACAATGGAAGGGGCACTAATAACTACGCCCACACCAATGGCCCAAAGCCCAACGCAGGTAGTGGCTGCACAAGATCCCGCCCAAATAGCGCCTCCACAAGGTGTAATACAGCAAGTGCCGCCTCTGCAATTACACACACCAAACATGGGAGGAGGGTACCCAATGCAAGGAACTGGGTATTATAGTTATAACAGAGGGAGAGGAGGGTTTATGAGGGGGAGAGGATACGGATATAATACCCAACAACAGGCTGGGGGACTTAGAAATTACTACCCCACAGGGCAACCCGTATACCAGGACAACACAGGGAGCTTCCCATGGCAAAGCAGGGAACCACCCGTGTGTTGGAGCTGCGGACTATTAGGACACATGTCACGTACATGTAGGGTCAGGCCAGGAACACCAGCATGGAATGAACAAGCACAACCTAGGACATTACAAGAACAGCAGGGCATACAACAACAGCAGATGTCACAAAAAGGGAGTGACCCACAACAACAAACAACACAACAGCCACAAACCTATTCACTGCCACAACAACAAATAACACAGCAACTGCCACCGCCACAACAACAAGTAGCGTTAATACAACCACCACCCCAAACTCAACAAACGCAATTGGGTAGGGTGACGGTGTTGGGACACAACCCTTACACAGGGAATGGCCAATCATTGTACCCCCAATAGGCCAGCCCACAGACGGCCTTGGTGTGTCCCATCCTGTCAGTAACACCTAATAGTGCGGAGGAACCACGCATAGAGGTAACGATAGGTGACAAAAAATTATCATTTCTTGTTGACACCGGGGCAACCCGGTCTTGCATAAGGGAAGGTAAATTTAAGATGTCAGGCGAAGCCATGAACACCCAAGGATTTTCTGGGGCTAAAGGGTTGGTTCCATTTACTGATAACGTTCCCTTATCTATTGGAGATTATGATCTGTCAGTTCCACTTTTGTATTATAGTGCCTCACCAGTAAATATACTGGGAAGAGACATAATGAACAGGTTGAATATGACGATCTCCTTTACAGAGGATGGCATAATTTGCTCTACTCCAGGGATTAACATGCTCGCAGCACGACAGATTTTGCAAGCATACTGTGGACAGACAGCGATCAGGGCGGAGCCAGTAGATGGCGAGCTATTCCAGTATGGCACAGACATGGCATTTGCATGGATGCCAGGGATAGAAGGGAAAATATGGAGGAGGCCAGCAGCCTATCTGTTCCGACCAGAAACACCAGTTAATGAACTGGAAGGGAAGGTGTTTGTAATGGACATTGAGAGCATTATTGCAACAGCTGATTATGTTGCTGTGCACGCCCAAGATAAAGAAGGGAGAGCATGGAGGGCGGTGATAGCACTAGCAGAAGGATGTAGGCTGACCCAGGTGTCAGATGAAGAGCTGTTCTCAGAAGAAAAGGAAGAAGATGAAATGGTGTTCATGATGAGTGTAGAAATATGGCTAAGAGTGGCTCACAAACAAGTAGCACAGAAAATTGCAATGGCACTTGAGGCACCCGCAGGCACCCCAGTCCCGTTTTTTAAGGAGGATATGTCAAAGGTGCCCAAATCATTATGGACTATTAGCCCTTATGACGTGGGATGCATAAAAAGCATAGGGGGTGTAAGGATAAAATTGAAAAAAGGTGCCATACTACCAAGAGTGAAACAGTACCCATTGTCAAAAGAGGCAGATGAAGGCATATATGAAACCATAACGGCCCTTATAAACAATGGCATATTGGTCCCCTCAGAATCACCATGTAACACAGCTGTGTACCCGGTGCGCAAGGCTAAGGGGGGGTCTTGGCGCTTCATACAGGACCTCAGACCCTTGAACAACATAGTAGAAGCAGAGTATCCAGTAACAGCAAACCCGGCCACAATATTGTGTGGCATTCCAGCAGAAGCATCACGATTTACAGTGATTGACCTTAAAAATGCTTTTTTCTCAATACCATTACACCCAGACTCACAAGATTTGACAAGCTTCACTTACCGAAATACAAAGTGGAAACATACCAGATTACCACAGGGGTATTGTGAATCACCCTCAATTTTCAATAGAGTAATACAGATGGATTTGGGTAACGTTGAGGTGGAAAGCACAGTGTTACAGTATGTGGATGACATAATAATTTGCAGTACAAACGAAAGTAAATGTAGAGAGGACTCCTTAAAGATGTTGACAATATTGGCTGAAAAGGGGTACAAGGTAGACATGGAAAAGATACAATACTGTCAGGAACAGGTACTTTACATTGGCCAACTGATATCCCAACATGGAAGAAGGATTGCACCACAAAGAGCACAGGCCATCTCAAGCACTCCCGTGCCACAGACTGTGAGAGAACTGCAGCAATTTCTGGGGCTGTGCAACTACTGTAGAGCATGGGTATTTGATTACAGCTCATACATAGGACCCCTGCTTGAGGGTTTGAAGGAAGCAAATAAAGGGGAGAAAAAGTTGGGATGGACTATGGAAATGAGGGAGGCATTTGACGAATTGAAAGACGCGATATCAACTGCTCCAGTACTGGCATCCCCAGACTATGAGCGACGCTTTTTTATATTTTCACATTGCGACTCAGCAGTGATGAAGGCAGTATTGGCACAAAAAACGAGCATGGGATATAAACCAGTAGCATTTTACAGCGGACACTTAGACCCTGTGATGTTAGGCCACTTCCCTTGTGAACAAGGTCTCGCTGCAGCTGCCTTTGCAGTAGAAAAAGCATCAGCAATAACTATGGGGTGTCCAACTACACTGTTTGTGGAACATGCATTATTTGCAATATTGAATAAACCCAAGTCCACACTAACGACACAAAGGGCATCAGGTTATGAGATCATTTTGTCTAGGGCTGAACTAGCGATTGTTAGATGTAGCACTGTTAACCCTGCAAGGTTCCTAGCAGAAGTAATTGAAGAGGGAGATTACGCCCACGACTGCACCCAAATAACTAAAATGTACTCATGTACTAGAAAAGTTGAAGAAAACGCACTAGAGGGAGGTGAGCTTTTGTTTATTGATGGGTCATCAACTATTGATCAAGGAGATGGGATACGAAGGACTGGGGCAGCAGTGGTAAAAATGATGGAGGCTCCGGTGTGTGTGGCTATGAAATGTGTACAGTTACCACAGCATTACTCTGCTCAAGCCGCTGAACTAGTTGCACTAATATTGGCACTGAAAGAAAGTTTTAACAAACGTGTAACAATATATTCCGACAGTGCATATGTTACATCCACTGTCCACTCAGGGCTAACAAAATGGAGGAGAAGAGGGTTTAGGAGAGCTGACGGCACTCCAGTGCAACATGCCCTCTTGTTGGCTGAATTAATTGAAGTAATAAACGACCCCCAAGAGCTAGCCCTAGTAAAATGCACCGCACACACCAATGGTGAAGACCATGTCTCAAAAGGGAATGCAGCAGCAGACGCACATGCGAAATATGCTGCATACTTTGGTGAGATATGGAACCCCACAGACTCACAGAGAGGGAGAGGGAGGGGAATAGCTAGGGAGATGTTAATAAAAGAAGGGTACACCCATCTCCCAGCCACACAAATTATGGAACTACAAGCGGCTGCACCAATGGCCGAAAAAGAAGTATGGGTAAAAAGAGGATGTACAATGTCCCCAACCGACGCACTATGGCGCCAGGGTGGCACGGGGAAAGTTGTAATACCGTTGGCACTGTTAAATACCGCCCTGAGCCAATTACATCACCCTGCCCATACAGGCAAGGAAATAATCGCAGCACGAATTAGAGAAGATTGGTTTTGTCCTGAGTTAAACTCTCATGTGTCAAATTTTATCAGCAATTGCCTCACATGTCAACAGTTTACGGCCGGTCATACTTTAAAAGTGATAAGAGGTACCATACCCCGGCCAGAAGGACCTTTTCGGCACCTTCACATTGACTATGTTGATATGATCAACATATGTCAAGGTAATAGGTATATGATTGTAGTAGTATGCCCATTTTCTAGGTGGATTGAAGCAGGGCCCTGTTCACACCCTGATGCGTTTAGAGCAGCCAAATTCATAGTAAGGGAGGTCTTCCCCAGGTGGGGAGTGTGCGAGGTGTTAAGATCAGACAACGGCCCACATTTCGCAAACGAAATGTTCCAACATATCACATCCCTGCTGAACATTAAACACAAATTTGCATGTGCATACCACCCACAGGCTAATGGCGTATGTGAACGCCTGAATGGCTTATTGAAGGAGGCAATTGCAAAAATACAACAAACAACAAAGAAAAGTTGGTTGTATTGCCTTCCGTTAGCTTTATTTGAACTTAGAAATAGGCCAGGGTCCGACCACCACCTCACCCCTCACGAAGTGGTTACTGGACGTCAAATGCGCCTTCCCCTAACCCCAACGTCAAGGGCATTCACCGACCACGAAAGTTCAGCGAGTGTGTTAGGTGATGAAATGTATCAATATGTGTCTTCTTTGATTACTAGTGTTGTGTTTGTGTCTCAACAGCTCGAGCGCACACGGGGCGGGTCTACCAGCAATCAAGAAAAAGGCGCAAGTACAGAATTGGGAAAGGAGAACTTGTGCAAACTTGCCAAAGGTGACCACGTGCTACTTCGCAATTTCAATAGAAGGTGGAACGAGAAGAGGTTCACTGGCCCCCATCTGGTAGAGGACGTATCAACAAGAGCAGTAAAACTAAAGGATAAGCGTGCCTGGAACCACCTACATGACGTAAAGATCTACAAACTGCAGACCCGCCCCAGCGCCAACGACAGGTCCATTGGAAGAACAGCAACAACATCCCCGACAGCGGAAGAAAGTTCCACCACAGACAACGACCCAATTCTTCCCTCGGAGACAATAACTGACGAAGAAGGGGGTGATCCCCATACTGCCCACCCCATGGTCACACGCTCAAAGAGTAAAAATACTTCCGCCATCTGAGCGCAAACCCCCCCCCATTGACTGCTAAGTACAGTTGTAACTAAAACTGAAGGACATTGCTTGCACCAATACACATGTAAACACGTGAATGTTCTCCTTTTTTCTCTCGCACATACAGGAACTGCGTAATATTGTAGTGTTAAGAAAAAGCTAATTAACGAGTTCAGTGTACAGGCGTAGATGGTACTCCCAGACGATAACTACCCAGAAGAATTGTCACACCAATTTGTATACGAAATAAAAAGGCCAACATACCTAAAAAGGAGAAGGGTACGTGTCTACTACACAGCCTTCCTCCTGGCCATAGAATATTCCATGCCCCACCTCCGCCCGTACTTGCCGGCCCTAAGAGACCGATCACTTAGAGTAGCGTGGGAGCAGCTCTTCACCTGGGCACTGAATGACTACTTGATAGGGAGAGCTTAAAAGAAACAAAACTAACATTTAATAACGAGCACTTTTGAGAATTTTTAGGCGGGCAACTTTAACGTCGCAAGAATACGCTGCCAGGACTGCAGCAAGGTAAGAGCAAAATGCCGGTGAGATTAGCATATGTAATAAAAATAATAGGGATTTTTATGATCACCGGGTTCTTGGCTGCCTCTGTCTGGCAGTACAGCTATGCTATCGATTTTATTGCTGCACCCAAACCTAATATACCCCCGTTCCCTGCTGCAACAGGTGTTACGTCAGGTGGTAATAGTAATTTTGCACCCGAGCAAAATAGAGTTAAACGCAGCACATACTCAGACAATAAAGGTATTGATAATTATGTACAAGATTCAGCACACGTCACAAACAACATATGGTACCAGCACATGACCCGCATTGGTAAGCAGACAACTGAGGATAGCTGTTACGTTTGCTCATTAATACCATACGCCATGAGCGCTTCACGAACATTTGTTGCCACAGAAATAGATGAAAAAACAGCACAGTGCATAATTTATTTGGCCCTGTTCCAAACGAAAGGAAGATTTCAAGGAACAGTAGTGCACATGACATGGAAAACACGAGACTCATACCCATATGAAAACAACTTCCTCAAGACCTATCTGAGTTATCACAAGACCAGTTTACATGCTGAAGCATTCAGGTACATAACAAGTGGCCCTGCAAAAGGAAAAACAAAGAAGGTAACACTGCAGTATCTACCATGTGATTGGTACGCCACTGAAGTTCCGGGTAAACAAGGATGCTGGGAGAGGCCGCTACTGACGATAACAGGAAAGGTGTATCTGGGCAACAGCTGGGAGATAGGAGTGATTGGCAGCAACATGGTAACAAAAGAAACTATCTCAACTATCGAGACACACAATCATCGATGTTGGACGACGTGGATCAAGTATGTACCAATGCTCACGTGGGTAGAAGAAGATGAAGACCCAATAACTATACTACCATTGACTGCTCCCAAAGTATGCTACCAGCATAAAGGAGAGGTGGACGTAGGATATAACACCAATTGTGCAAGCGTGATGGAGTTACCTGAGGGGGGAGCGGGAACAGCAGTAATAATGGACCATTATTGGGCCTGCGGAGAAAAGGCATATCATACACTGCCTTCCCTGTGGAATGGTGTGTGCACAATGGTACACGTCAATGTACCATCACTAGTGGTACCTAAGAAGCATGTCGATGTGGCGAAATTTCCTAAAATGGATGAAGGGGATAGGAGAAGAAAGAGATCTGCACCACTTCAGAAGGAGCAAGAGAACAGGACCAACAGCAATGATACTGTCCTAAATAGGAGAAAAAGACAAGGAGAGCCACTGACAGGAAATTACCTGTGGGGAAGGTCGGAAACGGAACTAACATCAATACCGCCAGAGCACAGACTATTCAGCAGAGCAGCAATGTTCTTCTCCTCAATAATACATCCGGGACTGCAGGCATACGCAAACGCAAAATGGCTCCAAATAACCAGATGGGAACTAATGATGACCATCAATTCAACAGTAAATGGGTTCAACGCAATTAAAGAGGAGCTGCGAGCTGTAAGGATGGTAGCACTCCAGAACAGATATGTATTGGACCTTCTCACAGCAATGGAAGGAGGAGTTTGTGCAAAGATAGGACAATCTTGCTGCACGTTCATACCTGCCAACGATGCTGACAATGGTACACTGACAGAAGCAGTTTCACAATTGGCCCAGATGCACTCCAAAATGATGGACGAAAGTAACGGTGTAGACAAGGATAAGAGCTGGTTTTCACTATTATGGTCATGGATGCCATCTTGGCTGTCAGATGGACTGAAAATAATAGTGGGGTGTACTATTTTGGCTGGAGCTACCCTGATCATAATTAGATTTTGGAAGGCCCGGAAGGCACGCACGACTGACGAGTTGCTGGAAATGGTGGGAATGCACCCCTTAATGCCAGCAGATGACGGCCAGCATACAGGTGTGATAATACAAGAAAGGGAGAAGTTGCGCACCCAAATCATCACCAATCATCTAGACCCACCATCAGTGAAGATCGAGAACCCAAGAAACCCCAGGAGCTACATAGGAAGATGGGTATACTGTACTCCTGGAGGAACATGTGAATACATGTATTGGTCATTTGAAGATCATGTAAACCATTATGGACATCTCGGAGGGATAACTAAGATATGGAGGGTAAGAGGAGATAACGAGAAGGATATGTTTGTGGTCGACAAGTCGACCAGAGGGGGGACTGAAGTGGGAGAATGGAAGACCAGGCTCCCGTCCTTCACCTCTCGCGCTTGGCCTAGAGGGTCACGGCCCAGACACCCGCCGCGAGAAGAGTTTGTCCATTTACCAGACGACCAGGTACCCTGGTACAGGAACATACGGATGTGTCCACCTGCCTGCCCAGCAGCCCGCACTGGCCATGCCGACACCTGCGGCTCGGATCAGCTAGACTAAAAACCACACGTCGTTAGAGATGCCATGACGACCTAGACAACGGGAAGCACATCTGTACAAATATACACACTTAACATTTCCACACCAATCTACACGAAGAACATACTCAGTGCTCTGACGTAGGCGACAGGCATATTCACGGACGTGCATCTTTATTATTTTTACATAGGCTTTCAGAATGCAGAAACGCAAGACGCATCATGAACTCATCTATAACGCTTGCTCACACTTCTCTTGAAACCCGTTACCACCATGAGAGGTATAATGGAAACACGATACTGGTCATGGAAATATATGCTACTATAACCTAAAGCACCTATGCACCAAACAGACTACTTAAGCCCCAGGCCCGAGTAGGCCTCAAACAAGAGCTCCCGTGGACATTAACAAAGCAAGAGTCAGGTTGCTGATCCTGCAGAAAGAACCCGGTGGAGCAACCAGCCAAGGTCGCAATGTTGCAAACCCACATCCAAGAACAAATCATCAAAGGCACGATGTTACAACCTCGCACTCCGCGTCTCAATGATCAAGGCACGCCGACAAATTAAACCAGACGCGCAGTAGAAAAAACAATATTAATTGTGCAGAATTCTGTCTCTTTCACGGTCCCTCCCCACGTGACCAAGCCGAACCTGACGAGATGCCAAAACCCAGGAGAGAAAAGGCGTCTGGGTCCCTCACTACGAGACACAGGCCGATACACTTGAAAGGCTCAATGGACATCTGCTACAGTGGGAGCGGTCAGCCTTCCACCTATGAATAAATCCTCACATTGTCTGCACGTACCCATATTGAAACATTGTTGCAAACACAGGTACACCGAGAGCTGGGAACAACGGTGGTCCCAGGCTGGGAAGCTCACGGATGCACCAATCAGAACATGGGGCTCTTATCTCAGACGTCAGTAATACTAGCCAATCCTCAGGAGTCTTCATGTAGCAATTCTTATGTATCTAATTGTAGGGACAACCCAGATATACCACCTGACTACACCTTGTCCACTAATATCATTCTCTATATGTGTACTATACTAACCCTACCACTCGAGCAACCAATTAAGAGTGGCGATAGGTTTTTTGTTAACTTTCTGAAGTGACGCAAGTAGCGCGTCATAATGCAGTAAAAAGGGCCTGCGAGCCCCACGATTGTGTGTGTGTCAGGACGGACGCGTACGATCCTTGACCCATCCCTGCCGTTTTGTCTAAATAAACAGCAGAGTCACCTTGCTCCTTGTGTGTGTCTCATACTCTATCTCGCCTGGGATATACGGGAGGAGTTGGGGCCCTCCCTGCCCGGAGGTCTGCGGACGGCCCGGCCGACCCCGGCAGAATTTCCCCCCGACAAGATGGTGCTCTTTATTTCACAATTTCAAGGGGATTGGCCTTTCTCAGTGCCTCCCTTTAAATACACAATTCCTTGTAATTGTTCCAGTTTATCACACTATTTTCCACTTGTTTTCTGAGGGTTTAGCTCTAACCTTCTCGGCTGCACAGTGTTATTGTCAAGGTTTTACCTAATAATTTCAAGAGGGATTAACACTCTATTGAAATTTCACACGATTCCTTTTTTTGTTCCAGTTCTTCACACTCTGTATCTTCCACTTGCCTTCTGTGGGTATCACTCTACCCTACTCCACTGATTGCTCCTCTTTATGTTCCTGGTGTATTCTCCTGCCCTGGTTATTTACTCCTTTCTCACATATTCCAAACAAAGGTAGAATTCTTCCCTTTTATGTATTGATTTGACATTTTCCCAACTTCAGGCTCACTCCCTTGCCCACTCCTGGTTTACTCTCCTGCCAGGATATCGCACTGTTTCACAAAGTTTACTTCTCCTGAGGGCTTGGGCCCCAGACTCACCATTTTCAGGGTGCATCAACCTGCCAGGGCTTTTCCATTCGCCAACTCATTTGTCATCCACAAAACAATCTTTTCTAAATATTGGGTCACCGGCTCTCTCGCATTATAGTTCGTTCCTGCTTTTACTTCTTCCTTCAGATATGGGGTCCAAAACCCATATCCAGCACTGCTTGCACTCACAGCAATTCCTGTTTTAAAACGTTGGATCACTGAACCTTTTCCAATAATGCTTGCATCCGCATCAACTTCTTCAATGGTGTTACTTAACACGACAAAGCATTCACCTACACACGCTCCGGTAACCTGTTCGCTTTCTCTGGGCTTACTGGGCAGCTTCAGTGCTCCTCGTGTCTTCCTTTCTCCGTCCCTCTGGCCCAAAGGTGGTACTGTCTACAATAGGCATAATTGCAGCAGTGTCTCTTTGCCAGTAGTTTATTGGCCACCTACGCAAACGGGATGCTGGGTATTAAAAGGCATCCTGACTTCCATTTTAGAACTTTGCCCCGTATGTGAGGAGCCAGGAATAAGACGTGGACACAGAGGAGTCATGTTTGTGGTTACTGACATTTATTTAAAGTAAAAACGGGTTGGAAAATGCCCTTGTGTCCCTACTCTAGGAGGCATTTCCCTACCTCAACTAAAATGAAGGGTCTGTCCAGTGTCAAGAAGTCCAAAATAAATATACGTCCTGTTTCCAAAATCCTATCTTCACCCTCACACTCTAAAAATGAACTCTAAGGTGCAAAGGGAACTGTCTCTGCTTCTAGGAGTGCACAAATGTTCAAAATACAACAAAAGAGTTCCAAATGGTCAATGTTCACAGTTTCAATGGGCAGGTCTTGCAAATTCTTTCAAATACCACTAGACCGATTCCCAAGATGGCTGCCGATAGGAGAGCACAGTGAACAAATCTCTCCTGCCCCCCGACATAATCCAAAGAATTTTCATCTGATCCCCTCCCCGGGGACAAAAGTTTGGCTAGATCGCTGTCCTCACAGACAGACCTAAAAGGATCCCAAAGCTGCAGAAGGAAATAGGAAAGGCGTAGGGAGAGAAAATATGAGCTGAGAGTGGGAGGAGCAGCAGAAAGGGCCTGTGGCCGCCAGCAAGGAAGCTCTGGTACCCCTGATGGTGAGGGACGAAGGTCCAAAGCCAAAAAGAGGGAGAAGCCATTCCATGGCACGAAGAGGTGGTGGATAACCCCTCTCGCTCCCAGAGTAGGGGGAGGTAGAGCAACAGAGTCAAGGAGAGGCGACCCCGGAAGAGTGAAGTCCTGCCATGAGGGGAAAGGAGGATTATGTGCCGAGCAGGGAGCGGCGGATCAAAGCTTTACCACTCTGGGATCCCCCCGGGTGAGGGACAAGGAGCCGAAGCCGAGAATCATGAGAAGTGACACCCCACGACGCGGCTGCAGAAAGCAGACCCCTGAGTAGGGGGCGAGAGAGCTGCAGCAGCAAGGTGAGGCAAAGACACATATGGCACCAGAGGATAAAAAGCCCACCATAATGACACAGGAGGTGAGCGCGGAGAGCGGCAGAACGCTACAGGGAGCCAGACACTCTGGTGAGAAGCGCACCCCTGCTCCCCAACAGCCCCCTGGCACCCAAACATGAGAAATCTTGCGAGTTATCCCGGGTGAAGGAGTGGAAGAAGCAGAGGGGAGATCTGGGCACAGTAACTGTAACGCTCACCTGGTATCCACGGGGACGTCACTCAGCCTGTTCTGACCTCTTACGACCTCTAACCCTTCCCTGGAGTCTACTCGACTGGAGACTGAGCCTGGAACACAGGATTGGTAGAGTTTAACTCCCTATTGTCTCTGTGTGCTTGAACCCCTTCTTCCCCGGGGTCCAACCCTTCCCTTTGATCCACAGCTCACCTTCATTTCTTGGAAAGTGTGCTCTCCGTCCTGCTTTCAGCAGAGGGGCACGTTGATTGATGCAGGCTCGTTGCTGCCTAGTTACTTCACTGGCAAGAGTCTGACAGGCAAGTATAATGAGTCTTTTGAAAAGTTCTCCAACTTCGTTCCTTTCCTTCCTTAGATGATGGCCGGCATCCGGGGATGGCGACGTGCTACTGAGATGAGTAGCCCTGAAGGTGAGTGAGAGCGTGATGCACGATGCGACCCTTTTGTATTTGTATTGAACTGAGTTCTTTTTCTGTGTCTTTTAGGTGCCGCAACATTTTCAGCGTGGCTGCCGGTTATGGAGAAGAAATGCGGTGAGTAAGCGCGGTATGCGGCGCCTCTAGATGTTTCCACGCTATCCTGGAGTGTCTTTTCCCTCTTGCAGATGGATTAGAAGTTCCGGAGACAGAGTTCCCCCAGAGCGGCTGGGATTCAGGTAAGCGTTTGAAGCTTGTATAGTCTTTAAAAATAAGTGAAGATTTGCTGAATGCTTACGAATGCCTTTTTTCTGTTCTTTTCCCTTTTCCTTAGGAAGCGGCGAGCTGGGATGGGAATGACACCGCCGAAGATGCCCACAGAACAGAAGAAGCGATGAATGATGGGCAGAAGCGCTGCAATGTAAGGCTGTTCCTAACGGTGTTCTTGTTCTTGCAGAAGCTGAGCGCAGAAGAAAGATGCAGGCCTACTGGAGACCGATCCGAACACGGTGAGTGTCACGCTGCAGGTGCAGAAAACACAAAGCATGTTTCTCAGCCTGGGCATGGCTTAAATAGTCTCTGGGTATCCCAGGTGTCTCTGGGCTGAACCACACCCAAAAGACTAGACTGCACATGCAGTTCTGGGAATCGAAATATGTGGGGGCATCCATCTTGTCCCCATAAATGCACTACAAGTCCAATCCCCAATGTTATCCTATGGGAGTGAGTGAGTCTGGTGCCACAAGCGCCAAGTCTGACTCCAAGTGGGTCTTTGGCGGGATGGAGAGGCCCTTGAGGGCCATGTAGGTGATCGTGGCCTGGCTCCAGCCTGACATCTTAGAGGGCTGGGGACATGAGGGGCAGGAATCATGACAGTAACTTAACCCCTAGGAGGAGGCAGCATTGAGGCCCGGGTCCTGGCCTTCCAGAGGACTCGCAACCCAGAGAGGGAAGAGGTGTATAAGGGTGGAAGAGCCCTCAATCTAGTGACGCAAGGCCAAAAAACAAGAGCAAGGAGGCGAGGAAGGGAGACGCAGGGTTAGGGACCTTGAAGAAACCGATATAAAAGAGCCCTGACAAAGACCTGGCCTCTCGGCAGCGAATGAGATTCAGAGTAGGGCGAAGATTAAAAAGGGCACATAAATAGTCCATCGAACAAACCACGGGATGGCTGTGACCAGTAATATGACCATTATGTCACTGAATGTCAACAGTATAAACTCCCCTCTAAAAAGGAAAAAACTGGTCCCCTAAAAGAGGAAAAAACTGGAAAGACTTTTACACAGGGACAAACCAGATCTCTTAACTCTACAGGAAACAGCCCTGCAACTGTCTGATGAGCATAACCACAGAATTCAGGAATACATTCAAATATTCTAATCAAACGAAGGGAAGAAAAAAGGAGGGATCTTGATAGCCAAACAAACCAACCTCAACCTCGCAGTAGAGGCCTGGGAAAAAGATTCCAGTGGTAGATATCTAGCAGTGATACTACAAACACGGGGAGAAGTGTACACTATAGCCACTATGTATGCACCTAACTCGGGGCAAGACAAGTTCATCCAGCAGAAACTGGGTAAATTGGAAAGATTTGCTAAAGGCCAAATTATTTTAGCAAGAGACTAATATATCTAGTGCGGAGAACTGAAGAGACTACAGGTCCATAAAGGGACAATTAGAAATTTTGCAAACAAGGGAAGATGAACGGGCGTTGCTATACCTTACACATAAATATTACGTTAAGGCAAACAAAGCGGCCAGATTGTTGGCTAGGCTATTAAGGAAGGAAGCAAAAGATAGAACGATAACAAAAATCAAATTAAATAAAGAGGGGTCTGGGGGGAGCACAGAGCTATCTGCAATAACCCGAGAATTTACAGAGTTGTATTCAGAGTTATAGAAATCCGACAAGCCCCTAGAACAGAAGCAAAGAACAAGTTACTTTCTTACCTGGTAACGTTCTTTCGATGGGATGTTCCGACGACGTATTCCACATCTATGACAGGTAATCACCACAGCTGTGCTGCTTTCGAACATTTTCGGCGTCTGCGTCCTGCGTCGATGACGTCGATATGCTGTCCTCAAGGGCCTCCGTCGAGCCGACGTCACTGGATGTTATAAGTAGGATGTACGACGCCCGTAGCCTCAGTTCTAGTTTTTTCCCAGAACGTGTGGCACCAATCTTCTGCCAGTATGACTACACAAACCCTTGCGGAAACGTAAGCTGCAATCGCATAAGAAATTCTGTAGAGGGGCAGGCTGGGAGGGTTCGGTGTGGAATACATCCTTGGAACATCCCATCGAAAGAACGTTACCAGGTAAGAAAGTAACTTGTTCTTCGAGGAGATTGGTTCCTCCGACGTATTCCACATCTATGACAGACTCCCAAAGCAGTACCAACGTATGGAGGTGGGAAAAGAATTTAGAATTTTAGAAGTCCCAATTAAATTGCAGAACAGAGGACCACCTTGCAAAAGGCCAAATCTTGCCCATGGATAGAATCCAGGGAGTAGTGCCTTACAAAAGTATGGAGAGAGGCCCATGTGGCTGCTTCACAAATGTTACGAAGGGGAACACCCCTCTGCAGAGCAGTAGAGGCACCCACACCCCTGTAGAATGGGCCCGTAAGCCTACCGGAGGGTCCCTACCCGCCAGGCGGTAACATTCAGAAATTGTCAAGATAATGCATCTAGACAAAGTCTGCTTAGTAACAGCTTGTCCCAAACGCCTTCCAGCGTATCCTACAAAGAGCTGATCGTCACTCTGACCCAGGACATGCGTGAGAAATCTCTCCTAGGACCCAACCTATGGAGCCTCTCCTCTTCCTTACCAGGATGCGGAGGAGTATAGAACGCCAGAAGAATGACCTTCTGGCTTAAATGAAATTTCGACACCACTTTCGGAAGAAAAGAGGAACGAACCCTAAGGACAACCGTGTCCTTATGGAACACCGTGAAAAGTGGCTTAGCGGATAGTGCCTACAACTCACTCACTCTGCGGGCGGAAGTAACGGCAACTAAAAATACAGTTTTAAAGGTCAACAGTCTCAAAGGACAAGACTGTAAAGGCTCAAATGGAGCTCCCATTAGGAATTTTAGAACCAGGTTCAAATCCCAACCAGGCACCTGGAAAGGTGACGGTGGGAACACATTAGTGAGCCCTTTCAGAAACTGAGAAATCAAAGGAATCTTAAAATAAGAACACCCCTCAGACGAGCGCTTAAATATGGACAGCGCTGCCAGGTAACCTTTAATGGTACCCACTTGCAGGCCCTTGTGGGCTAAGGAAAGCAAAAAAGACAGAACCATAGGAATGGCACATGAAAAAGGATCCACATTCTTAACCCTGCACCAGTCGCAGAACTTTCTCCAACGGTAAAGGGACTTTGTTGCAGGCCTTCTGGCCGAAAGCAACACCTCCATTCTCGTCTTCAGGGAGGTCCCAATCCTTATACCTCAACCTTTCAGAAGCCAAGCATGAAGGTTGAAACTTGACCTCTGGATGGAGAACTGACCCCCCCTCCCGTGAGAGCAGATCGTCTCTGTAGGGAAGACGGTGTGGAGGTCAGATGGACATGTTGAGAAGGTCCGGGTACCACGCTCTCCTGGCCCATGCCAGAGCAATGAGGATCATCTGGGACCCGAACCTCCGTAACCTCCGCAGCACTTGCGGAATGACGGGGACTGGAGGAAACGCGTACATTAGTGGGAATGACCACTCCACTATGAACGCGTCCCCTAAGGCTCCTCTTGGAGGAAATTTCCCATGAGCAGAATCTTTCGCACTTCCGGTTGACACTGGTGGCGAAGAGATCCACTTGCGGGGTTCCCCAGAGGGCGAAGATCTCCAGGAGAATCTCCTGAGCCAGCTCCCACTCGTGAGAGACCGTGCTCTGCCTGCTCAGAGCATCCGCCGCCTCCTTTTCGTCTCCAGCCAGCTGAACTGCCGAGATCGAAATTTCCTGCTGGATGCCCCAGAACCAGAGCTGCATCGCCTCTCTGCACTGAGGGAGAGACCCTGACCCCCCCCTTTTTGTTGAGGTAGTGCATGGCCACTGTATTGTCCGTCAGAATCAGGACTTTCTTCCCCCGCACAGACGGCAGAAAAGCCTTCAGGGCTAGCCTGACGGCCCTCAGCTCCAACAGCTTGATATAGTCTGGACTCCGACGGAGACCAATGATCGTTGACTGTCAACTCGTTGGCATGAGCTACCCCATCCCGTGAGGGATGCGTCTGTCATCATCGTCACCTCTGGCCGGGGTAGCCAAAAGGGAGCCCCCCTTCATCAGATTGCCTTCGACGGCCCACCACAGAAGATACTGGGCGACCAAGGGCGACACCTGAATGGGATCTGGCATCCTGCCAGAGGACTGTGACCACTGCATCTTGAGAGCCCACTGCAGAGATCTCATCCGCAGCCTGACCTCTGGCACCAGGAGAATGCAGGATGCCATGAGGCCGAGCAACCTCAAGAACTCGAATGCCGGGAGACACTGGGCATGTTGAAACTTGTTCACCATCTGCAGAATGTGAGAAGCCCCCATCAGGGGAGGGGGAAACAGCCCCAGGGATGAGTCGGGCACTGCCCGATGTACTGGAGCCGCTAGGTAGGTGTCAAGTAGGACTTCTTTAAGTTGAAGGAGACGCCCAGCCTGTGAAGGGAGTGGCAGATGATCCAGGACTTGCCGGGAGAGCGCACCCTGATCAACCAATCGTCCAGGTAGGGGTAGATGTGAATCCCCCCTTTCCTGAGATACGCTGCCACCACCACCACGAGCTTGGTGAAAACCCTTGGGGCGGAGGTCAATCCGAACGGCAGGACCCGAAACTGAAAGTGCAAGTCGCCAACCGGGAACCTCAGGTACTTCTTGTGCTTGGGATGAATCGGCACATGAAAGTAAGCATCCTGGAGGTCGAGAGACACCAACCAGTACTGACGTTGAAGGACCTGGAGGACTTGAGAGAGAGTAACCACCTTGAACTTGTCCTTCCCGACGACCTTGTTCAAACCATGCAAGTCCATGATGGGTCTCAATCCCCCGTATTTTTTCAGTATCAAAAAATATGGGGGAATACCATCCCTTGCTCCTCTCCGTTACAGGCACCAGTTCTATGGCGCCTTTCTCCAGCAGGGATTTGATTTCCTGCGCAAGGAGCGGATCCGGACTCTTCAAAAGAGATTCCCTGGTGGATTATCGCGAGGCCTCTGCCGGAAAGGAAGACAGTAGCCGTGGGCTATGATCTCCAGAACCCACACATCTGAAGTAATGGCACCCCATTCTACAAGATGGTGCGCCAGCCTTCCCCCAACCGGTGAACCATGGGATATGACCTCATGACTGAGCTGAAGCGGCAGTGCCTGAGGGCAAAGAGGCAACTGCCCGAGCGGCCTTGGCACATAGAGTACCCCGTTTTCCACCTCTGGTACTCCTACATTGGCCCCTTTGACTTGCAGCTCCCCTTGATCTACCAAAGGTAGAGTAGTATCGAAAGGAACCTCCCCTCCATTGCTGTCCCCTAGGACGAAAAGGCGGAGGTTGGCGAACTGCAGCGCTCAACGACTTCGCTGCAGCTTTGGAGGTCTGCAACCTCTTAAGGCTCTCGTCAGCCTTGCTGCCAAAAAGATGTTCACCATCAAAGGGCATGTTGAGAAGCCGGGCTTGCACATCAGGAGCAAACCCCAACTTCCACAACCATGCAAATCTGTGCATCACGGTGCTCACCGCCATGGACCGGCTGACACAGTCTGCCACGTCCAGACCCGACTGAACGGATTCACATATGGCATCCTTGCCATCCTGTACAAGGGCAAGAAAGCCATCCGGTTCCTCCCCTTCGGGAATATGTTCAGCCGCCAACGAAACAATTCCACAGAGGGTGAGTGAAACGTGCTAAGGCACACACGGAGTTGGCTGCTTTCAAAGACATATCCCCTTAAGAAAAGACTTTCTTTGCCCAACCGTCAAAACGTTTGTCTTCCCTATTAGGAGGGATGGTAGGGTACGACGCCTGCTTTGCTGGGACCGTAGCCCCCTGCACCACCAAACTCTCCGGAGTAGGGTGCATGGACAAGTAGCCGAGGTTGCCACTGGCTGGGCGGTACTTTTTTGGCAACGACTTACCCACTGCCGGGAGACTCTCCGGAGCAGTCCAAGCCGCCGCCACCCTTCTTTGCAAGGCCATATGAAATTGCAGTACCGGGTCAGTTGGTGGACCTTGGTCCAAGATATCTGTCAGGTCATCCTGCAGAAAATCCATTGGTGGCGCAGACCACCCCAAGTACTCCGTCATCCTCGACATGAGACGCCGGTACGAAGACTCGGCATGAGTGCCAGGCTCAGGCCTACCGAACTCAACCTCCGGAGAGGTGTCCAGACCACTGGCGTCGTGCAAAGACTGACGCAGGTCTTCCATCTGGCTATGACCAGTCAATAGTTCGTCAGGAACCTCATCAGGAACCAAACCTTCATCAGACCCTTCATCCACCTCAGAGATGTAATCCAGAGGCTGGAATAAATCCCTGGATGAGGGCACAGAAAAAGGCTCAAATACAGGCCTCACTGACCTCTTCAGGGCCTTCCTCGGGGTTTCCACCGATGCACGGGGTACCTCCGGTAAAGTTTCCACAAAAGGCGTTGAGGGCGCGACTGAATCGGCGTCGACGTAGAGCGTGGCACCGATGGCTTTGAAACAGGCCTCGAGGGCAGTGCCCCGCGCGTGTCCTTCGACGGCCTCGGCGCCGATGACTTCCTCGGAGGCGCAGCCTCGAGAAAGTCCCTCGACAGACATGGCACCGATGGCTGCCGGTCTCGAGGGCGTCGAGGACCGGGACCCTGGAGCGAGCATGGCTAGAGCGATCCACCTTGTCCGATCGGGACCTCGAAGGCGCCCGAGGATCGCGCCGACCGCCCGAGCGCAAAGGCGTGCGAGCGGGGGCCCTAGCATGTTCCCTGTTGGCTTCTTTCCAAGGCGCAGACGGAACGGAGCCCTGCGATTCAAAAATCGCCATCATTTCCTTACGAAATGCATCCCATTCCGCAGGAGAGGAATGCTTTTTGGGACAATCAACCCACCGTCTGGCGGAGTCCTCAGACGAGGAAGGCGACCGGTGATGGCGCTTCCGCGAGTGCCTCGAAGAGGCAGAGGAATGGCGGGAACCACTCCAGGACCGAGATCCCCTGGACTCATGCCAACGTCTCGGAGAGTCGCCCCTCGAATCGTAGGTCGAAAGCCCCATGGATTTCGACTTTCAGGGTTTGGAAACCCTACCTACAGAAAGCTTCTTCTTCCGCTCCCGCAAGGCCTTCAACGTTAACGTCTGGCAATCGTCACAGTCATCAGTGGCGTGGTCCTCGCCGAGGCACCAGAGGCAGACGTCGTGCAGATCCGTAAGTGACATCTTGGAACCACAGGTGATTTCGGCTCGACAGAGGCCCTCGAGGACTGCATATTGACGTCATCGACGCAGAAAGTTTTCCGAAGCAGCACAGCTGTGGTTATTACCTGTTCTAGATGTGGATTACATCGGAGGAACCAATCCCCTCGAAAAGAATATTTGGAAAAGTACCATCTCCCAAAATTAACAGAGCAGGAAAAGCTGGACTCATGATATCACGATGGAGGGGGTGCGCAGGGCAATAACGTCACTGCCCAGTAATAAAGCTCCAGACCCGGATGGATTTACATCAGACTTCTATAAAACATATAGTGAACAACTAACCCCCCCACCTGGTCCAGATGTTTAACAATTTGGGGGGGGGGGGAGCTGGGAGAATAACACCAACAATGAACAATGGAAGAAGCCAAGGTTATCTTGCTTCCGAAACCAGGGAAAGATCCGACATGTTGTAACTTCGATGCAAAAATCTACACAAAAATATTGGCAACCAGGAATATTGGCAACCAGGGTGGACAATCTTCTCCCGCCACTCATTGGCACGGATCAGTCAGAATTTATAAGGGGTAGACAGACAGAGGACAATACCAGAAGAATAGCACACCTAATAGAAAAGTCTAATATTAAGAAGGTGCCGGCTATCTTGTTAGTCTTCGATGCAGAGAAAGCGTTCAGCAGGGTGGAATGCAATTCCTTTATGCCACTATGGAGAGAATGGGGTTTGGGGTTAAAATAATAGCACTGATAAAGGCAAGTTACTCAACCCAAATCCCCGCTTGATGATAAATGGACAATTATCGGGACCAATTACGGTAACGAGAGGAACAAAACAGGGGTGCCCTCTCTCCCCACTGCTATACGCAATTCACTTAGAACTGCTCTTGGCTATAATACAGGAAACCACAGATATAGTACGAATCCCATTTGGAGGAAAATCCCATAAAGTAACCGCCTTTGCGGATGATAATTTGTTAACACTCAGACCTAGAAAGGTCTAACAGGGCCTTGTAAAGGGAATTGACTAAGTTCAGGGCGGTGGTAGGGTTGAAAATCAATACCCACAAATCAGAGGCCCTGAACCTTACAATACCGGATGAGAAAGAACAGGAACCTAAAAGTCTTTTCCAGTATAGTTGGGCAGATACAGCAATAACATATTTGGGGATCAACATTGAAGACATTGATTCACTACCCACAGCAAACTACTCTCCTTTATTGGTGAAAATTTGACAAATGTTACAAGAATGGAGCCCACTGGATAGGAAGGATTAATGTAGTAAAGATGGTCATTCTCCCGAAAATCCTATGTTACTTCATGACGTTGCCAACGAATGTTCCCAGGTCATTTACATAGGGACATTTATTTGGAACAATTAAAACCTTTGGGTAGCAAGAAGAGTTAAGCACATGCCGAGAAATAGGGGAGGGATGGGTGAACCAGGTATGCGGGGCATACTACTTGGCAGCACAGATCAGGGTAATTTGCGACTGGTTGATAGATGATAGACAAGAGGTTTGGAGACAAATGGATGAGAAAGTGTGGGAGAGGTCACCTAGAGGCAGTACTTTGGAAACCTAGGAGGGACATGTCAGAATCTCTAACGCAGTGCGACTGGTCACTAGTAGTGGACTCCTGGGACGAGCTAGTAACCAGAGCAGGGTTCACCACCTTACCATCACCATTTACCCCGATATTTCATAATCCACAATTCTCTCCGGGAACGGGCGGGTCAGGGTTCGGAGAAGGGAGGTTGCCTCAAGATAGGGGATACGTTAGAAAGGGGAGAGATTAAGTCCTTCAACCAGTGTAAAGCAGACTTCTCGCTAGACGAGATAGAGAGATTCAGATACACACAAATGAGACATTGGTTACTGCACCCAGCAGTTAAGAAGGCAGCAATAATGCCCCGAACACCCTTTGAAAAATTACTATTAGAATACACCGGGGATAAAAAAAAAGTGTGACCTTTTATAAATTCATCAAATAAAATGAAGAAGCAGGACAGATACGTTATATGAAGCTATGGGAAGAGGCGGTGGGTCGACGGATCAAAGAAACAGAGTGGACACAACTATGGGTTATTATTCCCAAACTAACAATATCAGTCCAACTACAAGAAATATGGGTAAAACTGATGTGCCAGTGGCACCTCACTCCGGTATCACTGCACAGGTTCTTCCTGAGCGTGCCCAAAGAGTGCTGGAGAGAATGGGGAGAAGCGAGGACCTAGAGTCATGTCTGGTGGGAATGCCTTCATATTCAAGGGTATTGTGAAATGATAATGGAAGCTATAGAAGAAATGGTGGGGACCAAGCGACAGACTAGTTGGGGCGTCTTAGCAATCTAAGCCTAGGGAGTATAATAGAAGACCTACCCTCAAAAGCACAACAAAAGGTATACGTGATATTTATGTTATCAGGGGCTCTGGTGATTGCCCAGAAGTGGAAATCGACGGAAGCACCTACGGAACATGAATGGTGGGGAAAGTGTGGCAGTTTGTGGCCTTAGAATGGGTAACCTTCTCCTTGCAAGGGAACTATCAGGGTTTCCTGGCGTACTGGGACTTGGTATTGAAATTCTTACAGAAAGACTCTAAAGGAATATGGTGTCCTAGAAAGATGAAACTGCTGGTCCTGATCTGACCGGTGAACACTACATGGGAGGGGGGGGCTCTATGGGGGAGGTGGGAAGGTAGAAGGAAGATCATTGAGAAGACCTGTATAGAATTTGAGCGGGGCTCGGGACTATATAAACGCAATGTTGAAAAGGACTGCACTGGCTTTGGTTGGGACAACAGGGTTGGTGTGAGGGGGAGTTACAAAATGTTAATGAAAATGCTAATAAGAAAGTATGTGAAAATAAAATACCACTGGACCTGCAAGTCCAGTTCCTTAGTTTACATACTCTAGCTAAGAGAAATGCACTTACCGCAAAGGTGACAAAATATTTACCAGTGCTTTTTGCAAAATGGTGCATGTCGGCATAAGCACACTTCATATTTGCTACAATGCTGTCAAGCATGCACAGGGAAAAACATGTATTTGCCATTTAATGCAAACAAAGTGTGATTGCAGTAAATGAAAACATGTTTCTAACATCCCCATACTTGCCGGCAAGGTCGAGTATCATGGAAATGGTACTCGCCCTGCATAAAAAGTACTCGCCAATGCTAGTGGGCTAGTAGATTTTGTGCAAGCCCTGATGGGGAAGACTCCCTTTCCCATGAGTCTTTCCATCCAAAGCAAGCATGACTCCATTTCCCAGGAGTCTTTCCAGCCAAAGCAAAAGTTCAAAACTAACCAAATACTGCTGATCAAGAGGATAGCTCTCTCTTCCTGTACTGCAACTCACTGCGTGGATATGGCTTCCTTACCCAGGATCTCACATTCAATACAGTTCAATTCTCAAGAGCATTTATCTTCCTTAGAATTCCCTTTTCGTAGAAGCACCATTAGGGTGCATGTCCCAAACTGGCAAATCACCTGGCATGTTCCTCTGCCAGATTTTCCTGTACCACTCCTTATGGGTGTGAATCCCATATCCGCTATTCACCTGGTATACTCTCCTGCCAGGACTTTATAAAGCAATATCTCGCTCTAAATGCCATGGAAGACAAAATCCCTGGGGTATGGGTCTTCCTTGGGATTGTCTTGTGTAGCTTTACACACACTTAACTTTTGCCTGGTATACTCTCCTGCCAGGTCTTCTTGCACATTTGTAATAGCTTCACAAAGTTCATGAGGTGAGTGGTTATCCTTCTCTCCCCTTGACCTCGCTCAGGCTTTGCTTCTCTTGGATGCGAGTCCCAGACTCATTACTATTGTGTTTTTGCAAATTTCACAAGGTAAGGGTTTCTCCATCTCTAGCCTTGACCTCTCTCTGGCTTTGCTTCCCCAAACTAGTACTGTGGGTCCCAGACCCTTCTTAATCTTCCCCAAGTTCGTACTGTGGGACCCAGACCCTTCTTGATCTTCCCCAAATTTGGACTGTCTAGGGCTTTTGTTACACAGCCTGACAGTGCTTCTGTGTCCCAACCTTTCCCTGGGTTCACTGGCTTTCTCTTTAGGGCTCGCCAGTACCTTGCTCTGCCGTGAGTTGGATAACTCCTCCTGCTTTCAGCTGCACTTCCCCAGTGAGGAGGCCTTCACTTCCCTCAGACGCACTGCTGGTGCCCAGGGGTTCACCCCCTTTTTGGGGTCCCAAGATGTTCCCGGGGTTCCTCCAGCGGTCCCCAGTTCTACACCAGCTGTTGGGGTGCCAGAGTTCCCCTTCACTTCTCTGGGATAGCAGTCCAAGGCCCATTCTTCTACACCAAACGATTCCTGCAGCCAGGTCCTCCAGGGAGGGTCTCTTTCACACTCCGAGTATTTCCTTACTTTTATACTAGCTCTAGGATTTGGGGAAAGACTAGACTATTGACAGGAGTGATCATCCTTGCTCCTCGCCTCTCTCTCTTCTCAGCTGTTGGGGAAAGACTGGACTGCTGACAATTGTTCTCATTAGGAGTGATCATCATTCCTCCATAGTTCTCCCTCATCAAAGTGATCTACATTCAGGATACTCCTATTCTTCTTCGTCCCAGTACTTTTTAGGGGACTGATAGGAGAAGTACAACCCATGAGTCCATTAGGGAAGATATGGTTCTTAAGGTTGTAAGAAGGGGGGTTAGGGTCCATTGATTGGCGGGGAAACAGCATCTCACCCAATGATATTGTGTCACTTCCTTGAGGGTTGCCTCCCCCATGCGATCTTCCCTCATATAGCCGCCCCCAGGGTCAGGATCAGGCAGTGACTGCCGTCGCCTAGCCACATGGGGAGAGGTCGCAGGCAGGAAAGAAGTGATGACACCATCAGATTCATCACACCTACTACAAAAGGGGCTGAAACAAATCTCTGGGATGGCTGATTTTGAGCAAGTCTTCTCAGAGTCAGTGGTATGAGTTTTAGCCTTTGATCTCTGACATTTTGGGACACTTAAGACCACCCATGGGATGGTCAGACCCGCCACAGTCAAGGAAAGTGCTAGGGAGCCTAAAGGGGCATACACACCTATATATTGTGGACCTGAGAGGAAGGGGCCCTTTACCCGCTTGATCCAGAATAACTGAGATGCTTGCAAAAATTGACTTTTTGTAGATGAACAAGCGTTGTGTCAACATCTTGGTTTTTGTCCAGTTCCTTGGACTAGTATCCTGGCGTGTGGTTCCCCCCCCCCCCCCCCCCCCCCCAAGGATAAGAAGGAGAGATTGTTTGGATACTTGTCGAGTGGCTAGTTAAAGGGGATGCTGTGCCCACAGGTTCAGTTTTAGTGACCAGAACTGCTGGAAGAGGAGACAATGGCAGAGTAGAAGGAGTTGGGAGCCAGTGGTGCAGCTTTGTCCGGAGGTTCCGGAGAACTTGAATGCTAGGATTCAGAGCTGGCTCTGGCTGTGCAACAGGGGTGACCTGAGGAACAACTTGCTAGATGATTTCTGCCAGAGAAACCCTCAGAAATGATGAAGCTATGGGTCTTTAAAAAATGGAATCTGGAGAAATGATGTTGGTGGTTATACATAGCAGGCTTTTCTCTTTGCTAAGCAGAAGACCAATGTTAAGCTCTGGGGGACGAAGTCCAACCATGGTTGTAGGACGCATTGTCCTAATCATAGCCATGAAACTTTGTGGCGGGGATTGTACTTACCAGCACTAACCAATGGGGGGGTAGACAATACCCTCTGGATTGGATCACATGTGGTGGCAGCAGTGGTGGGCCTCGAAAGAGGGAAGCTAGAATTCTAAGGGGCAAACATGTCGGCCATTGCAATAGAAGGTCGGTCCATGGAAGGTGTTCAGGAAAAGTATAGGTTGTAGAATCCAGATCACAAAAACCTTGAGAGAAGTGCGACTCAAGATGACTAAGTGACCCTAGGTAAAGATTTTTCCAAAGGATGCAGTTTGTCTGCCCTGCCCCTCTTGTTTCTCACAAAGTGGCTTGGAAGGCATCCTTGCTAGGATGTGGATTACCGTTCGTATGAAGACAGAGAGTGGGGGCATTTGGATCCCCAGGAGAGATTGTGCAAACCGGATCTCCGGTAGCCCTTTTGGTGCCTGTCAAGAACCTGGTGGTGTTTATACACCACCGTAAGTGGTGAAATTCATAGGTCCTGAGACAAACACAGCAGCAGCAAAGTGTACCAAGTTGGTGGATGTAGTCACCTCGATGCATCATGGAAAATAATCAGGAAGACTTAGGCTAGTAAGGCAACTCTGTGAACTCACCAGAAGTTGTAGGCCTCGTAGGAGCTGCAGTGTGGGTAGGCTTAGGCACAGTGGGCACTTCGGCAAAGGCCTCCAAATAATCTTGGTGTAAGAGCTAATGCTTTTAAGCTCAGATTATCAGTGCTTAAACTGGTGTAGGGGACTTATGTTTTTATCCCAGTCTGAAATACAAGTGGTATTTCTACCGGAGGACTCAGGGAGCCAGTCTCAGAACCACTGCTAGGTGTAGAGGAATTGTTGCGATGAGAAGGTAAGTAAAGCATCTCACCTCCAGCGATAAGGTTGTTCAAGTCCATCGATCATGCCAGCAGACACTTCCACCACAACTGATCTGGCCACAAGCATTGTAGAAACGCTCTTCGAAAAGCATTTAGTGAAGTAGATGCAGGGATTGAAAACAGACATTTTTAGAATGAGAAAGTGGAGCTGCATGAAACAAACAGTAGGTGAGGCACTTGTCAGCACTAAGAAATATTTAAGCCACAGTATGAGTCAGCACCAATGTGCTAAGCAAGTCCTGTTTTCACAGAACAAAGAAAAGCACTGTGACTGTGTCCTGAGAGCATTTGTGTAGATGGAGATTGTGCACTGTAACGTTAAGGGCTCATGATCTAAGAGACTCTTGTTAGATGTGCTAGGGAAGAGCAGGTTTATGCCATTCGGAAGAGATTTTGAAAGAGTATTGTAAAAATGAGCCACTGTGTTGGTAAAATGCTTTGAGGAACAAACCTATGGACAACATATTAATGATGCATGATGATGATTAGTGATGTATGAAACCTCTCTCTTTTTGAATGTTAAATAATCAATACTTTCATCAACTCCATGAAATGGGGACCTATTTCTGAGATACTAATATAAAGATATGGTGGAAGAATACGATTATTTTGGATTATGAATGTACTCTTAATATTACAAATTACTTTAGAAAAACTGAAGTAGATTATTCACTCTTTTTGCGTCCCAGTGTGAATGATGTACTAAGATATTAAGAAAAGGGAATTTTAATTTGTTGGTGCTTAGCGTCTCCTGTTTGTTGCTTGTTTTTTGTTGCAATCAAAGAATTGTGGTGTCCTTGATTTTGCTGGTGAGCAGCATGGTTTTTGACGATTGGTGGTAGTGGGAATGGGCTATTGGGAGAGAGCGGTGAAATATTGGTGGTACGTTTGATAAATGAACATGTCCTTTACACTGGGCGAGGGATTAGTGCAAGTTTGTACATCCAGATCTGATCACTGAGAACACCAGATGTTCTTAATGCAATGTGAAGTTATTTGTAAGACAAGGTTCTGAATCATGGCTATCTGGTCACAGTGTTTTTATGTTAACAACCTTTTCACTGAAGGTCATGTCCAAATAATGATATAAAATAAAACACTCTGAACACCCAGGCCTGAAGTGCCTAACAATCAGATTGTGAAGAATGCTCACTTTATTCATCAGTGAAAGATCTACATTACTCACCGTAATCGTATTTCTGGTTCTTGTATCTGCTTAGATTCACATGTTGTGCATATATGCCGACATCTAGCAGTAATCACAGAGTATTGCATCTTTTTTCAAAGATCGAAAAGCGACGTCGACATGGACGTGACTAACACCATCTCTAACGTGATGCGTTGTGTACCCAAGATCCTTCCCACGTTGAGGTCCCTATGTTGTTTTTGTTCTGCCATGAGGGAGCCTGATGGAATGCGTGAGTGGGTACAGAACAAAAGAAGGTGTACAATGTCTATGTTCCTTCAACTCCAGGAGGGCAGGAAGGGTGGGCTTATGTGAATCTAAGCAGATGCAAGCACCAGAAATCAAATTACGCTGAGTAATGTATGTCTTCTAATGCTTGGGATCTGGTTAGAATCACATGCTGGGCATAGACTAGCGAGCAGTACCAGCAGATGGTGTTGGAATGTGTGAAGGAACGGTAGCAAAGAAGTGTCTTAATACCACCTGACCCACCTGAGAAGCAGTCTTAGAGTGTGTATCTAAACAGTAATGTTGAGTGAAAGTGTGAACCACAGGGAGCTGCTTTGCAATAGAGTCCAGAGGACCATTTGCAATAAAAGCTATCGTAGCTCCTGTGCCTCGAGTAGAATGTGCTCTAGGTGTAAGGGGTAAATTGCTCTTAGCTAGAGAGTTACACATTTGGATGCATTTAACAATCTATCTAGAGATTGCCGACTTGAAAACAGGGTCCCCTTCTCTACCAGCGGCAACAGAGAAAGAATTGGTCTGTCTTTCGGAGTATTTTTTTTTTTATCAAGGCAATACACCACTGCTCTCCTAACATCTAGTGTATGGAGGCATCTTTCAGCTGAGTTAGTGGGATTCTGAAAGAAAGTTGGAAGTTCAATGGATTGGTTCACGTGGAACTTAGATATTAAGGCACAACGCGTGGGTGTTTGCATAGCACAACTTTGTCCTCATGAATGGCAACAAATGGGTGCTAAACTGAGAGAGCCTCCAGTTCACCAACTCTCATAGTAGAGGTAGTAGCCACCAGAAAAGCAGTCTTATAGGTGATTGCCTTAAGACTAGCTTTGTGCATTGGCTCAAAGGAAGCTTTATTAGTTTTTTAACAACACTGAAGTCCCATCCGGGAGTTGTACTGGAAACAGGAGGGTGAAGTCTTTTTACCCCTTCCATGAATACCTAAATCACCGACTTTCCACCAGGAAACTTGCTCCAAGATGTAACATAAGCAGAAAGGGCAGCGAGGTGGACGTTTTGTGGTTGAAAACAAGTCATGAGTCTAAGAGGTGGGTTAGATAAAGCACTATGTGCGTGGGTGAACAGTCAATAGGGTTGATGCTCCTAGTACTGTACCAAATGACAAAACATTTCCATTTACTGGAATAATGTGTCTAGTGTTAGGTTTTTGTGCCTCTTTAAGAATGTCCATACACCTTTGAGGTAGTTGGAGATGACCAAACTCTGACTTCAGAAGCCATGCTGGTAAGCTAAATAGAGCATTTGTGGACATGGGTGTAGTGTTGCCCCTTGGTCTTGGGACAGCATGTTCGGGCAAGTCAGTTTCATCGGAGGGGAAAGTGGCTTTCTCATGAGATGCGAGAACCACAGCCGACGAGCCCACATTGGTGCAACAAAATTTGTGTAACTTGTTCCTGGTGCATCTTGTGCACTATCCTGTTGAGGGGAAAAGCGGATCTCCCTGACCATCTTATCCACAGACCGTTGCCCTTGGACTTTCCCTGGGGATAACTAGGCATTGCATGTTCTCCAGTGTTACAAAATGGTCGATGTCTTGATGACACCATTCTGCAATGCGTTGTGTAAAATCTGTTCTTGCAAGAGCAACTCTTGTTCTACAGGTCTCTGCTGAGCACGTCTGCCAGAAGATTGTGTTCCCCTCTAACATGCGACAGGAGGAACATGCTATGTTTGAGTACCCATTTCCAAATGTTCTGTGACAGTTTGGACGGACCTGGAAAGTGAGTGGCCCCCTGCTTGTTCAGGTAATACATGGCTCTAGTGCTGTATGTATGGATCAGAACAGGACGCCATCATCCCTAGCAGCCGCATGGCTTTCTGTACGGTTACCTGATGACTGGCCACATATGGTTATGTTATTTGGCATTTATATAGCGCTGGTGTCTGGAGTGGATGTTTTATTCTTACGAGCCCAATGTTCAGGGCTTCATTACGCATCTTGCGAATGCAGCGTTCGGAGGGCTTTACTAGCGACTTAATCAGTCTAATTCAAGGAGTCACTGCTCGGAAATTTCATTGAGCATTTGTCTGCAGGTTGTATGGTCTTCGCAGCCTTCGAAGGTCTTAAATCGGCATTACGGAAAGAGCCAGGTTTTTAGAGCTTTGCGGAAGGCAATTTAGTCTTGTGTGTGTTGAATGTGAGGGGGGGGGCTGAGTTCCACAGGGTTGGGGCCAAGATTGAGAAGGCAGAACCTCCAATCATAGTGGACAGTGCTTCATCTTAGGGTGCCCAGTTGGAGTTAGGGTTTTATCTCCTCTTGTAGGTACGTTGGTCCGGTCTTGTGCACTGCTCGGTGGGTAATGCACAGAGTTTTGAAGGTTGCCCTACATCAGACTGGGAGCCAGTGGAGGGTGGGGAAAGCGGGGGAGATGTGGTCTGTGTCCAAGGGTGAGAAGGAGTTTGGCTGCAGCATTTTGGGCTCTTTGTAGTTTGTTAAGTTGGTATACTGGAATCCCAGGTATAAGGAGTTGGCATAGTCCAGTCTCGAGATAAATTTAGACATAACAGAGGAGAATCTGTTGGGATAAGTGAGGTAAGGGAAAATGCGTCTAAGGAGTTTGAGATGGTAGTGACAGGATTTTGATACATTTTTGATATGACGTGAGAGGGTTAGTCCCGAGTCCATAGTGCATGCAAGGTTTTTGACTATTTTGGAAGGGGGGAAGCGGGGCGCCAAGGAAGCGGGGCCAAGGGAGCAGTTGCGAGAGAAGGGCAGAATTGCTGCACATTAGATTTTCAGTTTTATCAGGGTTCGAGAGGAGGTGGTTACTTGTCATCCATCGGTCATTATCATTGCGACAAGTTTCAAGGTCGGGACGAGGGTTGGGGATGGTTTTGGGAATTCTTAGGATGATTTTGAGTATCATCGGCGTAGTTTTAGCAGGTAAGGTTACGGGCGCGGATGATTCCTGGTAGAGTAGTAAGATGGAGTTTAAAAAGGAGAACAGAGATACATGCGCCTTGGGGTACTCCAGTTTTTAGAGCATGAGCAGTACAGACGAAAGGGGTGAGGAGGGCGATTTGATTCCTGTTGCTGAGGAAAGAGGCAATCCATTTGAGTGCCGAGCCACGGATTCCTTGGTAGTGCAAGTGATCAAGGAGGATTGCATGGTTAATGGTGTCAAAGGCTGCAGAGAGATCAAGGAGAATCAGCGCTGCGCAACCCTCAGAGTCAGCCTCAACCTTGAGATCATCCCAGATCAAGATTAGAGGGGTTTCTGTTCCAATGGCGTCGTCTGAAGCCAGATTGTGCGGGGTCGAGGAGTTTGTTGGATTCTGCATAGCTGTTGAGCAGGGAGTATGTGGTCCGGTCAATGAGTTTTGCGAGAAATCTGGTGTTGGAGATTGGTCTGTCATTTTTAGGGTCAAGGGGGTCGAGGGATGCCTTTTTTAGAAGTGGTTTTACATGCGCTATTTTAAAGGCTGCTGGAAAGGTGCTAGAGGTGAGGGAGTCGTTCAGTATGGATTTTGCTTGTTCTCCTGCACAAGCAGAGGAGAATATTTCTTTCAGAAGGGAGGCAGGGCAGGGGTTGAGGGGCGATCCATAGGGTTTGCTGCGAGATAGTAAGTCTAGGAACTTGTCTCTCGAGATGGGTCGAAAAGAGTCGAAGGTTGGCATAGAGGGCGTCTGGGCAACAGGATCAGGAGGGGTGGATATAGCACAGTGGCAGAGGGTGGAGATTTTGGTGCTGAGGGTTTGCATCCTGTCAAGTGCAGTGTTGTAGAAATGTAGCGAGAGGGAGTTGTAGAGTGTTTGTGTGGGAGTGGTTTGGGCAGAGGTGCTACTAGGTTTCACAAATTCAGAGATGATCTTGTGGAGTTCTTTGCTGCTGCTGCCACAGTTCAGAATTTGTTTATTGTAATAGGCCTTTTTGGGCTTTCAGATCTCAGATTTGTAATTACGGTGGTGGAGGGCGAACATGGATCTGCTTAGGACAGTTTTAGATGCTCGCCATTTGCGCTGCAGAGTGTTCTTGTGATTTTTGAGTGTCTTCAAGTGGGGCGTGGACCATTTGGGCGATGGTCCTATGCGTGTGGATGCGGGACGTGAGGGGGTGAGAGGAATTAGTGATTTTCTAAGCCGGGAGTCAAAGGATTCAATGGTTAAGGGTCTACCACAGGACAGCGATGCTGGGGTGCAGAGTAGTGGAGCTTCGGCTGGGTCAGGAACTACCTTGACTTTGTTCCAGCATTTATGGTCGAGGGTGGGAGCTGTGGGAGGAGGGGCAGGTGTGTGAATAGAGAAGGGGATGGCAGAGTGATCTGTCCAGATAAGTGGTTTGGGACTGGATAAAGAGAGAAGGGCATAGGAGATGAAGATCGCATCAAGGGTGTCCCCAGCTGAATGAGTTGGACCAGTGGTATGTCGAGAGAGGTTGAGTGCATCAAGACTGTCCAGAGGTTGGGTCATGTGGTTGTTGGGGATATCGAACCAGATATTGAAGTCTTCCAATAGTGTAAGGGTTGTGCGATTTACCTGAATGGTTGCTATTGAGTCACAGAGATTCTTGGCAAAATGTCTGTCATATGAAGGGGGTCTGTAGATTAGTAGGAAGCTGGGGGCGAGAGAGGATTGTAGCAACAGTTTTATTAGAAGGTATTCACAGGAGGTGTTGCATGTATGGGTTTCGACGAGTGAGACTGAGAAATGAGGTTTGTGGAGGATTGCTACTATGCCACCTCTGGTTGGTCTGTTGTGGGTGATAAGCAAGTAGCCCAGGGGGACGGCCTTGTAGGCGACTGGTGCAAAATCGTCCGAGAGCCAGGTTGAGACATATGGAACAACATGTTTTGAACCATATCGTTGGAGGAGAAGATGAGCCCATCTTTTGTCTGAATTAGGGCCCCCAGAAATTATGTGACTTGATTGGAGACCATACTTAACTTTCTCGTTGATGGAGAACCCCATGCTGAAAAAAGATTTGTCTTTTGGGTGTTCTCCAGTTATGAGCAAGTGGTCGAGATAAGGGTACACTGGAATGTACTGCCTGCGCAGGTGAGCTGCCGCCACTGCCAGTATTTTGGTAAACACTCTTGGGGCTGAGGCAATGCCGAAGGGGGAGTACTTTGAACTGGCACTGAGTGTTCTCTATCTTGAACCCGAGGTACTTTCTGCCCGCCTGCAACATTGAAATATTAACGTATGCATCTTTCATATACAAGTTGGCCATGTAATCCCCTCGCTTCAACAACGGGATTACTTCCTGCAGAGTTGTCATCCTGAACTTTTGAGGTTTGACATACTTGTTTGCAGGACACAGGTCTAGTACAGAGTGCATGGTTAGATCCTTTTTGGGTACAAGGAAGTATAATAAATAAATTCCCTTGTTTACCTGAAGATCTGGGATGACCTCGATCCCTCACTTGTGCACCAGGATATGCACTTCTTCCAGGAGAATGTGGAGATGTTCTGGAGATAGTCTTCTCCTTTTCGGCAGGTGGTATCGGGGTGGATAGAGAAACTCGATACAATAGCCGCCGCTCACAGTCTTGAACACCAACTGGTCTGAGGTTATTCTCTCCCATGTGTGGGTGAAACATGTTAATCATCCCCCTACCGGGGAAGCATGGGAGGGGCCCGGAATCGTAAAGTAATTTGCTAGCAGGTGCAGGGGAGCCTCTGGCTGCTGCATTTCTCCTCCTACCTTTGCTACGCCAAAGTCCTCGTGGTTGAGGCGTCTGAAAGTTGCCAGATGTTCCCTGGCCGGAATACCAGGGAGATCCTCCAGCCCCAAAGGCACCTTGAGCTGAGCAATGAAAAGGCTGCCTGCGAAAGAACTGGCAGGTATTGAAGACCTTGCGCTGTTCTAATGCTTGGCCAAAGTCTGATTAGGAGACTTCAAAGTCTTGTGCTCCTCCTTCACAGTTTCAAGGGCATTGTCCACCACCTTGCCGAAGAGGGCGGAGTAAAGGCCTGTGTCTCGGGTTTAAACCCAGAGTTTTTAAGCCATGCATGGCATTTCGAAAAAAGGGTGCCTTCAGCCAACACCATACACGCAGTCCCTGCAGAATCACAGGTGTTTTTCACTATGTTCTGTTTCGTTTGAAGTCCTACGTGCACCACTGCCAGAGGTTGTGGCATAGTAGGCTGTGGTTCATTCTGCAGAGCCTCCTGCATTAGTCCCCACGGGACATAACTATAACTAGCAATGAGGGTTGTATTGTTATTTATTTCTTTTATTTATTGAGCATTTGTTAGGTGCTTATACATCAGAATGGTGTTTCATCAGAATGGTGTTTTAAGACGCCACAAGACTAAGTGGGGAGGGAACAGAGGAGTAAATAACAGGAGCAAAAACAGTAAATATACAATTGTGTTCCTACTAGGCTTTGTGACATTTGGATGTGCAAGTGCAGTGAAGAAACGTGATGGTGATAGGGAGGGGAGGGCAGAGAGGGCTAGAGGGAGCAGGGTAAGGATAAGCGCTGGTGGGAGCCCAGGGGTGAAGCGCCAAGGTGAGCCATGGAGGAGGCCACTGGCTAAGTGCTAGGGCGAAGGAATCCCATGGGTGGGATGCACAGCCAGCAGGCATGGGGCCGTAAGGGCAGTGCTGAGGTGGGGAGCGGGTGCTGGTGTCGACTGAGTAGAGGGCCTGGTAACCTGTGAGATTCAAGAAGGACCAGGCCACCAGTCTCAGCGGCAGTGGGATGCTTTGCAGGGAAGGGAAAGAGGTAGAAAAAATCTGAGTTTTGATAAGATTCCGCAACTTGAGGTGGGCAGGGAGGCTGTTCAAGAGAGAGGAACCAGCTGAGGAGAAAGACCTGTCCCCCATTCTCTGCTTGGAGAAGCATCTGACAAGCAGAGAGTTAGAGGAGCGCAGAGCTCTAGCAGGGAGGGACAGTTGGCCTTGTGGATGATGCAGAGGGTCTTGAATTTGATCCTTGCTGCCAGTGGAGAGATTTTAGGGCTGGAGAGATACGGTCCCTGGGCTTGAGGCCAAGGATAAGTCTTGCATCCTTATTCTGGATTAGCTGAAGGGAGCGTAGAGAGGAAAGGGGGAGATTGAGGAAGAGGCTGTTGCAGTAGTCCAGCTTAGAGAGGACCAGAGCTCTGGAGACGTTTAGCTTCTGGGGAAAGGTGAGGAAAGGGAGAATGCCTCTAAAGAGGTGAAGCTGGAAGTGGGTCTTCTTGGCAATGTCCAAGATTTGAGGGGTAAAGGAGAGCGTGCAGTCAAAGATAACCCCAAGGGTTTTGGCCTCACAGGATGGGGAGGGTAGAGAGCCCAAGGGGGGCAGCCAGAGGCTAGGAGGGAAACAGGGCACAGGTGTTACAATGAGAAGGATCTCTGTCTTAATGGCACTGAGACCGAGATCATTAGCCGCACACCATGCCTGGATGGCGGTCAAACAATCAGGGGTGAGAGAGGAGGAGGTGGTGGTGGAGGGCAGTTTGAAGGAGAGTTGTGTGTCATCAGCATAACACTGGAAATGAGGAGAGAAGGAGAAGATCAGGTGAGCAAGAGGGGCGAGATGGATGTTGAAAAGCCGCGGCGAAAGGATTGAGCCCTGGGGGGACGCTGCAGGTAGAGAGTGAGGTGGTGGAGGAAGGGCGTGAAGGGCAGCTGGGAAATGCGGTTAGTGAAGAAAGAGGTCATCTAATGCCCGATCCTAGATTCTGAGGCTGTCGCAGATCTACTTTATGAGGATAAAGTGTTTGACCGTATCAAATGCAGAGAAGAGATTGAGTAGAATGAGAACAGAGGGAGAGTTAGAGTCAAGATTTGCGAGCAGGTCTTCCCGGGTGTTCAGGAGAGCAGTTATCGTGCCTCTGGATGCTCGGAATCCAGATTGGTGGTCATGGAGGCAGCCAACAAGTTCAGTATGAAGGTTCAGTTGCAGGAGGACCAACGTCTGCAAATGTTTAATCCAGGAAGGGGGTATTGGATATAGGGCACAGTTAGCTGGGCAGGAGGGGTCAGCAGATCGCTTTTTAGGAGTGGGTGCACACAGGAGTGCTTGAGGGAAAGAGCCAATGGCGAGGGAGTGTTTGCAGAAATCGGCAAGAGCCGGGGCTAGAGAGGAGATGTTGTCCTGAATGGTTCTAGAGGAGCATCGGTGCACCTGTTTGGATGAGAACTTCATAGAGCGGACACCTTTAGAGACCTCATCAGGTGTTATGGGTAGGAGGGAGGAAAGTGCGGGGGTGGAGGGAGGGGAGCCAACAGACGCTGGCGGGCAGAAGCAAGATTGGAGGTGGGTTTGGGGATGGGGGTGGTAGAGAGTGAGGACAGGATGTCCAGAGTTTTATATGAGAAGTGGGTGGCCAGAGCAGTGCAGAGCGCTTGGGAAGGAAGGAACGGGCTGGCTATTGTGGATGGATTGGCAAATTCCTTGCAACTTTTGAAAAGTTCAGCCGTGTTGTTAGTAGCTCCAGAGTGGGCTTGGATGTGGGACAGCTTCTTGGAGCAGGATAGAGCAACAATATTGCCTTTGGAGCAGGCGACAGGTCAGTTTGTCAGAGGGTGAACCCGAGGTCTGCCACTTCTATTCAGCAACTCTGCACTTGCGTTTCAGGGATGGTAGATCGGAGTCATACCAGCTGTTGCACTTGGAGGCAGGTTTCAGGAGGATCCTCATGACAGACTCGGAGGGGGAGTCAGAAGCAGGGGAGGGAGGAGGGATGAAGGTGAAAGCAAAGGCAGAGACTAACACTTGCTTCATCGGTCGAATAACGGCAAAGGAGGCTGGCAGTGCAGGAGGAGGTGCAGACAGATGGCCAAAGGGCTCCAAGTGGGAGAAGAGGAGAGAGTGGTCAGACCAGGAGAAGGGTGTGGTGACCGGTTTAGGGATAGGGATGTCTCCAGAGATGAACGCATCCAGAGTGTGTCTGGCTGAGTGGGTCGGACCAGAAGGAAGACTAGTGAGAGAGAGGGCGTCACAGAACTGTGAGGTGGCTGTTTCGGGGGAGTTGAGGTGGATATTGAAGTCCCCAAAGAGGAAGTTTGGAAGAAGAGGTCAAGAGGGAGGAGGTGAGGTCAGCCCATTCAGATAGGGAGTGATAGGGACAGGGGGGCCTGGAGATGGTAGCAAAGGTGAGTGAGAGAGTAGGAGAGACCCCAAACCTGCAGCTGAGGCATTAGAAGGAGGAGTCAAATTGAGTAGGTATGAAAGAGGCATGGACCCACTCAGGGAACATCAGGGCAACTCCACCACCGGGCCAGTTGGGCATGGGTTTGGAGAGGATTTTGTAGCCATCCGGGAGGAGAGTGTCAAGAGCAGTGAGAGCTGGCATTGAACCACATCTCAGTAAGGGCGAGGATGTCGAGGTCAAAGTCTTCAAGGAGGAGACAGATGCCAGAGGAGTGTTAGACAGCAGAACGAGCATTCAGAGTACCTAAGTGAAGCCGATTGCCACCTTTGAATGTTTTCAGAGGAGGGATACAGGGGCGTGGTACCGACGTTGGTGATGGTGAAGATGTTAGAGGAAAGGAGAAGGAGGAGTGGCAGGAGCAGGGTGGAAGTTAATGATAGAGGGCAGGTGCTGATCGCGAAGTACAGTAGGCCGAGAACCTTGGCCATGATAGTGCCATTGTGATAGACATTATTTATGATGCACCTAGAGGATGAGAAGTATGCCGGAGTACTTCCCACCTAGTGCCACCATTAATGGGTGAAGAGGAGAAAGGGGAGAGAGTGGAGACCAGATGGGGGGTCCATAGGTCAGGAGAGGGGACAGAAAAGAGGATGTCAGTAATAGTCTGCCTGGAAGTAGCATTGACATGTGTCAGCAATAGGTAGACCTGTAGGCAGCAGAAGAAGTGATGCGCTTGCAGTTTTTTGCAGACTTTATCTGGGGGAATTCTGACGAACACAGTGGAACCCCTGCACTTGTTCTAGTCATGGTAACGACTAGGGAGTCTGGGATGGAATGTCCTCGGATGTAGAGTGGATCAGAAGGTGCGGGCGAAAATTCTTCTAGACACGTGGATTGACCCCCTAAGTAAGAGGGTGTGAGGAAGGAGGGGGCGAAGCACTTTTTAATAGAATTAAGAAGCAGGATGGTTTGGCTGACAGGAACATTTTCATTGGGATATCCTCAACGAAGTCTGAATCAGGCACCGCCTCCTGTGTGACAAACTTAAAATGGTCCGCTGCTTTCCTAATAGTGTTGAACAGTATTTGATCATCTATCAGGGAAGCCTCCCTGGGTTGAGATCCAGGAGGAGCGTCCACAAATATATAATCTGAGTAGTGGGCCAATTCCCCTGGTCATCTGCGTGGTCCAAGCATCTGAATCTTGAGAAACAGTTTTGGGAGCCATTGTCCTGATTCAGGACATAGTAGACATTGTCCTGATCAAAGTGATCATCTTGAAAAATATTTTTAGGGGGATCAGGTAATAGTTGTCTAGGAGAAGAACGAGCCTCGGGGGAGGGAAGCCTAGGAGACTTTAAAGGCCCAGGACATTCATCAAGGGGACGTGACCTCAAAAAGATGTCATCAAACTTCCCTGAAAAATAAATCACTTCTGACATTGTGTTCATACAGTCTTCAAATCTTTCTCTAGTCCAGGAAGAGGAACCCTACTGGAAGAGGGAGACCTGAGTCAGAAGGAAGAACGGCCTTCTATATGGCCTTTAACAAAGAGGCTGGGGAATACCCTAAATGCAAAGGAGTGACCTTTTGGGGCCCAGAACCATCAGGAGGGGCCTGTGAATGCTTTTCCAGGCGTTTAGGGTGAGTTTTCACTAGGGAAGTGCGTTTCAGCATGTCTTTCGAGGCCCCGGAAACATGCGTGGAAACTCTAGGAACGGGCCCTTTGAGAACAAAGCTTTGGGACCCTGTGCCAGCTGGGACGGTGAGGTTGCAGCATGCCCTGAACCGTAGGTTCAATAGGCCCCACCGAAACCTTTGACAAGCCTATGTGCACTGATGGCCTTTTCAACAAGTCCCTCGAAGGAGGCTGAGGGCCTGTGTGTTTGACCTTTGAAAGTGAATGTGTGCTCCTGTAAACAGGATGTGATCTCCCCATCACACTGCCGATGGCATGCTTAGCGGGGCTGTGGGCGTGCACACAGGAGTCGGCAGGCCCCACAATAACGTCTTCGAAATTCAAAACGGAGTTGTGGCTGCTTGCATGAAGGCAAAACTTAAAACTTCTCACCATAATAGCATGGAAATGCAGCCAGACGAGAAAAGGAAGAGAAAGGAAAGAAAAGGCATTCTCATAAGAGAAGTGGCTACAGAAAACAGGTCCCCACTCTCCCTACTGCAAGGCCAAAGCCTAAAGGCCAACAGCCGTCGCCAGAGGCAGCAAATGCAGACTGGCAAAACAGAACAGCCGTCAAAGAGATTTGAACAGCTGTCGTAGAAGTCAGTGGATGGATGCACCAAAGACGCAGGAAACAGCAATAATTTCTCGAAACACGAGCTCCGCATAAAGCGACCAAACAGAAAGGCGGAAAAACAATATGTGGGGACTTTGACGCATGACTTATCCTGGTTATACTACACATCATGTTAGGGATAGTGTTACAGTCAAGCCCATGTCCACGTCCCTTTTCGATCTTCAAAAAAAGGTGCAATACTAAGCGATTATTACTAAATGCTGGACTATATGCACAGCATGCGATTCTTCATAGATTCAAAAGCATCAGAAGGCTGTGTTCCATGAGGGCTGCCATCTCCCACTCTGCCTCCCTCCGAGACCTCCACTACATTCCTGATCCCACCCTTTGAATTGAGCCACAACTCTCATGAGATTAATGACTTCCATTCTCCATGCATACCATATATTCTTTGCACAAAAAAGTGCCTTTATGCACCCATACATTATGTTAAAGTGCTAAGGTAGATGGGTGTAAACATATAGGTGACCTTTTATGTAGCAGGAAATCTCCTTGATCCCATCATCACTGTGCTGCCCAACCCCCGTCACAGCTTTCTAAATCCCGCTCATATGGTCAGATCATCTGGCAATTGCGCCTCGACTTCAGTCACACCACCCCAGTCAAGCACACTCATTGGAAAAAACAGCAAATAAGTCTTCAGATCATTGAAGAACTTCCCAGTGGATGCTCTCATGGAAGACCTTGCCAAGCTCCACCTCACATGGGCTGATCTACTGCACACGAACCAGGACTGTGCCCCACTTCTCTAGGAATTCAACACCATCCTCGCCTCGCAACTATCAACCACCATGTCCCGGTGAAACAACACACCCTAAAGCCTAAACCTTCCACACCCAACACAGTCAAGAACTCTACCTCAACATAAGAGCTATCAGAGAAAGCAACAAAAGACTCAGCGACAATCCCACAGCGCATCCAAGCCTGCGCTGCTCAAAGACCTCTGCGCTACGTGCAGTCAACTGGTCACCATGGCCAAGGCCAACTACTACCAAAACACCATAGCCATGGACAACAGAGAATGCAGAGTTCTCTTAAAAGTCTTCAAGCATTGCATCAACCCTCTCCCTGATTCTCTGTACAGCACTGCCATCAACAAGACCAGCAAGATCCGCCAACACATACACCAATGATGACCACAAAAGTGATGGGTGGAAGGTTTCCAATTAATCTGAACCACTGGCAATTGCTCTGGGCAACCTTCCACACCACCGTTTTTTAGCCCGTCTGTGCCATTGCAAAAGGGGTCCAGCCATGTGCAAATCAGTCAGCTGCCGCCACCAATGGTAGCAGCCCAGCCCGAACTGCTACGCCAGGTTCCCTCTGCACAGAAAACCAAGCAACCCCAGACATGTTTCGGCCTTGTTGGACCTCCTCAGTGAGGTGCAGCCTGGTTCCCTATGGCGCAGCGAGCAAGGGACCCACGTCTGGGCATACCCTCTCTCACATGGAGAGACAAACTGACCACAAAAGTGATGGGTGGAAGGTTGCCCAGAGCAATTGCTAGTGGTTCAGATTCATTCGAAACCTTCCACCCATCACTTTTGTGGTCACAACACATACACCAATGCCACAAAGGACTGCTCACATCACATCCCATCTCCCACAACCCCTACCTAGACAACTTTCAAAGGAACTCGCCATGGAAGATCGGACTGCTACACTAGCATTCCACAATGCCAAATCGTATATGGACGACATCCTCAATGCATCCATACTCAAGACCCGTCTGAGTGAAGCACTCCTCCCTTAACTGACAATCAACATTTCCACTCAAGGCACCTTCCCTTCAACCCTCAAGACTGGACAAATCCAGGACCATGCAGAGACGTTGCAGGAGCCCAGTGCTCCATTGGACAGTGCAGGAGACAGACGGGGGACCGGATCATCCCCACAATCTCCCTTTTAAGTGTAGAGAGCCAGAAGAGGATGACTGTGGCCACCTCGGTGGAGGGTACCTGGGGACCAAGGGCACCAGGGACTGCTGGCAAAGCGACTGCGCTCATTTGTCTTTAGGAAAAAGGAAATCACCATCGGGGGATTGAAAGGTAGATCCCAGTAGTGGCAACATGAGCCTCCACCAAGCGCTTAGTTCTTCACATTAGCAGCAAAGCAGAATAGTCCCCAAAAGCAAGGGAGCAACTGTGAAGTTGCCAACAAGGAACAGTAATAGAACGGCAAAAGAGAAACAGAAAAAAGCCAACTTGCAGGCCAAAAAGGACTCCTTTAAGGTCCCTCACAAAATATCTAGGGATGGCCCAGAGAACGGGAAAGACATGGAGCAAGAAGTGGGCCAACCAACACCGTCCATGCACCAAATCATCCATGCGATAGCGGATTTCAAAGCGTCATTGGAAAAGAAAAATTACACGATTAGGGCTGGCATGGGGTTTCCAAGACAGGACCTTAAAGTATTCGCAAGAATAGGAGAGGCAGAGACTAGAATATCAGAAATGGAGGATGGGTTGCTCCCCAAGCAGAAAGATATTTCCGAACTCCAAAATAGAACAAAAAAATTGGAAGATCGGGTGGAGGACGTCAAAAGCAAGGCCCGTCGCAACAGAAGGATCCTGAGCCTCCTGTAGACACTTGAAGGACCATCCATTCAACTGTATTTGTAGGGGTGGCTGAAGGATGGGATGGGACCACATGGTCTCCATTTTTTTTCAGTGGAGAGGGCCCATAGGATCCCGAGCAGGGGCGCAACCCCACGGGCCCAACCGAGGTCGGTCATCGCAAAATTGCCGAGTTACAGAGATCGAAATGTTATCCTGCAAATAGCCTGAAAAATGGGGCACTACAAGAAAATTGAGCAAGTCTCAGAAAATAACCAGATTTTACCAGCATGGTGCAAAAGGCTCGACAATCGTTTCAAGCAGTGAAAAGGCAGCTAAGGAAGGACGATTAAAAAAATACGCTATGCTATTCCCAGCCACCCTTAAAGTGGTGGAACCCAGAAGAGGGAAATTCTTCTCAAACCCTGCTGACGCCCGAGACTGGCTGGACAATCAAGGCCACGGGACAAAGAAGGCGACACAGGAGGAAAAACGCAATCCACGCTGAAGGAAGCCTCCCGGTGAGACATTACTGAGAACAATGTGTGCTGAATAATTACAATGATGATGCCAGCGGGGAGAGATTGCGCTGGAGGATAAAACTAGAGCATTGATGGGAGTTGGAGTGGAGTGGGTCCTCATTTTAAGACACACCCTGATCATTTACCCTTGGGTGCTTGCGATCATCGTTATTCATATTTCGGGGCGACAGGCTTCAGGTTGGGGGGGTTCACAGGTGGGATTATTTAGATTACAGGAGTGAACAGCACTAGACAGATGACAAGGCAGGGGTTTTTCCAAGGACCTGGGAAGGCTCTGTGGCATTGAACTCCCTAAGCAATGATGGGAACAAATATGCCAATAGGGTTGAATAGATTACCGCCTGTATCGTTGACCTGCATGACTTGAACTGTAAATGGGCTCCTTGATAAAAATTAAGAGTGGCCTGGTAGTTAATTTCCTCAACGCCTATAAAACTAATATTCTTCTACTATAGAAGACACACATGCAGGGTACATTGTGTACCTTTTGGAGAGTGTGAAGAACTCATGGTATCAAATGGAGAGTCACAAACAAGAGATGCAAGTTCAACAGCTTTATAAATAACTTTGCAAGGGGTTGGAGTCTTCCTAACTGGCCCTAAATCTAAAGTGGGAGTAAACTCGACCATAAAGTACAAGTAGAACAGTCCTAGTCAGCACAGTCAAAACAAAGGGTTCTACATCGAAAGCCTGCCCTCATTCTAATACAAAAAGGTGCAAGGGAAATGTACACAAAATGAAAAGGATAGTGTTCTCAACAAAAAGATCAGGATGGCAAGGGTCTGAAGCAATGATTAATCCCTTCCCCGCAATTTCACTTTGGGACAATGGGATTCAATGGCATAGGGACTTAGGCAGCACAGTTTTCCCCAGTGAGGCACACTCTGGTTTACTGTGGTGAGTCAACAGAATGTTCAGGCCTCTGTCATAATCAAATGTCAGTTTGGGCTTTCCATAAACAAAGGTTGCAAATGTTTTCCACAAATCGACTTTTTAGTCTTGAAAGAAAACCTTAATTGTCACAGGGCCTCATTACATGGTCAACGGTACCTGTAAACCCTTAATGCCTTACTACGAGGTCCCCTTGACGGACCCGACCTCACCGGCTGGTTTTACCAGCCGTTAAGGAACTGGCCCGCAAAGGGACCTTGGTGCTAATTACGGTACCCTATGGGGGCAAAAATGGGAATGGGGAAGTGCCTTGGTGAATGGGGAATTACCGGCCCCGCTCACCTTGGAGTAGGCCGGTAATTCTGCCATCCAACAAGGCAGACACAGTAAAATACCGGCGGCAACCATGGCGCTAATAGCGCCATGGTTACCGCATACCGTGTAATGAGGCCAACAGTCTTTCACAAAGGTCTCAGGGATACCCTTCGCCAAGCTTTCTTGGTTGAAGACTTGAGACGACATAGGTTTCGCTTCCGACTATGCCTGACCACTTCGACAATCTTTGCGTTCACTTTCTCCCAATGCTTTCTGGTACAGTTGCAAGATTATGGGCTTCTCTATGTCAGGCTCAAACTACTCACAATATTACTGGTTTCCCTCAGTCGGGTTCAAACCTGTTTTGGCTCTTGTATTTTAAACAGTTCAATATTCAGTTTCACACAGATACCACTCCGTCGGGCACAAGCCTGTCTTTGCTCCTGTTTTAAACACTTTCTGGGGGATTCCCTTCCCCAAGTTCCTTGCTTTTTTTAGTTGAAGACTTTCGAGATGGCAGTACTCTTACTTCCTTGTCTGACCATTTCGACACTACTGCTTTCTGGATAATGCATTTCCCTCATGTATTAACCTCTCATGTTTGCTTTTCAACAGAGTTCAAAACATGCTTTACAGCGACTTTAATGTGGTTCCCCTTTGCAGGACCACTCTGTTACTTTGCATCACAGTTCGTTTCTTCACGCATCTACAAGTCCCACAATGCAGTTCTGCTGTTTTAATTCAAATTGCTGTTCTTTCACTCTAAACGAGCATCTGTGTCTTTGAATCACTTCGGTTTAACAGGCAATATTGCCTTGTTACTTTTATTTTCACACGCAATGTTTCTGAATAGTAGAAAACACTTAAATAGCTTTCAATCACACACGGGCAACTCTCAGAATGTGTACTGCTCTTACAGAGTCTTTCCACCACCTGCTCTCTCTTCACACGCATATGCTCTGCTACATTGTATTTGCTGGATAAACTGTCAACAGGGGAAATCTTGTTTTTAGTTACCTCGCCGTTAGAAGATTCAAAGGGGCTCTCGCTTCATAGCTTTCACCAGCTTTCCTTTGATGTCTTCCGAATAATGCGTCTCGCCTGGATAGGCAGTTTCAGGCTTTTCCTCTGACCCACGGACCCTCCTGTGTTGGACACTCCTTTGTTTTCCAAACCACAGGGGAACGGATTTTCAAAAGAAAAGGGGGAAGGCAGGCTTTTAATACAGCCTCCCTTGCACGCTTAGCCTCAGTCCTCAGAGCTCTTGCTCTCTTGCCATACCCAGCACGACTTTCTCTTCTCAGTCTCTCCTAGGGCTTCAGCGTCTCTTGGACTTCTCACAGCTCTTCGGCAGCTCGCTTCGACATCTCCCTCACTCTTTGTGTTTCTTCTCCGGTTCCCAACTCGTTCCCAGCCTCACTCAGAGTGTACCTGTGTGCTCCGCCTTTTATCCCAGGTGCAGAAGTTACGAAGTTTCAGGTGGGGATGATTGGAAATGGAGGCCTGGCCTTGGCTGTCCTCATTACCGGAACAGAGCCATTGAAAAAGAGTCAGAGGTAATCTTCACAACACTGTTCCTGATCTTCATTGGCCCAGTTGGACCTCTGGAGCGGAAGTAAAGATTGTCTCAGTTGTAGTATCTCAAAGGGATTATGGAAAAAACATGCAAGTTATTGTCAGGAAAAAAGTGGGTAGATGTATGGTTGTGTGTAAATGGGTTTTCCATCAGTTGCTTTTGATTTTAAAGAGGTTCACACCACAGTTTAGGAACAATCCTGAATTTCCCCTTCTTTGGCCCTCATTACGACCCTGGCGGATTTTTTCCGCTATCGACGGACTTTCCGGCCATGGCGTAAAGTCTGTTTACGCCATGGCGGATGGTGGACTTACCGCCCCATTCCGAGGTCGGCGGGGCGGTAAGTCCCCATTGACCCATTTACCCTTCCCCATTCCCATTTCGGCCCCATAGGGTATAATGGGAGTGGGGAAGGAGTTAATTACGCCACCGTAAATTACGGTGGCGTAATTAACACCAAGGTCCCATAGCGCCATGGATTTTTACGCCCGCAAAAAGCGGGCGGAAAAATGACCATGGCGCTATGGGAACTCGTAGTTGGCGGTAAGGGGTCGGCGCAGCTAACGCTGGCGCAAACCCCTTACCGCCAGGGTCCTAATGAGGCCCTTTGTCTTTAAGGGAAAGTATTGGGGTAGGATAGGATCTTGCTGGCAATATCCACCAGAGAGTATTTTTCCCTCCTGTGAGAAACCTGAGGGTGTTCTCACTTGTAGATCCCGGGGATTCTTTGTTCAGTTGGCCAGGGGAGGGCCATCGCACTTGGGTCCGAACCCTGGGGGTGAACAAGCAAGGAAAGATCACCTCAGCTGAGGGTATGTTGGATAAGGATACGTCGTAAAAAGAGGTATACCATGTCTCGCCCAAGGGCACTCCTCCTGCAGTCCCTAAGGATACCCCCCCTGCTGAGGTGATCTTTCCTTGCTTGTTCACCCCCAGGGTTCGGACCCAAGTGCGATGGCCCTCCCCTGGCCAACTGAACAAAGAATTCCCGGGATCTACAAGTGAGAACACCCTCAGGTTTCTCACAGGAGGGAAAAATACTCTCTGGTGGAACACACAGGGTTCGCTAGGGGATGGAGGGGAGTGGTCATATAAGTTAGAAAATACCTGCCACTGAAAGTTACACGAGTGGAAAGAGAATGCTGGCAGATATATACTACTCAAGGGAACTTTATCGGGGAATGTATTTGTGTAATCAATGTTTAGGCCCCACTGACACTTCAGATAGAGATGCTTAACCTGGTACAGGTACTTATGGCTAAGCATAGGGGATGATATAACGATAGTTGGCAGGGACTTTAATGACACCGCCCTACCAGAGTGGGATAGATGGATATACACTGGAAGGACTTGACGTCCCTACACCAATTTTTACACATTTGAGGCTACAGTATTGAGGGATATCTGGCGAGAATTAAACCAGAGGGACCAGAGGGTCTCCTTTTACTAGAACAAACACTTCCTTCTCACACCCACCTGGTCATTAAAATAGTGGGGAAGAGCTGCAAACAGATAGGGCGATGGAGACTTAAAACATTTTACCTCAACAACCCCACAATCACAGACCAACTCCACAAAGAAACTGAGGAATACTTACAAAATAATGCAGGGACAGTAGACAGTCAATCTACGCTATGGGAGGCATATCAGACTGTTTTGAGGAGGAGAGCTGTGCAAGCAATTGGAAAAGCAAAAAAGAAAGGTGTCAACAAATGCTACAGCTGGAGTATGAGATCATAGCTGCAGAGGCGAAATATATTGAGCAGAATACCGAGGACAATAAAAGGGAACTCACCAGAATCACGAACTGCTACAAAGCAGTGGTGCGGGTGAGGCTAAAGCAGCATACTGGGACAAAAAAGCTAGATTGTACGAAGTGTGAGACAAATGTGAAAAGATGCTGGTCTGGTTAGAAAAGAGGGAAGAAGGGACCAGATGGAAATGGGAAATACGAGTGGATGGGGAGAAATTGTAAGTAAGGGGGGAGGACATGGCCGAAGCATTTGCCTGATACTACCAGGAGCTTTATGGGGAGAGAGGAAGAATAGAAACATCTGCTATCACTGAATAACTTGGGAAATTGACTTACCCCACCGAGGACTGGAGAACCAGCAACTGCTGGAGACCGAACCAACGCTGGAAGAAATACAGGGGGTGATAAACCAACTTCAGTCAGTGAAAACAGTGGAACCTAATGGGTTCCCGATGAAATTCTGGAAACAGGCTGGGCCGGACATGGTGGCCGTGATGTGGGCAATGTTTATGGAAACTATAGATAAAGGTATGTTACCAGAAGACCTACAGCAGCAGGCAGGCAATATTAGTGGTCATCCATAAAAACAGTGTAGCACCTATCTCATTGATTCAGAGTAAGCCTTCGATTCTATATGGGAGTACCTCTGGGCAGTAATGAGGAAAGTAAGGTTTGGCTCCAGATACATGAGTTGGATGAAGTTGCTGTAGGCCAGCCCACTGGCTAGGGTAATGGTCAATGGGTACACCTCCAGATTATTTTCGCTACAAAGTGGAACCGGAGGGGTGCCTCTTCTCGCTGCTCCAGTTCCTGCTGGCTATAGAACCATGGCCGCAAAAGTGAGTACGGATCCTCGTATTACAGGTTTTAGATGGCCGGGGCGGAAGATAGCTTCTCATTATACGCGGACAATGGTCAGATTCATTTGGGGAACCCCAGAATCTCTTGTCCTGTGGTAATGGAAGTGATCAAGAGATATGGATACTATAGTGCTCTCCGCATCAACTGGGATAAATCCGAGCTCATGACAGGGAAAGGCGACGTGGAAGCATTACTGAAAAATTGCCCCCAATAACAGCCAGGAATTCAATAAAATACCTGTGAATTTGGATTAGTGTTGAGGAGACTGCCTTTTCTCCAGAACAATCTCGACCCAGTAATTGAACAACTACAGGAAGACGGCAGACACTGAGAAACCCACCAGACCTCAATGCTGAGTAGAGCAAATCTATTCAAAATTAGGTCACTGTCTAGTCTCCTATATGCCCTTCAGAACAGATACCCCAGGAGTTTTTCCATAACAGAAAATATACAAAGGGAGATAATTTGGGGCAAGAGCACCCTGAGAAAAGCACTTACAAGATTGACTAGGTCAGTCTGGGAAGGAGGGCTGCAAATCCCGAACATTCAGAAATATGACTGTGCTTCTCACCTCATAGCAGCAAACAAGTGGTTATTTGGCGTCCTTGGACTGGCAGACATCCGTCTAGAAGACCCCGCCCCCCTCTTCAAGTGCTATTCGGTCTGCCACACAAGCATAAACTGCCTCAACCAGGAACGCACACTCTAAAAGTGTTCAGGGCGATGGGCTGGGGGGGGGGAATAGTGACGTTAGAGGCGCCATTGTGGGGAAATGCAGATCTAGCAAAGTAATAAAAATGGGGCTTCAGAATAGATGGTGTACACAAGGGATCTGGAAAGTTCAACACGTCATAGTCCAAAACCAACCATCTTCATTCCAACACCTGAAGGAGACATATGGCCTAACGAACAGAGACCGTTACACCTTTGTAAGGATACAACATGCAATAATGCACAAGGACAGAGATAGCTGGGACATCCCGCAGCGCTCTCTTATAGAAGCTAATCTCCCGGAAAGGGAAATTACAGGGAAAGCTATCACTTTATTATATCATGTGATAACTCACTTCACCTCAAAGACCTTGTCCAAACTGAAGGAAAAATGGGGTACAAACAAAGGCACTGGAGGAGGACTGGATGGAGACCTTGGGTTTGCCTAGGAAGAGAGTCTAACCTGCAGACTGCACCTCGTCCAATATAAAATATTGCACTGAGTATATTACACTAGAGATAGGCTACATCGTATGGGGAGGTGTCTAACTCGCTAGTCCCCAGGGATCTGTCATCCAGGTGGTCAGGACACTGCCATCGCTAATGGATCCAGTTCCTGGGGGTGGACCAGTGCGGTGGAGGGATCACCTGGATGGGGGTCTTTCAGGGAGTGGCAGTGGGACACCGACGGGTGAGACGCGGTACCCTCTTCCTTATAACACCTTTTCCCCATCATACCACATAGGATATTTAAAAGCTCTACCCCCCTCCACAACCCCTTTTCCTACACAAACACTTTCTCACACCACGAAAGACAACGGACTAACACCATAGCTGTTTACCTGACATGTCTCAACACAAGGGTTAGGCAGAGTCAGGCAATTGCTGATAACTACGCACACCTGACGGCCCTTTCCCCTTCCCCACAGGAAACGGGAGCACACTTTGAGCAAGGCCGAAAGCACGAGGAAGCAGCTATTCCGGAACGGCAGTTCAAATGAAGGTGAAAGTTGGAGGAAAACAAAAGAACAACAAGGAGAGAATTACTTTTGCCCCTTTGAACCCAGACCCACAAGGCCTTCGATAAAGGAACAGTAAGACCTGGAATTGCAGCTGGCGATTGGTGTGGCAGATCTCAACGGTACACTGGGCCCTGCAGCACTGATAGCCAGGGCAGGGTAAAGAGCTTGCCACCGTGGTACCGTCCTTGACTCCTGCGGAAGAAAAGCCAACGAGTTCAGCACAGCCGGTGAGTCAGAGGAAACGGATAGTAGACCAGACTGTGTTAAGCTCACGATTGCAGTAGCAAGATTTACGTAAAGAAAAGATGATAATAGACAAAGGTCTCTAGGTATTCGGGTTAGAGTGGTCCGGTGCTTTGTGGGCGCTCATTCGAAAGACTTATTAATGCCCTGCTCCTGAACAAGGAGGATATGTTGAACTGAGAAAACTACAAGAACCTACAGGCTGCAGGGAAAGCCAGCGAGAGATGTCAAAGTGGTCATACAAAGGTCGAGTCAAAACCCCTTATACAGTTGAAAGTCTTTGACACGTGGTGGACTAAGTGAACTGCATTGTGATGACAAATGTGAACCCGACTGAGGGGTGTCCACAGTGAGCTTTTGGTCTGAGCTTGATTGAGGGAGGCTGACATTGTGAGCGGGATTGAAGCCCGGCTGAGGGGGATTCTCGGATGAGGAGTAATCGCCAGACATGAAGAAATTGAAGGAACTTTTGTTGTGGTGTTTGTGATACATCAGTGCCTCAGAAGCAAGAGACTTTGCATAAAAGGGACTTGGGCACAGAAGGCCCGGATATTGGAAAAGGAACTGTAAACTCAGGCCGGATAAGCCCAGAAGTGTGCTGTGCTCAAAAGTCCCACCTTGTCCTGTGCTTCAAACGTGGAGAAGGGAGACTATGACTTATCCTTTCGAGAACACTTATTTCTTTCTTTGTGAACATTATCCCACACTATTTTGCATTTAGAGGCAAGGACTGGCAATAGGTTTTTCTTAGTATAGTCCCTTTTCATTGGACTAGACTCCACTGGGACTATTTTGTTATTATTTGATGGTCGTAGCTTGCTCCGTATAAGGACGAAGGCACCCACAACATGGCCCTGAACAAAGACAATCTCATGGAATGACTCAAAGGCCTGGAGGAATGGATGGCGAGTTCCTTCCAGGATCAGCTCAAGAAGATGAGAGGACCTACGAAGCTCCCATCAGGACGTACAACACGAGATCAACGACCTGGGTTCCAGACCCGACGGAGCGGGGGCCCACGTGGTGTTTGGGCCAGGGGGGCTGGTCAGGTCGAGAGGAGCAAGCCCCTGCAGCGACCCGGAACACCGGGGCGACAGTGCCGGAGTCAGGCGGGGACCCGGACTGGCTGGGCCGCGGCCTGACGCACCAGAGAGAGGTGCAGGAGGGCCAGGGAGGAAGGCCTCTCTAAACACTGAGGTTCCACTGGACGGTGGATGCGCCCCGAGGGTTGTGCCCAGCCGGGCCCCTCGGCGGCGAATAACAGGACCAAAAAGCGGCATAGACGGCCCTGGAGTGTGCTGGTGAGCACAAGCCCCCAGCATAGTGCGCCATCGGCAGCAAATGAGCTGGTGGTGCAGTAAAACACAGAATGGGGAAAAGGGTAAACTGTGCACCCTAGCCTGAGGTCGGATGAGGGTTGCACTGGAGTTGGGGCCATCCACATGGTGCCGAGGCTCCCACACAACTACCCAAACCAAGCAAACACCACAACAGGCGCCCGGACGAGATCCGCATGCTGTGGGACCCTACCACCAGTTGAACGGGGTAGAACAGGCAGCTCACCCCAGAGCATTTGCTGAACCCCAGGGAACACGCAAAAGGCAGCTTGTGCCGGCACAGGGTTGATAAAGGCGTCAAAGACACGACTGTGGGCCAGAGAGCTGTGGGGCCCTGTCGGGTCCCGGATTAGAAGGGTGTGAAACCAGCAAAAGCGCCCGACCACCAGTAACAGAGGGAAACACGGTGGGGGCCAGCGGAATAATTCTGAGTGGGCGAAGGCACATGGGAGGACACAGCCCATTCCAGGAGCGCAGCAGGCAGTAGGTGTGTACCCCTACTACGGTCGAAGCGGGCCCTAAACATCAGGAATAGCCAGACACCACGTAGACCTTCATGTGAGAGGCGGCTGTGCTGGCTCTCACCTAGTTGGCACAGCACAATGTCTAACAAAGTTGTAAGACCGAAGAGCAAGCAGCCCACCCTGGATGCCTATGCCAAGACATCTCCAGGGGCAGAGGGGGTTAGGAGTAAGGACAAAACCACCACTGTGATGGAGGAGGCTCTGGGCACAATCCAGGAGGTGCTGGGTACGATTGCGGACCTGAAAGTTGCCTGGGAGACTAAACTGGGCCTGGCTATGAATGAACTGAAAGTGGCACTGGACCTTAAGGTCGGAGCGGTCCAGGAAGATGTGAACTTACTAAGACAAGATGTGAGAACGCTTGCGGAGCGCACTGGAAACTTGGAAAAAGAGATGGCCCCAAACACGGCGGAATGCGCCGCCCACAGATCGGAACTCCATGCCCTTGTACAGTGAGTAGGCAACTTGGAGAAAAGAGCGGAAGAAGCAGAAGGACGCGCCAGACGCAAGAACATCCGCATCGTGGGATTGCCTGAAGGAATGGAAGGGCCTAACCCAACGGAATACGTGAAAACCATGCTATTGCAGGAAATAACCGGAGGGGCACTGACCCAGAGGTTTGCTGTTGAAAGGGCGCACAGGGCTTTGACGAGGAAGCCGCCCCCAGGAACCCCTCCCAGGTCATTGATTGCAAAGATTCTGAACTACCGGGATCGGGAAAGAATACTCGAATTCTTCCGGAAGGGTGGAACGATCGAAAGGGGGCCTGCGAAAATCACCGCATACTACACCTTGCAGCAGAATGAACTTAGGTGTGGTGAAAAGAAGATTGAGGGAAGCAGGTTATAGATATATGTTGCTTTAACCGGCCAAACTGAAGGTGTTCCACAGGAACAAAACTTTGTTTTTTGAAACGCCAGAGGATGCCATGGAGTGGCTGGATATGCAGAGTCGCCCCAAGAATCGGGTATCCAGACAGGAGCCGGAGAAGATAAGTAACATGCTGCTGTGGCACCCTAGGTGACATAGCGCAAGACACTGGGACTACAATATAGCATTAAATAAAGCTCACAGGGAATGTGCTGCAGGGAAAGTACATGCTTGCAAGATCGATTTGAACTGAATAATCCTAATTATATAAGTGGGAGCTCCTGGGAGACAACCCTTGAACCCCCATAGCATTACGCTTAGTTAGGTCACTTAGTTTGGTGACGCCCCGCGGGGTCCTAGCCCTCGGTGTCACGAGAAAGGACCAGACGCGGGTGGGCCTGAGATCCAGGGATGGAGCTGGGCATTTGTTGGGGTTGGGTAAGGAGGGGGGAGGGAAAGAGTTGTGTGCAGTGGGGCATGGTTGGGGAAGGGGGGTAGGGAGAAGTTGTTGAGGTTGGGAGGGAAATGAGCCAGAAAATGAGCCATCGGGAATGACATGGGAAGTGGAGGGGAAAGGGAGGACATCAAGTCAATGGAATCGTGTAACCTCAGAGTTGTGACCTGGAATGTGCGGGGCCTCAATAGTTACCTAAAACGTAATAAAGTAATGATGTACCTAAAGAGGATGAGGATTGATATAGCTCTGATACAGGAGACCCACCTCACCAAGGATAAATTGGAGGTGGTTAGGAGAAAATGGAAGGGTAGGGTCACGGGAGCCACATATTCGGCATATGCAAGAGGGGGTGGTGACATGGGTGGCACCACATGTGCCGTTTCAGCTGCTCCGATCGACGATAGACCCGGAAGGTAGAATGGTGATGGTGGCGGGACTCCTGGAAAACAGAGAAGTGAACATCATCAACTTATATGCCCCTAACCATGATACTGCAGCCTACTTTAGGTCTTTATATAGTAAAATTAGCCCCCTGTTGGGTGGCGCGATATTGTGGGGAGGTGATTTCAATTGCACCCTGAACCCCAGGATAGATAGGTCAGATAACAAGCTAGCAAAACCTGCCCCAGCAGCCAAAGCGGTGGGGACACTGTTGACAGACCTCAGACTGCAGGATGTGTGGAGATGGTTGCGCCCAACGGACAGGCAATACTCTCATTACGCAGCGCCACATGACCTGCATACTAGGCTGGATTATGTGTTCTCCGCCGCCGAGATAGCGGGAGAAATGGTGAGCGCAGAATATAAAGCCAGGGTACTTTCGGACCATTCACCTTTGGTCTTGGAGTGGCGGCACCACCCCCCTAGGGCGCGAATCCCACAGTGGAGGCTCAGAGCTGAGGCCCTACAGGACCCGGGATTCCGAGAGGACCTGAGGGAGGCCATTTGGAATATTTTGACATTAATACCGGCAGCGTACGATCCATGGGAATAGTATGGGAGGCATTTAAGGTGGTGGTGCGTGGGATAGCCATATCAAAATCTAAAGGGCTCCAAGGGGGTATAGAATGAGAATTGCAGGAAACTGAAAGAGAGTTAAGAGGACCTGATGCGAAGGGAGGGGAACACCCGGGAAGACAGCGCTAAGGTAAGAGTTACAAATGGCTAGCAGCGAACTCTGGGACAGATTATGTAAGCTAAATTAAAAGAAATATACAGAGAGGCAACATGCTGGGCAGACAAGCCGGGCAGACTACTGGCCTGGTTATACAAAAATGAGACACCCCCGACTGGTGATTAGAGAAGTCAGGGATGCGGAAGGCCAGATCCGTAACACCCAGGAAGGAGTTAACGAGGAGTTCCTTATAAATTATAAACGTTTGCACGAGGACGTAGGTGGAGATATGGGTCACAAAATTCTGGAAACAATAGAAGATATAGGGCTGCCCACCTTAGACGACTTAGAACGAGCAGATCTGGAGGCCCCAATCACCTCAGACGAACTGGAGGCTGTGATCCAATACCTGCCCACATGTAAAGCGCCCGGGTCGGATGGGTTACCCAGCGAATTCTATAAAGCGTACAGGCAGGAGCTACTCCAGCCGCTGCTGGCCATGTTCAATGAGGCCTATGAACAGGGGGAGCTGCCGGAATCCCTCCGAGAGGCGGTGATCATCCCGCTCCTGAAACCGGGCAAGCCGAATGTGGACTGTGGGTCCTATAGGCCTTTGTCGATGCTTAATCAAGATAGCAAAATACTTACGGCGGTGCTCGCCAACAGGCGTAAGCGAGTAATTGGCAAATTGATACACCCGGACCAAACAGGCTATGGCCCCGGCAGAAACATCACGGACAACCACAGGAGGCTACACCATATTATTGATCAAACTGAGAAAGACCCGGACGAGCTGGCCATTGTGTCGCTGGATGCGGTCAAAGCCTTTGACTCAGTGAGGTGGCCATGGTTGATGGAGACCCTGAAAGGATACGGGATAGGGCCGGGATACATTAGATGGGTCAAGATGTTATATAGCTCGCCAATTGCAAGGGTCAAAACAGGCACTATAATTTCAGACAAGTGGCAACTCAGTAGGGGGACCTGACAGGGATGCCCCTGGCCGCCCATGTTATATATCCTTGCGTTGGAGCCGTTGGCAATTTGCCTTAGGCAACAATACGGAGAGGTGGGGATTTGTACGACAGGACGCACACACTTGATATCACTGTACGCAGATGACATGCTCCTCTATCTGCGCTTCCCGGAAGAGAATCTGCAATATGTGCTGTAGGTGATGGATCATATGCCGCCCTCTCGGGCATATCGGTAAACCCTGCGAAGTCCAGCGTGTTCCCCTTAGGAAGGTACAAAAGTATTCCACTGGAAAAACTGCCCATTCTGCAGATACCCTGGCAGACCGAGACGTTTAGATATATAGGCATAAACATATACCACAAGATCGAGGTAGAGCACAAACACAACATGGAGAAAGCCGTTGAAGGTATAAAAAAATAGCATGGTGTTTTGGTCCAGATTACCCCTTGCCATGATTGGAAGAGCAGCACTGCTCAAAATGGTGGTCTTGCCCAGACTATTACACTTTTTTGTAAATGTCCCGTACCTGATCCCCAGACGTTTCTTTATCAGACTTCATAGCCTGTGCACTGGCTTCATGTGGCACAATTCTAGGAACAGGGTGGCCTTATGGAAACTACAAAACTCGTGTGATAAGGGGGGCATAAACCTGCCGAATTTTGAATTGTATTACTTGGCGGGACAGCTACTATATGTAGCTAGGTGGTTGTACGCAGATGAATCTGCGGAAGCCAGGCTTTTGCAGGGTAACTCTGCCCCATACTTCATAAAAGAGACCGTGTGGCTGCATAAAACGAAAGTGTCGGAGATGGGGAGACTGTTGGTGCTGGGCTGGGAGGTCTGGCCCAGGGCATGAGAACTGTGGGTGACCCAGACCCGCTCTCACAGCAGGTCCCGTTGGTGGTGTTATGTGGGGAAGACTCCCAACTGCTTAAAGGGGTCCGTAGATACTGGGAACTGGTGGGCCTGGCCACCCTTGGCGATATATGGCAGGAGGGGGAGGCATTGGAATTTCAGAGGTTGCTGGTGGAGACAGAGGTGCATAAGGGCCAATATATCACTTACACCAGGATTATGAAACGGGTTAGGGAAAGGTGGCCTGAAACAGTACTTGCAGAAGAACCCGATGCCACCTTAGAAATTATGTACAATGTCTCGGAGGGTGGGCACGAAATATCTCGGATATATGAGCTCTTGAGTGTGAAGGCGGGGAAGGAGCTGCTCCAACTGAAGCTTGACTGGGAGGGTGGTGAACCCATGACAGAGGGACAATGGGATAGAGCCCAAAAGGTACCATAAGAAGGTGTCCTGGAATGCGAGACTCCAGCAGATCCAGCTATATGTCACCCACAGAGCTTACTTGACCCCCGGCAAAATAGCCAGGTTTGGTGGCTCGGCTATACAGAAATGCCCCAGGTGCGGGGAGGAGGAGGCTAGGCTGTTGCATATGTCCTGGGCTTGCCCAGAGGTGAAGAGATTCTGGGTAGAACTAAAGACGAGAATGGCCAGCCAGGGGGTGGAGCTTGATGTGGGGTCTGCTTGGGCATGTATGCTTGGGAGGTTCCCTAGGCCACGTAATCTAAAACATATTAGCAAGATGAAAGACCTGGCCTACATCTTGGCCAAGCGCATAATTGCAATGTGCTGGAAAGCGGCCCACCGGCCTTGAGTGGAGATGTGGTGGACAGACCTCCTGAAATGGGCTGAAGCAGAAACTGCGGCCTGGTATGAAGCAGTCACTAGAGGGGGGAGGAAGAGGAAGGGCCCCTGATAGCCTGGAGACAACTGGTGACTTCAATGGCAAACCCCCACCAGGTCAATCACGAAACGGAAGACTGGGATGAGTTGGTGATAATTGAGACACCTGAAGATGCTCAGGTGGATGGCACAGATTCGACTGCTCAAGTTTTTGGGGAGGGAGGGGGGAGGACGGAGGAGAGCATTAAATAATGTAATGTCTTAACATTGATCACGAACGTCCTAAATGGTTGTAATGTTTGGAGTGTTTGTTTAAAATAATTTTTAAAAAAATAAAAAAAAAACGACCTGGGTGCCAGAGTGGGTGTAACAGAACAAGGACTTGCAGACCTCTCTGAAGATGTTGGGCAAAATCGAACTTTTGGAACAGGTGGCCAGGGCTACCCACAACCTGGAACTCCAAGCAGAGGACCTGGACAATCGCTTGCGTAGATCGAACATCCGAGTGAAAGGCCAAGGTGAATCTACCCCAGATGGGATCCTGAAGACCACGATACAGGAATGTTTCCAGAGCCTGACTAACACACGACCCAGAGCTAATAAGATGGACTGCATACACAGTATGGGCCCCAAATGGTCGGGACCAGGGCTGAGACCATGAGATGTTCCAGTCACACTAACATCATACGCAGAGAAGGAAAGTATACTGCAAGACGCACTGGCCCACACAGACATTACAGTAAATGGATCCGCAGTCCAACTATTGCAGGACTTCGCATTATCCACATTACAGAAACAGAGAGCAATGACCGCAGGAACAAAAGTGTTCCATGCAAAAAAATTCCTTACAAATGGACCTTCCCGTTGGTCTCTTCTCATGGGAAGGCAAGCCGCGGTGGGTAGTAACATGCAAAGTGGGCCTCTCAGTTATGCACATGGAAGAGGGGGGGGTAGACCACCCAGGGCGAATCATCAATTCTGCTTCTCTAAAAACCATCAGCCTATGGGAATGGTCGAAAAATTGGACGATGTGGCAGTAGAGAAAGAAGAATAAAGGGCCCTCTGGGCAAGACTGGTGAATTAAGACACCCGGAAAAATCCTCAAACATAGCCCTGGGAACCCTCGTCTGACGAAGATTTAACACTGCAAAGGTGAAACAGGAACATAACAGTGGTCACTGGAGCAGCTGGTAGAAGACTCCCAGGGGCCAAGTCAGAGGAAGGGTAGGTGAAGATCATCAAGGAATCGTTAACGGGGTGTAGTTTGCCCCCAAAGGAGAGAACCCTGGGGTTATACCAGTTCTGATACTCCCGGTTAGCAGCTAGGGTGGTTCTCCGGACCACTGGCCCTGACTGGGGTAGTGGTATGGGGAGGGGGAGGTCAAGGCAGAGGGGGAGGGAAGGCTAGAGGGGGGCCGCACGTTAATAGATTAGATAACATTACATTAGCTAAGAAACAGAGACCGACCATGGGGAAAACACTTGGCGAGAACAAGGTCACTCACACTACTATCCTACAACGTTAAGGGCTTAAATTCCCCTGTCAAATGCAAGAAAGTGGAAGGGCAAGTGAAAGCCAGTTCGGCAGACACCATTATGCTTCAGGAAACCCATATAAAGGGAACAGAGAAATCAATCCACCACTTCTATCACTTCTCACAACTATATCAGGCGAATGTGCAAGGGAAGACGGCAGCGGTATTGATAGGTCTCAGAGACTTGCAACATGCAAAGGTACTGCAAATCCTGAAGGACCCCCCAGGGGAGGTTTATATTTTTACGAGTACAAGTAGACCGAAGGACAATGACCTTGGGAATGGTATACTCCCCTAATGTAGGCAAGGAACACTTTCTTCGGGAGACCTTGCAGAAACTAGAAACATTTGCAGACGGGGAGATCATCCTTGCAGGCGATTTTAACATGGCATGGGATCCCGATATAGATAGAAGTGCAGATAGAAGCCAGGGAGATCATCCCACATCCAAAACTTTGAGCGAAGCCTTCGACAATCTCACGCTCAAGGTTGCGTGACAAAAAGGGCAGGAAAAAGGGGTTCACTTGCTTCTCTCACGAATACCAAACCATGTCCAGAATTGGCTATGTGTGGATGATAACGATCATCCTAGGAGAGGTAGAAGATATACAAGTGGGGGTGATAGCTCTATCTGATGATGCCCCGATGACGATGAAAGTGAGGAGACGGGAGCTGCACAGGGGTTTGTGGGCATGGACATTTCCCTGGGAGCTAGTGGCGGATGGGGGGATGGCAGAATGACTGGCGTACAGAATAGAGGAATGCTTCAAACACAACGACAACCAGGAGGCCTCACAGGAGGGGATATGGATAGCTTTCAAGGTAGTAATGGGGGAGGAGGTCATTGCGCTCCAGACCCAAAAGTGAAGGATAAGAATCGCTATGGAAGAGGCACTGGAGGCTGAGCTAAAAGAGGTGATGCTAGAATTGGCTAAGAAAAAGAATAAACCTACCATGAAGAAACTGAAAGAGATCAGAAACCAGTAAGAACCGATACGGACATGCAACGCAGAAAAGGCCCTACTGCACATATGACAACTATACTATGTTAACACGAATTAGGCCAGCAGGCTTTTAGCGAGGGAAGTGCGGAAGGCAGATGCCAACTGCACAATAGCTGGCATAAAACAACCAGATGGGACGCTAGCAATGGACTCAGACGATAGTGGGCTCCGTAAAAAGGTTTTTGACGAGAAACTGTACTCTTCAGATAACCCAAATCATTCTACAGTGACAGATTTCCTTAATAAATTTCAGCAGCGCAAACTCAAACCCACCAATAGGGCCTGCCTAGAAGAAGACATCTCCAAGGAAGAAGAAGAGGTGGTCATAAAGGGCCTACCAATGAATAAAGCCCCAGGACCAGATGGATTCCCGGCATGCTTCTACCATAAATACTGCCAGACACAAAGACCCTGACTAGCGCAACTCTATAACTCCATAGGGCGGATGGTATTGGTGACCCGTACAATGACGGAGGCGAACGTGATGGTATTTGGAAAACCCAAGAAGGACCCGACGGCATGCAGCTTCTACCGCCCATTTGCCCTCTTGAACCTAGATGCTAAGATCTTCACGGGGGTCCTGGTGGCCAGATTGACGCCTCTTCTTCCTGGTCTGATAGGTACAGACCAGTCAGGCTTCATAAAAGGTAAGACAAACATGGGACAACACTAGACAGGAGACCCATCAGATAGAAGAATAAGTTACCTACACATGGTAACATTCTTTCGACTGGATGTTCCTCCTACGTATTCCTCATGTTATGATATCCAGCTTCAGCTGCTTCTGTACTTTTTTCCATCACAGGGCTCTGTGCCATGATGCTGGTCGACTCGATCTCCCTTGGAGGCCTCCGTCTCGATGTTGACGTTATCAATGGTATACATATCTTCCAGCGACTGTTGGCTTCAGTTCTGTTTTTTACATGTATAGGATATCCTACACTTGACAGTTACTCCTCCTGAAAGAGCGAAGACTGTATTAACATGGCAAATTTTACTGCGGGCAGGTTGTGAGGGGCTATGAGGAATACGCGGGAGGAACACCCAGTAGAAGAACGTTACCATGGGTAAGTAACTATCTCTGAATGGATTGTGTCCTCCCATCTTATGATAAACTGGCAAAACAGTGTATGTATTCCTGGAGGAGGGAGTCAGAATTTCCAGACTCATGATAATTTAGGAGTTCCTTTATAGGTCTGTGTGCACAGAACGTAGCACTGCCTTTTCAAATAAACCTTCCCAGATTGAGGAAGAGTCCAGACTATAGTGTTTGGTGAAAGTGTGCATGGACGACCATGTGGCTGCCGCACAAATATCTTTAATTGGCACTCCCCTCTGTAAGTATGCCCCTGGACGAATGAGCTCCAAGACCCTCCGGATGATCCTTTCCAGCTAATCTGTAGCATTCAGAAATTCCTAACATGATTAATCTTGATAAGGTTTGTTTCGAGATTGCCCTACCCAACTTGTGGCCCGTGTAGCCTACAAAACTTTGGTCATCTTGTCTTAGTTTAGACATCCTGGAAATGTAGAAACTGAGTAACCTCTCCTCTTCCTTTCCAGGATGAGGAGGAAGAGAAGGAGGATAAAATGAAGGTACAATTATTTTCTGAGTTAAATGAAACTCGGGTACAATCTTAGGTAAGAAAGTAGGTTCAACCTTAAGGACCACTCCTTATAGAAGACTGTAAGGAGGCTTCCAGGATGGATGTGCGAGATTTTTCCGTTGCGGAAAAGTCTGCAACGGAAATGTTTGCATGGGAACTGTATGCACTACAAATGTTCATACATTTCCCATGCGAACATCCAATAGAAAACCATGCATACACCAACACCCACACCCACACCACACCCCCACCATACCCCCATCATCCTACTTACCTTTCCCACCTACGCGTTGTGTCCCTGCAGCGCCGGTTCCCTTTCACTTCCGTGATCGGGAACCAGCGATGCAGGGTCCTTTTCCTCCCCCCCCCCTTTTTTTTGGGCAGCTGCAGGGGTGTCCCTTGCAACCCCCGCTCACTATACTGTATATTATTTTTTGTTTGTTTGCTCCGGTGAGCTGCGGGGGTTTCCCCCGCAACAGCCCGCTCAGTATAGTGAGCGGGGTGTTGCAGGGGACACCCCCGCAGCCCCCAGCTTTTTTTCTTTCTTCTGTCGGGGAGCTGGGGGGTTGACTCCCACATCCCCCGCTCACTGTATTGAGCGGAGTGTTGCGGGGTCATGCCCCAGCCCCATACTGACCTCACCGAAACACAAACACATACACATAACACGAAAAGTTCAAACTTTTGGTAGTTAGAACATTGCGTGGTGTGTGTTTTAGGGTCTTTTGGTGGGGTCAGTAATTTTTATTTGGACATTTCATCCGAAACCTTCCAGGACATGGCCTGAAGTTCAATCACCCTTCAGGCTGATGTGATGGCCACTAAAAGATGGTCTTTAAAGTTAATAACCTTAAAGGACAGGAATTGCTAGGCTCAAAAGGAGCACACAGACATTTCAACACCAAGTTGAGGTCCCAAACTGGGACGGGAGGAAATTATTTGTTAGTCCTTTTAAGAATAGTGTAATTAGTGGGATCTTGAAGAAAGATACCTCTTAATAGGAGTGCTTAAAAATTGACAGCACTGCCAGATTGTAACGCTCACCTGATTCTCGCAGAGGCGCCGGTCTTGACTGGGCGACTACCGTATCTTCAAAGGTGATGTGTAGCACCCGGTTGGCTCTTTGGGCTGGACCTCTGTGCACTGTATGCCTGACGTGTAGAGTAAGATGTCTGCAGATAGAAAATATGGGGTTAATGAACTGGGGTTATTGGGGTGTCCCTATCTCTTTCCTCTTCTCCTCTCCTGTAGACCCCAAAGGTTAACGCTCTCACCTTAGGTAAGTGAATGCCGAGCTCTCCATCTGCCTCGGGGCAGGGTGCTGAAGCCAGTTTCTTCACTGGATAGGTAGCGCAGGCCTCTTGACTTCAGAGGACTGCTGTCCGTCGTTTACTGCACGAACGGTAAGTTTCGAGTCATTCAAATGTCTTTTTAAAGTCTTTAGTAATGATGTCTCTTGTTTTGCAGGGTTCCGGCGATGGCGGATGACGGGCTGAAGTGAGTTGAAGATGGAGCCCGTGTGATGAATAGAAGTGCCTGGAAGCACGTGAGTAAGCGCTTGTTGCCTACTTCACGATGCGCTCTAACTGTCTTTTTATTTTGCAGGTACGAGTTCGGAGCGGCTGCAGGGTGCCGGAATACCCACTGGATTAGATGTGGAAAGGAGTAATGGCACGTGAGTATTAAAGTTCCCCAATGTCTTTAAACGCACCTTGTTTTGTCTTTCAGATGCGGATGCAGCGCCGAAGGCCTCCGGAGCGTGCGAAGAGTTGGTAAGCTTTTGTCTTTCAGATGCCGGAATGCAGTATGAAGACCTCCGGAGCGCACGAAGAGTAGGTAAGCCTTTGCCTTTCCGATGCCGGAATGCTAACCTGTTCTTTCTTGTCTTTATAGGTGTTGCTGAAGACTGGATTCAGGATGGTAAGCCTTTGCCTTTCAGATGCCGGAATGCTAACCTGTTCTTTCTTGTCTTTATAGGTGTTGCTGATGACTGGATTCAGGATGGTAAGCCTTTTTCCTTAGGCCCAGGACTGGATGCAGAAGACACGATGAGCGTCCTGCTGCAGAGGGTGCAGAATAACGCAAAGCAAGATTCATCCACCGGGTGTGGTTTAAATAGCCTCCTGTAGTGCTTAGGTGTCTCCTTCCACAGCCACGCCTAAGTAAGAAAAGAGTTCCTGGTAAGAAAAGAGTTCCTGCCTTCCAGAAGAGTTCCAGTGTTCTAAATCTAGGGAGTGGCTCCAGCCCCACCCAACAGGAAAAGTAGTTCCAAACAGAAGAGGATCAGAGGCTCAACTGGCAGGCAAGTAAGCAGCATGGTCTGCTGCAGGTAAGTCCACCCAAGCATTATGAGCCTGGCGCTTCCAGCGCTGGGACTGGGCATATTTATGAGCCTGGTGCCACAGGCGTCAGGACTGGGTCCAAAAGGTCCCAATTGGGACTGGTTGGCACTCGGAACCTGGGTTATGGATCTGCTTCCAAGGGAGTTGGGAAAACCCTGACCTTTTGGAAGCAGAGATCATGACAGTACCCCCCCTCAAGGCCCCTCCCAAACCGGGCTTCTCCGGGGGTTTTGGCTTGTCAGGAAATGTTCGGTGAAATCTTTTGATTAGGCGAGGAGCGTGGACATATTCAGCAGGTTCCCAGGATCTCTCTTGGGGGCCGTAGCCTTTCCAGTCAATTAGGTAGAATAGTTTAGATTTGGAGATCTTGGAGTCCAGAATGCTTTTGACTTCAAACTCGAGTTCTCCATCCACTAGGATAGGTTTTGGAGATTTGGTTAGTCGGGTTTGAGGTTGCACGGGTTTTAATAGAGAGACGTGGAAGACCGGATGTATCTTCATGTGCGGGGGCAAGTCCAACTTGACCGCTACTGGGTTTACTATGGTAGTGATGGAATAGGGACCAAGGTATCTTGGGTTGAATGTGCGTGGCCCTTTTAGAGATAGATATTTGGTGGATAACCAGACTTGATCCCCTACTTGATAGTGAGGGGCTTCCTTCCGATGTTGATCTGCTCCTTTCTTGTATTGTTCTTTAGCCCTTTGAAGGTGAGAAACAGCTTCCTTAAAGGCTTGGGTGATTGTAGAATGCAGGTAGTCTACTGCTGGTGTTTCAAGATCTTGGAGGGGATCCAACTCCGAGGTTCGAGGGTGACTGCCGTACAAAAGAAAAAACGGGGTTTTCCCAGTTCCCCGAGTGGACAGAGTTATTGTAGGCATACTCGGCTATCCAAAGGATATCTTTCCAAGTTTTTTCAGTTTGTTGCAGCATGCAGCGTAAATACTGTTCCAGAGTTTGATTGGTCCTCTCGGTTTGTCCGTCGGTCTGAGGGTGGTGACTGGTCGATAGTCTCACATCAATTTGAGCCGACCGACAGCAACTTCGCCAAAAATGAGAAATAAATGGACTACCTCGATCCGAAATTAGAACCGAAGGAAAACCGTTCAGTCGGACGATGTTTTCGAGAAATTCTCGGGCCAGAGTTGCTGCTGTTGGCAAGCCTTTGAGCGGAATAAAATGCGCCATCTTGGAGAATAAGTCCACGATTACTAGAATCGTATTGTATCCGGAGCATGGAGGTAGATCGGTGATGAAGTCCATAGAAAGCGTATGCCAAGGGCGAGGTGGGATGTCAATAGGGCGTAAGAGGCCTGCTGGTCTTTCCTTTTGACTCTTGTTTTGGGCGCATACTCCACAGGACATTATAAAGTCTCTGATATCTTTTTTCCAAGACGGCCACCAGAAGTAGCGCTTGATCTTTTCTGAGGTCTTGGCTATACCGGGATGACCTTCCATTAAAGAGTCGTGATAACAAGAGATTACTTTTTTCTGTAAATCTGTGCTGGGTAGGTATATTCGTTCTTGGAAATACAATAAGTTGTCCTTTACTGCAAAGTCCTTTCCCTGCAGATGCCAATTCTGTATATCTGCTGGAGTTACAAGTTGCCTGGCTTTATCCTTAACTTCCTCTATGGATTCTGTGGCGATTACACCCAGAATTCTTTGTTCGGGAATGATTGGTACAGGTTTAGGGTTGATCAAGTGTTCTTCCACTCCCATCCGAGAAAGGGCATCGGCTTTACCGTTCTTTGTACCTGGTCGATAGGTAATTATGAAGTCAAACTCGGCAAAGAATAATGCCCAACGGAGTTGTCTAGAGGATTGGGCTTTTGCGGTTTTCAAATATTGCAGGTTTCGGTGATCCGTAATCACAGTAACGGTGTGTCGGGCCCCCAGCAGATAATGCCGCCAAGCCTTAAAGGCAGACTTGATAGCCAGAAGTTCCTTGTCAGTAATCGTGTAATTGACTTCAGGAGGCGAGAATTTGCGGGACCAAAATGCCACGGGATGCAACTGATTGGTTACCGGGTCCTTTTGTGATAGAACTGCCCCCATGGCAAGGCTTGAAGCATCAGTTTCCACGATGTAGGGGAGTTCGGGGCGAGGGTGTTTTAAGATTGGTGCAGAGATAAATTTAGTCTTCAAATCCTGGAAAGCTTGTTCCGCCTCGGTAGACCATTCAAAACGTTTGTTTTTCTTTAACAAGGCAGTGATGGGCTGGACTATTCGAGAGAACTCAGGGATAAACCTGCGGTAAAAGTTAGCGAAGCCTAACATGCTTTGCACACCTTTTACGGAGGATGGTGATGGCCATTTGAGAACTGCATCGACCTTCTTTGAATCCATACGCACCCCGCCAGGTGATAATATGAATCCCAAGAATTCAACTTCAGTCACGTTGAAAACACATTTTTCCAACTTAGCGAAAAGTTTGTGTTGACGCAATCTTTCGAGGACCATTTTCACGTGTTTCCGATGTTCAGATTCCGATGAAGAATAAACGAGGATGTCGTCAATGTAAACAACAACACATACATCTATGAGCTCTCTGAGGACATCGTTCATAAAATATTGAAAGGCGGCCGGGGCATTGCAAAGTCCGAAGGGCATGACCTGATATTCAAATAGCCCATACTTGGTGCGGAAGGCCGTCTTCCATTCATCGCCCTCTTTTACTCGTACCAAGTGGTAAGCTCCTCTAAGATCCAGCTTTGTATATATGCATGCTTTTCTGACTTGGTCCAGGAGTTCAGGGATCAAAGGTAACGGATATCTATTCTTAACGGTGATCTGGTTCAGGGAGCGATAATCGATACAAGTTCTAAGGTCTCCTTCCTTTTTTGGAACGAAGAACAAAGCTGAAGAAGCAGGGGACTTGGAAGGACGAATAAACCCATTTGCCAGGTATTGATCCAGGTATTGTCGAAGGTGAAGGTTCTCAGGCTCGGTGAGGGCATAAATTCTACTACAAGGAGGAGTAGATCCAGGTATCAGGTCTATCTGGCAGTCATAAGACCTATGAGGAGGTAGAGAGTTAGCCTGATCCTTCCGGAAAACATCTTGGTATTCTAGGTATTCGGGAGGTAACTGGGGAGTCTCTGAAGAAATTGCGGCCAGTGCAACACCAGGTGGAGGGTGACAAGTAGAGACACATTCTGGAAACTGGACCGTTCTTGCTCGCCAATCGATCAGAGGATTGTGTTTCTCTAACCAAGGTATTCCTAGAATAATCTGAAACTGAGGGGCCTTGATCACATCGAACACGATCTTCTCATGGTGTCCATCTTGACTTACTAGCGTCACTTCTTGAGTGGTATGCGTTACTGGCCCGGAGGCTATCTCCGTACCATCCACCGTAGTAATGACGTCCTTTACAGCCTTGGGACAAAGAGTTAGATTCATCCTCAAAACCATTTCATGATCCACATAATTGCCGATGGCACCGCTGTCGACGTAAGCTTCAATTGCATGTAATCGATCCGGATTATCAGGGCTAATGAGGACCATAGGTATCACGAAATGCGAGGTCACGGAACTGGTTTTTACGCTCGGCAAGAGGACCTCTATTCTTGTCGGGCGAGGTCGTTTCCCTGCTCAGAGTTTGTAACTTTGGTAACTGCAGCTCCTACTGCCTTCTTGGCAGGTTTCACCGGGCAGTCTCGAAGAAAGTGCCCTGAGTTTCCGCAATATAGGCATAATTGCAACTGTTTCCTCCTTTCCCGCTCCCGTTGTGTTAGAGGACCTTTCAGACCCCCTATTTGCATGGATTCCATGGAGTCTACTCCTTTGGAAGGAGTTGGCGGTTTGGAAAATACTCGAGCATCAAACTTGGAACGATCGGCCTTCCTGTTCTGCAGCCTGTGATCTATTTGAACGACCAAGTCTATGTAATCCGAACAGTCTTGTGGGGGATTCACTACTTGGGCTAAAACGTCTTTGAGCTCTCCACGTAGACCTCTATAAAACAGCGTAATCCTTTTGTCCTCAGGCCATTGAGTTTCCACTATTAGTCTATTGAAAGATGCAATATAAGCCAAAAGGTCTTGATTACCCTGTCGCAACGAAAGAAGCTCATTGTCCAAGGCCTGTCCCTGTGAATGTCTTGCGAACAGTTTTTCCATACTAAGCTGAAAGGCTTGAAAATCATGGAGAACCGGATCATCTTGATGAACTAGAGGGATTGACCAGTCTGCCGCATTGCCACTAAGGTACGAAAGTACAAAAGCTACTTTAGCTTGATCAGTTGGAAAGGCTGCTGGCCGGCATAAGAAGTGCAACCGGCACTGATTGATAAATACTGCAAACCTCTTTGGGTCACCAGAAAATCGCTCGGGCGGAGCCAGAGGTACATTCCCAGGTAGGTTGATCTGCACTGGATTCATAGAGGATGTTGAAGGAAGATTTGCCCCTGATGCGGGTAACGGGGTCTGTCCGGCTTGTGACTGTAGCACTTGTCTAGCAAGATTGTCTGTTCTCTCCTTGGAAATAATTAGTTCCCTTCTTAGAGCATTCGTTTCCTGACGAGTTGCATGCACTTCTGCCCTTAGTTCCCCAAGTAACCGGGCTAGGGGGTCAGTATCCGAGGTTTCCATAGCGCCTGGGCGAGAGTTTTGCGGTAGGCTTTGCGTTCTGTAACGCTCACCTGATTCTCGCAGAGGCGCCGGTCTTGACTGGGCGACTACCGTATCTTCAAAGGTGATGTGTAGCACCCGGTTGGCTCTTTGGGCTGGACCTCTGTGCACTGTATGCCTGACGTGTAGAGTAAGATGTCTGCAGATAGAAAATATGGGGTTAATGAACTGGGGTTATTGGGGTGTCCCTATCTCTTTCCTCTTCTCCTCTCCTGTAGACCCCAAAGGTTAACGCTCTCACCTTAGGTAAGTGAATGCCGAGCTCTCCATCTGCCTCGGGGCAGGGTGCTGAAGCCAGTTTCTTCACTGGATAGGTAGCGCAGGCCTCTTGACTTCAGAGGACTGCTGTCCGTCGTTTACTGCACGAACGGTAAGTTTCGGGTCATTCAAATGTCTTTTTAAAGTCTTTAGTAATGATGTCTCTTGTTTTGCAGGGTTCCGGCGATGGCGGATGACGGGCTGAAGTGAGTTGAAGATGGAGCCCGTGTGATGAATAGAAGTGCCTGGAAGCACGTGAGTAAGCGCTTGTTGCCTGCTTCACGATGCGCTCTAACTGTCTTTTTATTTTGCAGGTACGAGTTCGGAGCGGCTGCAGGGTGCCGGAATACCCACTGGATTAGATGTGGAAAGGAGTAATGGCACGTGAGTATTAAAGTTCCCCAATGTCTTTAAACGCACCTTGTTTTGTCTTTCAGATGCGGATGCAGCGCCGAAGGCCTCCGGAGCGTGCGAAGAGTTGGTAAGCTTTTGTCTTTCAGATGCCGGAATGCAGTATGAAGACCTCCGGAGCGCACGAAGAGTAGGTAAGCCTTTGCCTTTCCGATGCCGGAATGCTAACCTGTTCTTTCTTGTCTTTATAGGTGTTGCTGAAGACTGGATTCAGGATGGTAAGCCTTTTTCCTTAGGCCCAGGACTGGATGCAGAAGACACGATGAGCGTCCTGCTGCAGAGGGTGCAGAATAACGCAAAGCAAGATTCATCCACCGGGTGTGGTTTAAATAGCCTCCTGTAGTGCTTAGGTGTCTCCTTCCACAGCCACGCCTCAGTAAGAAAAGAGTTCCTGGTAAGAAAAGAGTTCCTGCCTTCCAGAAGAGTTCCAGTGTTCTAAATCTAGGGAGTGGCTCCAGCCCCACCCAACAGGAAAAGTAGTTCCAAACAGAAGAGGATCAGAGGCTCAACTGGCAGGCAAGTAAGCAGCATGGTCTGCTGCAGGTAAGTCCACCCAAGCATTATGAGCCCGGCGCTTCCAGCGCTGGGACTGGGCATATTTATGAGCCTGGTGCCACTGGCGCCAGGACTGGGTCCAAAAGGTCCCAATTGGGACTGGTTGGCACTCGGAACCTGGGTTATGGATCTGCTTCCAAGGGAGTTGGGAAAACCCTGACCTTTTGGAAGCAGAGATCATGACACAGATAGACATTAATTGTACCAACCTGGAGCCGCAGATTGGCCTGGTGTGATAAGAATGATAACACCATAGAAGTACTGCATGTAAAAAGGATCCACATTCTTATCCTGCACTAGCTGCAGAATTTCTTCCAATGGAAGCCGGCCTTCTTGCCGAAAGGAAAATACATCATCCGGGAGGTCCCAATCCTTGTATCTCAACCTCTCAGAAACCATGCGTGAAGGTTGAGCGTCTTGACCTCTGAAAGGAGAACCCAGCCCTCCTCTCACTCTCTCAAAAGAGAGAGACCGTGCTTTGTGGAAGACGTATTGGAGGGCAGAGGGTCCGGGTACCACGTCCTCCTGCCACCAATCTGGAGCAATTAGGACATGGATTTCCTGAACCTCCTCAACCTCCTGATGACTTGAGGAATGATGGGGACTGGAGGAAACGCATACAGGAGTGGAAACTCCCAGTCCACTATAGACGCGTCCCCTAGAGCTCCTCTTGGGGTAAATTCCTTTGAGCAGTACCACTCGCACTTCTGGTTGACATTAGTTATGAACAGATCCACTGGAGGGGTTCCCCAAAGGGTGAAGAGCTCTTGAAGGACTTCCTGAGTTAGTTCCCACTCGTGGGAGACTGCTCTGCCTGCCCAGAGAGTCTGCCCAGAGTCCACCGCCGTATACTCCACTCCATCTAGGTGAACTGCTGATCGGGAGATACCCTCTTGAACTGGCCAGAACCAGAGCTGCATTGCCTCTCTGCACAGTGGTAGTGACCGTAGTGACCGTAGGCTTCCTCTTTTGTTTAGGTAGTACATGGCCACTGTGAAGTCCGTCATTATCAGGACATTCTTCCCCCGCACAGAGGGCAGAAAGGCCTTCAACGCTAGCCTGATTGCCCTCCGCTCCAAAAGGTTGGTATGTAGTTTGGACTCTGATGCAGACCAATGACCGCTGATTAACGGTTGGCATGTGCTCCCCACCCTGTGATTGAGGCATCGGTTACTACTGTTATCTCCGGCCATGGCTGCCAAAAGTTTCTCCCTTCAGAATGTTGTCCTCGCAGGGCCACAACAGGAGATCCTGTGCGACCCTGCTTGGAACCTGAAGGAGATCACACATCCTGCCTGAGAATTGAGGCCATTGAGTCCTGTTAGCAAACTGGAGAGATCTCATTTTCAGGCGCGCCTCTGGCACCATAAAAATGCAGGATGCCTAGCAACCTCAGAAAGTCAAAGGCCGGGAGACGCTGGGCACTATGGAATTTGAGCATTCACTTCTGGTAGTGAGGCTTTTCCCAGTGATGCATCCAGGACTGCTCCAATGAATTGGAGTTTTTGAGATGGTATCATGTGGGACTTCTTCAAGTTGAGGGAGAAGCCCAGTCTGTGGAGAGAGTGACAGGTGTAGCTGAGATGTTCCAGAGCCTGTTCGGGGGAGCATGCTCTGATCAGCCAATTGTCCAGGTAGGGGTAGACGTAAATCCCCCCTCTCCTGATAGTTGCTGCCACCACCGCCACCAACTTGTTGAAAACCCTCAAAACTGATAATGAGAACTGCCAACGGCAAACCTCAGGTCCCGTCTGTGCTTGTGATGGATTGGCACATGAAAGTAAGCATCCTCAAGGTCCAATGATACCATCCAGCCCTGAAGCTGGAGTGCCTGAGGGATCTGAGAAAGGGCAGCCATTTTGAACGTATCCTTCCTGAGGAATTTGTCCTCTGTCCTTTTTAGGAATGGGACGTACGGGGAGTACCAACCCTTGTTCCTCTCCGCTACAGGTACTGGTTCTACAGCACCTTTCTCTAGCAGGGTCCAGATTTCCTGCATAAGGAGCGGATCTAGAACTTTGAAAGAGCTGTTCCCCGGATGAATGACTGAGGCTTTTTTAGATTGGGAAGGCAGTAATCCTGGGCAACTGTTTTCCAATGCCTGCGCATCTGAAGTAATGCCTCACCATTCTTTCAGATGCCGTGAGAGTTTGCCTCCCACCAGGGTCTTGTGAACTAAGGCCTCAGAGAGGTTTTCAGGCAGGTGAAACAGTGGCTGATGCTAAAGTAGCTGCTGACTGGGCGGTCTCAGTACCTCTTCCCCATCCACCACGAGGGAATCTTTTTTGACCGCTTTTATTCAACAGTCCTCTGCCCCTTACAAATGAGGAGTAATAGCGAAATGGCCTACCCCTCCAAGGTTTCCCGGTGGGGCAGTTTTGTGGCTGTCTAATAGCAGCACCAAGTGGCTGCTGCTTTGGTGGTCAGCAGCTTCTCCAGGCTCTCGTCAGCCTTGCTACCAAATAAATGTGTGCCATCAAAGTGCATGTTAAGAAGTGTGGACTGCACATCTGGAGAAAAACTGGACTTTAACAAGGCAAATCTGCGCATTACTGTACTGGCTGCCCTTGACCTGCTGATACTGTCACCAGAGTCGAGACCCGTCTGGAGGGATTTGCTCATTGCGTCTTTTCCATACTTGACTAGATTTAAAAATCTGTCTCTTTCCACCCCTTCGGGGATATGTTCAGCCATAATCCTAAAGGGTGAAAGTGAACCTGGCCAACGTGCACGTTGCATTCGCCGACTTTAGGGCCCTACTATCTGCAGAGACAACTTTCTTGGCCAAAGCGTCATAACGCGCGTCATCTCTGTCTGGGGGAATAGTTGGGTCGGCATTTTGTTTTGAGGTTGACGTGGCAGCCTGCACTACCAAACTCATGAGTCTGGTGTTTCGGAAGATAACCGGGGTCACTACTGGGCACCCTGTATTTAGATGTTAGCTTTTTATTTACTGCCGGAATTAATTCTGACGTTTCCCAATTGGCATTTACCCACCTTTGCAGAGCCACATGAAAGGGAAGAATAGGGCCCTCCTGGGGGCTTTTATCCAGGATACCTGCAAAGTCATCCTGCTCATATATTGGTGTGGGTTTTGTCCACCCCAGGTATTCAACCACCCTGGACATTAAATGTCTAAGACCCATCTGCATGGTCAGTATTATCAGGTCTCCCAAATTCTATTTCTGGGGATGTATCTAGTCCACTTACATTTTGCAGGGACTCCTGCAGATTTCCGATCCTCGATTCTTCTGAGATTAAGCCAAAGGGACGCGAGTCATTTATGAGGAAGGTTCCGCATCCTCATAAAAAGAAAAAAGTGTTCCAAAAAAATCCTTTCTTAGCAGCGGTGTGTAGGATTTTTCAATAATCCTCCATGGCGTCAATAACGGCGCCAAGATTTGACCCCTTTGGCGTCGAGGGTTTTGACACATGCAGCATCCAGAACTTTTTAGGGCCCGACGAGGAGTCTTTCGGCGCCGATGGCGTTGATTACTTCTCCGAAGGAGTTTTGTCTCAACTCGAGGGATCCTTCGACCGCTCTCGGGGAGTTCTTTCTTTGCCTCCCGGGCTCGAGGGCGCGCAGGTTTTGCCCTCATCTTTTTTCTTGTTGAGCTTTTAGACCTGGGCATGGCTTTCATGAGTCTTCGAGGGGTCAAGGCCGCATTCTCGAATACCTTCATCATTTTTAATCTGGAATTCTCCCACTCAGCCAGAGAGGCTGATTTCGTCAGGCACTTGACCCGTTCTGGGGAGGAACTCGACAACGATGAAGATGGCGTCCTATGGTGCCTTTTCTTTGAATGCCACGAAGATGATGAGTGGTGAGAGCCATTGTGTGATCTTTTTGTCTTCCTTCGACAAGGAGAAATATTTCTCGACTTGTCAGAAGATTTTTTTTTCAAAGGGGTCGTCGATGGGGTTTTTTGAGACCTACCTGCCATTAGTTTTCCTCTTTGCTCTTTCAGGGCTTTCGCCGTCATCGATAGGCAGGCCTTACAGTCAAAAGTAGCATCGGTGGAACCCAGGCACCACAGACACACCAGATAGGGGTCCATAAGGAACAGCTTTGCCACCACAGTCCTGGCACTTCTTAAACTCTGATCTCGGAGTTGATGGTACCGAGGACAATGCCATTTGCAAGATTTTTTTATCGAAGATTCTCGTAGGGAACCAAAGCGCACCGTATCCAAAGAGATAGCTTTCGCAGAAAAACAGAACTGAAGGCAACAGTCGCTGTGCGCGCTTTATACAATCGATGTCAACATCAAAACGGAGGCCTGCGAGGGATATTGGGTCGACAAGCCTCGACGCGCAACGCCCTCTGCTGGAAAATGTTCCGAAGCAGCTGAAGCTGGATATGGAAATATCATAAGATGAGGAATACGTGGAAGCACACAATCCTTTCATAAAAGGTGGGTGTGGGGCCATTGCTAATATCCCTCGATGCCGAGAAGGTTTTGGGCAGGGTGGAGTGGCCATTCTTGTTTGAGTCGATGGAACGGATGGGCCCGAAGTTCCTCCGAAAGGTGAGGGCCAATTACACAGACAACTCAATGCGGCTTTCAATTAATTCCCAGCTATCAGACATGGTGCCCATCACACGAGGCACGAGACAGGGATGCCACTCCTACCCTCAATCAGGCTCAACCCATCTATACATGGTATCCGGTTCGGGGGGAGGAGCATAAAGTAGTGGTCTTTGCCGAAGACATGCTGGTGACATGGACAGACCAGGATAACTCAATCCCTGCCCTGATACTCTAACTTGAGATCGCGGAGAACGTTTCCGGGCAAAAAATTAACCACACTTACTCAGGACTCCTATGGCTAAGACCCCAAAATGCTCAGCACCAACATTGCCATTTAAAGTAGCAAAGGGTTCCATTACATATCTGGGGATAAATTAGACACCCTCGCTCTTCGGACCATACAGAGCTAATTACCTTACATTGCTATCAAAAGTTAAGGTGGATCTCAACAAATGGACCCCCAAAAGGATTTCGTGGTTGAAGAGGATAGCCACGATTAAGATGATCATACTACCCAGACTATTGTTCCAGTTCCAGACACTACCTATCGCGGTACAGCAGATGTTTTTTAAGGCGATAAATAGAATTATGTCGCAATTCATATGGCAAAACAAGCGACCAAGGCTGGCTATGGAGACCATGATGGCTTCTAGACAGCAAGGAGGCCTTGGCCTCCCGAACTTTACAAAATATCATGAGGCGGCCCAACCACAGGTACTGCGAAAATGGTTCTCGAACGATAGAGCTAGGCCATGGGCCAGGATGCACCGGGCAGTTGCACCACTTCTTTAGAGGGACTTGTATGGCTGGAAAAACAGGACAGACTTTGCAATGCAGGGCATAGTGAAGTACTCCCAGTAACCTGCACTATATAGGACCGATTACTTAAGCAGGGGCACCTGTCGACGTGCCCTTCCCCATTCACCCCACTCTTTGAGAACCCACAATTCTCCCCAGGAACGATGCAGGGAACCTTCCAACGCTGGCGGGTAATAGGCTGCAAGAAGGTGGGAGATATGGTGCGGAAGGTGGCGAAGTCCTGTCATTTGAGGAATGCAAGGCACACCTTGCCCTGACGGAAAAGGACAGGTTTGATTATCATCAACTGAGGCACTGGCTGAAACAACCCGAATTCAAAACGGCAACTCAGAGCACTCACAGCATTCGAGAAATTCATCACAACACACTCAGGGGACAAGGAACTAGTCTCACAACTATATTCCATCCTGATGGGGGAGAGGAGCGTACTTGGCTGTACATGCAGAGATGGGAGAAGTCACTGGGGGAAGAAATTCCTCGGTTACACTGGGAGAATCTCTGGGGCAACATAACCAAACTTACTAGATCTCTTCAAATTAGAGAAGCCTGGTACAAGGTTATGGCACAGTGGCACTACACACCGTTTATCATTTACTTTTTGTGTGTTATGTTATCTGAATTGGAATTCGATTAAAAAAAAATCATGTTAAGAATACAACACTTTCAATGCTGAACAACTCATTACAATAAAACAAAACACAAATGTTACCTAAAACATTATTGTATAGAGCATACTTTACATATTACCATTTCATTTACAGCTTTATTCTCCAAACATCATTCATGTCAAAATGTATTCCCCCATGGAGAAAGGAGAGGTTCAGTTGTTTTTAAAATCAGTAAAAAAATCTTTAGTTTTACCACCGCCCGTTGCCAGATATGGTGGGCGGCTGAGGCAAGCACCAAAGAATCAGCGCTAGAAATTGTGTTCCCAAATTGATCTTTAGAGTGAAGCCATATTAGGATATTCCCTTCTCATAGTCCCAAGTGAGTGCTGGACAGTTAGTAAGGATATGCCTCTGAGACTCCACTTGCTTTGAACAAAGTCTACATAGCCTCTGACCCCCACGGTATACCCAACCATCGCCCTGTGTTTTCTAACACCGTAAGAATATTCAAACGAAGAAAGGAGATAAGTCTGGTCAGTGAGAGTGTACTAAATTTGGTAAGTTAACACTTTGGGGAGTCAACAGAAAAGTATTGATGCAAGCATAATACAAATCTTTGCAGTTTGGTTAGATGGTTCACTGCTTGTGAAGTATCAAGGTGTATGGACTTCTGTTCTATTTTAGAGAGGTATAAGTCCTGCCATGATAACGGGAGACTATCTATTCCAATTTCTGCAAAGAGCAGAGTCACCATGTGAGCAAGATCTCATTACCAAACACTTATGCTAAACCGCCTACAGTGTGCAATAGTAAGTTTTAACAAAGTCACTTACTGCAGCCCGCTAAACTGAATTTTCGGCCACAGTTTACATGCAGAGATTTTCCATAGTAAAGAAAGGGATGGTAGCCAGAGTTCCAAGCGTATGGCTTCAACCGGTACCATTGCTGGTAAACCCAGAAGGAGCGCAGGATTTTTGCCTCCAGTCTGGGCAACCAGTTAAGCACCTTTATCGGATATGCTTCCACAGTGGATAATATACTTAGTATGATTGAGAGCCTATAAGCGTTGATCTTCGCCTCCACAGAGCGACCCCCATGGGTATCAATGATCTTTTTGATTGATAGCCACTTCGGCCATGCCCTCTGAGAAATACCCTCAGCCGAGTGTGCAGATGTCATTTTTGCTCTGATGCAGGGATTTATACTCCTATCTGCTTCAGCTGCACACCACCTAAATTCCATATAGAGGGCAGTGCGCCAAATGCCCCTCTTCCCAAAGTCAAAACCTTTGTTTTAGAGGAATGAGGACTGAGGCCGTGCTCTCAAGCGAATTAATGCATGTAAGACCTCCAAAGATCATTGTAAACCCTTAGCCGGGTGGTCCAAAATGACCCTCGTCCGCACAAGTCAGGCAATTAAGGACTTTGTTGCCATAACAAGGAGGATAATTGTGGGCTTACCTTGAGCACAGTCGGCAACGCAGAGATTAAAAAGCAGGACGCCAGGACACGCCCCTGCTTAAGTCCTCTTTTGGTGGTGAAAGGCTTAGTAAGAGTGCCTTCCTGTGATGTTCTGATCTCAACCTCTATGTCGGTGTAAAGTAGTTTATTAAAATAGAGAAGCGAAGGATCTATACCCCACCTTGCCAGTTTTTCCCAAAGTTTGGTTCTTATCACGCTATCGAAAGCAGCAGAGTAATCAACAAAGCAGAGGTATAATGTGGTGCCAGGATAGCACTGGGTGTCTGATATTAAGATCAGGAGGGCCGCGATAGAATACGTCATTCCACATCCCTTCTTAAATCCTGACTGACGGAAGGACAACAAACCCACCTTTTTAACCCAGTCAGAGAGGAGTTAGAGAAGGATGGTTGCGAATATCTTGGCACTACAATCCAACATAGCCAGGAGCCTAACACGTGAGGGTTGATTGTGAGGGCCTTCCTTGTGGACTGGGATGAGAATTGAACTTTTCCAGGTATTTGGTATCATTCCGGTTTCACATATATGCAGGAATAAACATGACCACATTACATAGATCATCCAGACCAATGGGCCTGTGTAAGGCAGAGTTTGTATGCAGTACACATGGGGACCACTACACACTCCTAAGACTACAGGTGTAAGCAAAACCAACCTTTGGTCTAAGTCTGTACTACACAGTTTTTTGTAGCAGAGCTGAACAGCCAGGCTTATCTCAACTGGGAATGTGAGCTATAATGATGTTACACAGAGGTATACAATAAAAGATGTTGAAATAAACTCATACACTCAAGGTTTCTTGGTTAAACCCTTATTAATTTATTCAACAGTCAGTTATAAAACATTCACTAGAAGGAGGCAGTTGAATATCATACACAAATATACTTCAGTGCTATACACTAAGTTTCTGAGGCATTCAGACTACTTTGAAGGAGGAGCAAAATGGCATTCAGAATACTTTGAAGTAGGATCAAAAAAGCATAGGTTATTTATAACATGAAAGTATACAAGTTATTCTTAGACAGTTCAAATATTTAGAGTTCACCAGAAGAGTCAATGCAATTCAATAGGTTAGGCCAAAGTCAATGGGCTAAAGTCTTGGATAGGTTACAGCAGTTCTGGTAATGAAACGGAAAAGTCTCGGCACACGTTTTTAGGAGTAGTTTGTAGCAAGAAGAATTATATGTTGGGTCACAAGCTGATTAGGCCTCTGAGTTGGGAAAGTTTCAAGCACTTTCACAGTGTGAAGTACTCAGTCTGGTTTTACAGTACCTTTACAACTGAAGAAAAAGATGCAGCTGATGACTTCTGTTCCTGGCAGTTCCTGCACATCTCGCTATACCTGGGCCTCAGTCATGTGGACAAGAGGGCGGACGTCTGGGGACTCCTGCACTGCACTGGGACTGGTCAAAAAGCTGGCAACTGGCAAATCTTTGATTCCGGTAGCTGTAGTCAAGCACAAACTGATGTCTCCCTCCCTGGTTCTATGGTTTCCTGCAGCACTCTGAGGAAAGTCAACCAGCTCCAAGGTGAGTATCCAGGTGGCTTACGTTTTGAGTTGATTGGTCCCACCAACTCAAAGGGAGAAGTCGTCCTTGTGGGGGCTTCTCTGTCGAGATGAACTTGGTGATTCAGACCTGTAGCAGGGCTTCACCGGGCAAACCAAAGGTCCAGGAGTTGCAGCAGCCGTCCTCTTCAAGCTCGTCTTCGGTTCTTTCGTTCCAGTGGTCGACTCTGCCTTCCAAGACAAGAGACTTGTCTTTTATCCAGTTTCCTCCCATTCACTCCAGCCTAGCTGCCACTCACCCAGCAGGGTGGCTGTCCTTGCTGGACAGTCAGCCAGCCAATCACACCAGAGTGCATTTGGGTCTCCTAGGAGACTAAGCACGTAGTTTCGGGCACCTCCCTCACTTCCTGCCCACCCCAGACACTCGGGCGCCAGAGGCGGTCTTCGGTCCTGAAGCACGCCAAAGTCGATGGAACAAAGGGACCAAACCTGGTTTGGCGCGCAGAGACAAAAATCTAGAAGGACCTTTCCAAAAAGAAATGGTGAAAAAAGAAGACCGGGACCTATTTAAACAAAGGGCACTCAGACGCCATCTTGAAAAACATGGCTCCCGCGACGCTACCGTTTTTCGGGAAAAATCATGGTAGTTTGTTGTAAAACCACTGCCCCAAGCCCTTCTGAGAGGAAAGGGTAGCATTTGACTGCTAAATGAGTATCAAGACATAGGGGATACTAAGTAACCCCTCCAGCACCCTATTATAAGATAGGGTGGGCTGGGTCTAGGAATTTTAAAAAGACTAGTAAAGTCAATTTCACTTTACTTTTTCTGGGAAACAATAGTTTATCCCAGAGAAGGTAGTTGAACCTTGGGATATCCTGAAAGGCTTCCCTGTGCCACTGCACTGAGGGGGCTGTGTGACACAAATGGAAAGATCATGCCTATGGGGTTGTCTAAAACTCCTTAATCAAAGAACACAAGAGTGAAACCTACATCAAAATACATGAGTAAGACAAAAGGGTCACACTCTCCAGGTAAGAAAATAAAGTCCTCAAAATAAGCAAAGTTACTGGGGGTCTCTAAGGTGAAGGGAATTGGCACATTTGTGAGAATTCTCCCCAACACCCTGAAGGCCTTCATCTTAGCTATAATACCCCGATATTGGCTCCCCTGATGTGCTCACATACCACTGAATCATGAATTTCAAAGTCCCCCTTTACTCTAGGTTCAGAGTCCAGCCAGTAGGTTTATTCAATAAAGGAACCCCATTCGTCCTCCAATAAAACGCAAACTTCCTTTGCAACCCTCTCTACCCCATACTATGAATAAGGTGCCAGAATGTCTGAGTGTTATTTTTCATGATCATGATCAGTTGGTTAATAAACGTCCAGGCTGCAGTGTTCTCCCAGTGTCTATAGTTACGGAGCCAATATTTAAATCTGGACCTTGCAGTTGCCATGACTTTCATCTTGGTCTCCCATGGGATAATATGACTTTACTCAGGACTAAATATCTAGGCCCTGGGGGGAGGAGAAAAGTTGTCACTATCTTTCTCCACCTCCCAACTGCAGCAACTCAGGATTATCTTTCCCCAAGCCATGCCCTTTTAAGGCAGTTCCAAATCGTTGGATCCTAGCAGAGGTCCAACGCAACCTATTACCCTGTAAGTTAACCGTCAAGTTACCAAACCCGATAGTAGAGGGCTTGGGAGTCGCCAACAGACACTTCATAATGAGGATTACGTGATTACTGCATTGCAGAGATCGTTCCAAACTCTGCGCAACAATTCAGTCTGCTTCTTTAGCTACCAGGGGTTAAGATAAAACTCAGCCAAAAAAAAAACACATCACACTAGGATGAACACTTGTATTAAAGATCTCCACCATTCACGACAACCTGCATAAATAAATATACAACTCCATCTAATAATTTGAGAACAGGACAACTGTGATGAAGTGGCCATAAAACTAAACTATCATCAACATCGGTTTCTCTCGTTAATATCATCAGAACCTTATTTCAAAATAATGGCAACATGAGGGAGAATAAAAACATCCAATCAATGAAAGCTAGGCCAGCAACAGAACACAGGACCATTGTTCAAGGAAGGAAGGGCAGTGCAAATAGGTGGGGGGGGGGGGGGGTGAGACAGCGCAAATGGGGAGGAAAGAGTGACAGCGCAAATGGGGAGGGAGAGTGACAGCGCAGATAGGGAGGGAGAGTGACAGCGCAGATAGGGAGGGAGAGGGACAGCGCAGATAGGGAGGGAGAGGGACAGCGCAGATAGGGAGGGAGAGGGACAGCGCAGATAGGGAGGGAGAGGGACAGCGCAGATAGGGAGGGAGAGGGACAGCGCAGATAGGGAGGGAGAGGGACAGCGCAGATAGGGAGGGAGAGGGACAGCGCAGATAGGGAGGGAGAGTGATAGCATAAATGACAGGAAGAGTAACAGCATAAATGACAGGAAGAGTGACAGCACACATGGGGGAAGAGTGACAGCACAAATGGGGGGAAAGAGTGACAACACAAATGGGGGCAAAGGAGCGGCAACGCAAAGGGGCAAAGGAACGGCAATGCAAAGGGTCAAAGGAATGGCAACGCAAAGGGTCAAAGGAGCGCCAACACAAGAGGGGGGAAGGAGCGCCAACACAAGAGGGGGAAGGAGCGCCAACACAAGAGGGGGAAGGAGCGCCAACACAAGAGGGGGAAGGAGCGCCAACACAAGAGGGGGAAGGAGCGCCAACACAAGAGGGGGAAGGAGCGCCAACACAAGAGGGGGAAGAAGCGCCAACACAAGAGGGGGAAGGAGCGCCAATACAAGAGGGGGAAGGAGCGGCAACACAAGAGGGGGAAGGAGCGGCAACACAAGAGGGGGAAGGAGCGGCAACACAAGAGGGGGGAAGGAGCGGCGACGCAAGAGGGGAAAGGAGCAGCAGTACACGGGGGAAGACGCTGTTCAGATGCAGGTGCATCGTCCCCCACGTGAGCGCAGGTACCGTCTGAGAAAGATCATCTCACAGGACATCAGGACCTCGGCAGTGACGTAATGACCATGTGTCACAAGGACAGTAGCAGGGCTCATAAGTTTTGGCTAACAGTCAAGAGGTGACAATATAGCACATAACATTGTACTGCTTGCATGCACTGTATTTAATAGAAAGGATGCAGCACATCATTTTTGATGTAGCATATGGCCCCACATCTGAGCATGACCCGCACCACAGTGCATGACACCATACGTACCACACCGTCCCTGCACGACATGATTGCAGAAAATACATGATGCATGGCGCTACATTCCCGTTAGCATCATACTTCATAGAAAACACACAGCCCAGCCCATGACACCACATTTTCGAGTTACATGGCAGCTGGACAGAAGCTGCATAGCACACAAGAACACTCATCTGGCGCAGCACACACACACACCTCACCACGTTATATTTTTTCACATAATAGGCATGTGCACCTTTTGCTTTTTGTAGTTTTAGAACACATAGTGAGAAGCACATGACATAGCATTATTGTGTCCTGTGCCTGTAGGGATGCTAGCTTCTATGGACAAGAGCTTTGCCATTTTGAATAGGCCTCCATTAGAGGAGCTGAGCTGCTATTATAGTGTATTAGGACATAGTTGTTAGCTGAGAGCACTTGGTTGAATTTCATCTTGTCTTGCAAACAGACTGAATGCTCAAGGGCAGGTAGGGAATGGTGTGAGGTAGCGGTCAGCTCTTTATTGCAAGGGAAGCGTTTCTCAGGAGATGAATGCCTGGCCCCAGACAACTGCTGCCTCATCAGACTGGGAAAGAATACATAATATTTCTGAAGGCCGCAGTGATGGTTCTCAGGCAGCCACAATATCACATGGGCTGAATAACGCACAGAAATTTGTAGATGTTATGGTCCAGGAGCGGTCTACAGCAGTGGAATGGTCCCATTTTTTTTTAGAAGGGCATTCATTACAGGGAGGGTAGCAAAGGGTATCTTTCCATAGTGTGAGAAACCTGAGGGTATCCTCACACCTACTACCCCCTGATCCTCTTCTCACGTGGCCAGGGAAAGGCCATCTTTTTTGGATCCGTACCCCGAGGGTCGAGAAGCGAGGGAGGATCACCTGGGTGGAGGGTCCTTGGGGTTTGAGAAGAGGGTATCCACAGGCGAGACATGGTATCCCCCTTTCTGTTATGAGAACCAACCTAACTCTCCCACGGCCTTTATGGGATATTGTAAAAAAAAGAAAAAATAATAAATCGGCCCTCATTTTCCCGCTTTCAACCTACTACAGTACTGGGACGAGGAAGAGGCGACTAGGACTAGTGAACACTAGGAAGTAATTTTACCGCTCTAGTACTGAGACGAGGAAGTGGCCTGCAGAGTATTGTAAAGGTCAGGCATGTCCCAAGTTCTCCTTTAATTACAGCCAGGCAATTACAATTGGGAACTCACACCTGCAACCTGTCAAGTGGTTCCAGGTGTATAAGAAGGCGGGAGAACAGGAACAAAGAGACCAGAAGGGAATCCTGTATGCGAGGAGGCAGCCGTGGTGGGTCCTGCAGGAGAGCCAGGGCGCCGGCAGATGATCCCAAGGAACTGTGGAGCCCAGAGCCAGGCGGGTTGCAAGAAAGCCATCGGTGTGGGATCCTCCATGGTCAGAGATACGTAGTCAGAGCTGCAGGCAATGAAAAGGAAGCAAAGTAGCCGCCAGCGTCTGCGGAGAGGAAGCGGAGCTGCCGGAGGGAACTGAAGAGTATCCGAAGCGTTCCTGGGGGAGAGACTAATGCTGAACGAATAAAACAGCATGAGCACAATGAAACAAACCCGAACCCCTGGGTTGGGAGAAAATGAAGGACAATATAATATGTAAGCAGCAAAGTAGAGGATTGCCAATATTGAATACCAAACTGAATGAAAACTTTATGGGCAAAGCTACGACCTGATGACAAGTGAAAGTTAAATTTTGATTTGCCTATTTGAAAGTAAAGTACAAGCCAATAGACCAAGTTTGGACCATTGCAAGAGAGCATGACAGCACGGTCGTAAAGGAATAAAACCACCACGAAGTGAACTTTATGCATGAAAACAGTGTGGCAAGACCAAAGCCTGGCAAAGGATATGTGACACGTGGCAAAGCCAAGAGGTTGACAAGGAGAAGCCAAGTGAGTGTGAACATTCACACAGGGGCAGATACAGAAGAACCTGTGTGGGCTTGAGAGCCTAGGGTTCCTAGTTGTGCGACCTGTAATGGGTGGACCGTATGGTCTGACAACTGCGCCTGGGCCAGTGAACCCTGAATTGTGAAAGCCCAGGACACTGTTGAAGTAAACTAAGAAAGAGTAATCGGATTGAATTGTTAATCCAATCCAGAAGGCATGTCAAGATGATCGAGACTTTTGTGGAACTTTCTTGAACAAATGTTCTCCAGTGGTTACAAGACAGACACGGTTACGCCTCTGTCAGCTACGATTTCTGAAAGATGGGATATTGAGGAAAGTGGCTCCTTCAATGGTCAGGGCTGCAGAAAGATTGAGAATAGAAGGGAAAAAGGGAAAAACTCGCCCGACTGCTCATTTAGCAGACAGATTAAGGGTGGGGGAGCGAGAGAGAGCGAGACCGGCAACTTAAAGATTAGATGAAGAACTGAGAATAGAATGTAAAAGGGGAGACTGTGCCTTTTACCGCTAGGATAGAGGATAGGTTCCGAATGGCAATGTAAAAGCAAGAGCGGAATAAATTGGAATCAGCATGGAGGGTAGCAGAGTAAGTGCTGTTACGACAGCAGAGAAGTGAAGAGCGGGACAAGATGAATAAGCAAGTAAAAGATGTAGAAGAAGGAAGGTGGAGGCATGGACAAATCATTGTCAGGCTAGATGGGTCAGTCATCAAGGAGGTCAACATGGACCTTGAAGAGGGAAGTGCTACGGGTATAGGACTTAAGCAAGGAGAACGGGAACCGGCACACTACGGTAGCGCCAAGTATGTTATGTGCCCATAGAAAGGCCAGGGGATGTGATAGCAGGGGCAGCAGATGATGAATGGGAATCGGATGTTAAGGAGGGAGAACTGGGTGTTGCAGCCCCACCTCCCGCTCCAGCAGCAGTGATAGAGATCACACCACAGGGTCTTAGGACACATTGTGGCGCTCATATGGCCATAGTGAGAAGCAAGGGAAAGACAGGAAAAGCCCCACTAAAGGTGAGTGCGACTCAATTTCAGTTGCCCCAGAAGGGTCAGGGAAAGGCATATTATGTCCCATGGTCACATATAGACCAGAATAACCAGGTTACTCACCATAGTGACCACCTTACTCCAAGTCCATAGTCCCCTTTCCTCCATACTTATGGGACATCTCTCCGTCCTGTGGGAAGGGACCGGAGCACTTTGTAAAAAGCATCCAAAAATGTTTTCAAAATGTTTTCCTTCCTCTCTTTCTTGCGCGGGGCCCGGCACGCGCCCGCAACCCCGCCCACCTTGGCTCTGCCCCACGCATCGCCCATCAATCCTTTTCTATCGCCAGGTCAGAGACCTATTAGCAATAACAGAGGAACCTTATTAGAGGGGACGGCGGACGGGCATATGGAGGAAAGGGGACTATGGACTAGGAGTAAGGTGGTCACTACAGTGAGTAACCTGGTTATACTCCTACATCCCGTCCCCTTTCCTCCATACTTATGGGAGATTCCCAAGCACTCTTTACAGGAACTACAGGTGGATGGAAATACCCCTTACTGAAAAAGGTTCTTCAGCACAGCCTGACCAAACAGAGCTTCAGCTCTTGAGCTCATGTCAAGACAATAATGCTTACAAAAAGCCGATGGAGAGGCCCAAGTAGCTGCCCTAGCGATGGACTCCCAGGGGACATATTTCTGAAAAGCAACCGCAGCTGCCTTGCCCCGCACCAGGTGTGCATGAATACCCTTAGGAGGCTTCAGCCCTTGGACGGTGAAAGACTCCGTAATGCTGGCGGCGATCCGCCGGGAAATAGTCGCCTTATATGCCTGCTTACCCTGAGGGTTACCAAAGGTGACAAACAGTTGAGAATAACTCCTAAGCTTGGATGTTCTGTCCAGATAGAACTTAAGAGCCCTTCTGACATCGAGACAATGCAGAACCCTTTCTGCCTCTGAGGTAGGGTTCAGAAAAAAGACCGGCAGGGAGATCGACTGATTCAGATGGAACTCAGATACCAGGATTTGTCCGTAGGACTACCTTATCCTTGTGAAAGACCAAAAAGGGGTGCCTCACCGACCAGGCCTGGAGCTCACGCACCCGCCTTGCTGACGTAATGGCGACCAAAAAGGACACTTTCCAGGATAGGTACTTGAGGTCCACCGTGGCCATTGGTTCGAAAGGCTTATGGCACAACGCCGTCAGGACTACATTTAGATCCCACGACGGGTGCGGACTACGAATTGGAGGATAGAGGCGTGTCAAGGATGCAAAATGCCTCTTAACCACTGGGTTACACAGAGAGTAAGACCATTGGTCCGTAGAAAGGTAAGCGGAAACCGCTGAAAGGTAAGTTCTGCATGACAGAACATGGACACCCGACTCTGCTAAGAAGGATACAAATGACAGCACTGTGTCAATCGTAGCACCTCTTGGGTCCAACTGCTTGCTTAAACACCAATGACAGAACCTGAGCCATTTGCTCCTGTACTGGGACCTAGTCGAGGGTTTCCTGGCTGCCTGTATAATACGCATGTTATCCGCAGACAAGTTAAATTGTTCTAAAGACTTGCACTCAGGCACCATGCCGACAAGCTGAGCGATTGTGGGGAGGGGTGCCACAGCTGCTGTTCCCCCTGGTGAAGAAGTTCAGGGGTCACTGGTAACCTGATCGGTGGGTACACCGATAGGTGTTGAATTTCTGAGAACCAAGACCTGGCCGGCCACCCCAGGGCTATGAGTAGAAGGGAACAGTTCACCGAGATCTTCAACTTGCAAATTGCTTGGTGAACTAGAGGCAGAGGCGGGAAGGCGTAAACTCTCATGTTGTGCCATGGAATCTCAAGAGCATCCCCCAGAGAGGAGGCTCCCAGCACCCCTCTGGAGGCATAATGAGGAAGCTTCTTGTTTACCGCCGTAGCGAAGAGGTCCACTTCAGGTGTGCCCCAACGCAGGAAAATCCATGAGAGGACCTCTGCCTTCAACTCCCACTCATAGCTGACCACTGTCCGCCGGCTGAGGGCGTCCGCTGTGACATTCAGCTGGCCCGGGATGTGCACTGCAAGCAGCCAAACACCATGAAGTACAGCCCACTCCCAAATCTGGATAGACAGGTCCACAAGAGGGGAGACTTGGTTCCCCCTTGTTTGTTGATGTAATACATCGACACCACATTGTCCGTGCGTATGCGGACCACTTTGTTGGCAATAATCGGTCTGAACGCCCTGAGCGCTAGGAAGATCGCCAGAAGCTCTAGGTGATTTATGTGGAGGAGCTTGTCCTGAGGCGACCAGCAATCCGAGACCTGAAGAAGATCCAACGTCGCACCCCAGAAGGGAGGAGTCAGTCGTAATCATCACCGTAGGGGCTGGGTCCTGAAACCCCACACCCACCGAAAGGTTGCTGAGAGATGACCACCAATCCAGGTCCACTCTCATGGAAGCCGGAATCATTATCAACTTGGAGTCCGGATCCACAGCCTGACGTCAAGAACTCCGAAGAGCCATCTGAGCCCGCCTCATCTTGAGACGAGCAAGAGGAAGAGCCAACACGCACGAGGCCATGAGGCCCAGAAGCCTCTGGAACCACCAGGCCGACATGCTCTCCGACTGCGCAAACATCTGACACGTGGCCAACAGATCCGCCATTCTGTCCCCGGTCAGGTACACCCTGCAGTCGATCATGTTCCAGCGAAAACCCAGGAAAATCAGATCCTGCGAGACCGTCATGGAAGATTTCCGCCAGTTCACCGACAGCCCACCCGCACTTGCACCTGAGGAGGAGGCTAAAGAGCAGGAGAAAAACCGAGTCATTTGTTGCCTCCGGCGTTTATTCCCCGAAGGGGTATCCACTCTACGAGATTTCCGGTCAAGGAAGCCTCTGAAACCAGAGGAGGGCCGACTCTGCGACAGCGGTCTCTGGGTTTTAAAGGGGGTTTTAACCAGGACTGACAAAGACTTAGCTGTCTGTGTGCTATCCTTTGTCTTGGTCAGCTCTACATCTGTTGTGGAATGAAAGAGCTCCTTACCATCAAACTAAAGGTCCAGCACCTTGTCCTGCACTTCCTTTGAAAACTTTGTGGCATGCAGCCACACCTGTCGTGAGGTATCAACCCCCAACATAAGGCCCCGAGCCGAGGTGTCTACGTGATGAGCCGCAGCCTCCAGCAGATCCTGGGCCAAGACCCTGGCGTTGGATAACCCCTCTTTGAAGTCTTCCAGCTTCTCGACCGGGATGAACTCCTCAAACTCTGACAGACCTTTCCACATCCGCATATCAGCCCCAGCTAACACCAACTCTGCATTGGCCTGCCGAAGCTGCAAGGCCGAGTTGGCAAAAATCTTCCTCCCAAGGGAGTCAAGGAGCTTGTCCTCCTTTCCCACAACCTGAGTAGCCGTCGTATAAGAGGATGCTGCAGGCCTGGACTGTAAAGTGGCCGCAGCCACCACCGTGGAGGAAGGGGGCGGCCAAGATGACAGGGCCACCTCTTCCGAAGAATGCAGCCTGTATCGCGCATCAATTTTCTTATTGACAAAAAGTCTAGAGTGTGGCTTTTCCCAGACCCTGCGAACCTCGGCCTGAACGTCCTTCTGCAAGAACAGGCCGGTACGCTCCAAAGGAGAGAGGGTGAACGCCCCAGAAAGCACACCCTCCTACGGGGCGGGTGCCTCGGGTACCGGAACATACAAGAAGCACATCATGTCCAGTACCCGGTCATGAAAAGCTTTAATAGAGCGGGTCCGGTCCTCGTAATCGCCCTGCGCGTCATCCGACAGGTCAGGATCCTGCTGAGCCGTGTCGGGCGCTACCTTGCGCACAAGGGAAAAATGGGGGCAAAGGCAGGAGAATCAGGGAAGGCACTGTAGGCAAGGGAGGTGCCGGCGGAACCACCGGAGGAACAGGTGGAGCCGGAGGCATGGGCAGCCATATCTCCCTAAAAAGCACTTTGAAATATTCCCTCATGGGGTTGGTACGCAGGAGTGTCTGAAATTTGCCGAAAAAGGCATCCTCCGGGGACTGTTTTGGAACCAGAGGAGGCCTCTCATGAGGAGGACAATTCCAAGAACGTAACGGGGAAGGGTGCCACACCGGCCCATCCACCGACGTATCCACATAAATCAAAGGTGCCGACCCTGCAGGCAACGAAACATTGTGCGGAAGGGGAATCCGAGCGTTCCAGTCATAATCTGGCCGATAAGGATGCGCACAAGGGACTCTATGTTCACCCACGGAACTAAGTCCTACACCCGAGGCCGATGGTGTAGTTGTAGGGGTAGCACCCAAAAGGGCCACCGCGGTCATGACGGGAACCAGCGCCATTTTGTCATCACCTGATGGGAACTACGGCACGTGAGGAAGTGAGGCAGGGGTCCCCGTCGATGGATCAGGGGTCTTAGGTTTAGCCTTAAGTAAGGAACCTCGGCAGAGCTGGTACTAGGAGGCCTGGAATGTTTCTGCGACATACCAACCGCCAAATTGGCCTTCCCAGGAAGGACCTCGGCACTGCCGGTAAAAGAAGAATTTTCCTTCTCTGCCCCCTCAACAGATCTGGCGTCGCCGCAAGAGCATGAACGGCAAGAAACAACCTTCACCAATAAGGCCTTGCCAGGCCTCTCAGAAATGTTAGTAGCTTTAGCCTCGGTAGAAGGGACCTCGGACCCAGGTCCGGTAACAGCCTTATTAGCGCGGGCCTCGAACATCCGTTCGGTAAAACAAGGCCTCAGGGCGCACCCCGGTCTTACTTTTGAGGGAAGCCGATAGAGCGGCCTCAGAGCGAGCTCCAGTACCCCACGACTCAGTAGAACTGGGTCTACAAGCAGCCCCCACAGGAGGGGCCTCGGAGTGTGCTCCGGTATCCACAGGCCCCTTACGAAGACCCTCGGAGAACACTCTGGTACAATTATTAGGCCCAACGGGCACCTCAGGGCAATCCCCGGTGACAGTGATCAACGCTCCTCCCAGCCCGGGAGGAACCCGGCAAGGTATCCCCCGGCCGGGGTGCTCTGAAAAGTAAAGAACTTACCGGGCGACTCTTCTTTTCGTCGAACGCTTGAAAATGCGAAGGAGGAGTTTGTCGGAACACCTCATCCCACAGCTCCAAACGACTTGGAGTCACAGTAAAAACAGGAGTCCCAACGGTGATCCGGACCCAAACACTCTAAAGAAAGAGGATGGGGATCCGCCCTCGCGAAGCGACGGTGACACGATGAACAATCTGGAAAGTCTAGTTAGAACGACAGACAGACTAGTACACGATCGCTAGCGAGAGCCAGAGAGGAAAAAGGGAAGAAAATCTTCCGCGGGTGCAAGTGCGTCCAGTCCCGAACGAGCGGAGAAAAGGACTGAAGGGCGATGCGTGGGGCGGAGCCAAGGTGGGCGGGGTTACGGTCACGTGCCGTTCCCCGCGCAAGAAAGAGGAAGGACACATTTATGAAAAAAAATGGTTGCTTTTTACAAAGTGCTCCGATCCCGTACCACAGGACGGAGAGATGTCCCATAAGTATGGAGGAAAGGGGAAGGGACGTAGGAGTATAACTTGACACTCCATTCTCTCACTGCAGGGGCGGCAAAGTGGATTTATGCATTAGAAAAACAAACTGTGGGTGTCATGTTTGTCATAGGATTCACAGCCCTAATGGGGAAACTGTCAGATAAGCTTTGGAGGCCATCAGGGTATCCAAAAGTAACTTTGAATACAAACAGCCATGACAGAGCAATCTTCTATAATTACAGGGTACTGGTATGGGGTGGCCCTGCGGGTTATGTATCCCGATCCCAGATATAAATTCTATTTTGGCCAAAACTGTCAAATTGGACGTGGATCCTGCCGCACATATCCAGTTAATTCAGGAGATGTAGAGGGCAGAGACGCGCTGGGTTAGAATGTGGCTATTTATTATCATATGCTGAAAAATGGGCTTCCCAAAGAAGTCCAGCAGGATCTGGATAAGGCAGTAGAAATGGAGGTTAAGGATTGGCCGTAAATTCAGGCACACATTGTTCATTTTTGTAAGAGGAGGAAATCATAAATCACTCACCGTAGTGACTAATGTACTCTTAGTCCCCTTTCCTCCATAATGCATGGGTGTACCTTCCTAGGGATGGGAGACGGAACCTTTTTCACCAGAAAAAAACCTTCTTGGCCTATAAATTTAGAGGCGTGCAGGGGCATGGCCCAGTGAGCATGCGCTACCCTGACTCCACCCACCGGAGCCACGCCTCAGTCCCCAATGGAGCGTTAACAATATTTACCATTGCCTATTGGCACTAGTATTATTAGGGGGGAGGATGGTGGGACGTATGGAGGAAAGGGGAATAAGGACTAAGAATATGTTAGTCACTACAGTGAGCAACTTCTAATTACTCTTATGTCCCATCCCCTTTCCTCCATACTGCATGGGCGATTACAACTGAATGTAGCCCTAGGGTGGAGAGGATACCCCTCCTTAAGCAAATAGGTTCCAAAGGACCACCTGTCCGAAGGCTGAGTCTGATTTAGAGCTGGCGTCCAAACAGTAATGCTTACAGAAAGCTGAGGGGGTGGCCCAGGTGACCGCCCTACTTATGAATTGCCACGGAACCTGCCGCTGGAATGCGATGGCTGTGTCCTTGGCTCTGTCCGCGTGACCATTCATGTTAGCTGGCAGTGGCTTATGCTGCCCCTCATAGGCCTACTTGATGGCTGCAACCATCCACCGTGCCATAGAAGCCTTGGATGCTTGATACCCGGCTCTGGAGTCCCCAAAGGTGACAAAAAGTGCGTCCAACTTGCGGAAGCCCTTCGTCCGGTCCAGATAGAATTTCAGAGCGTTCCTAGCATCCAGCCAGTGCAAGACTCTGAGCCACATCCTTGGGGTCAGCTGAGGGTAACTTAGGTAGGAACGCAGTGTGAGTCCGCAGGACCACCTTATCCATGTGGAAAGTGGTATAGGGTTCTGAGGCCACCAGAGCCTGGATCTCGCGGACTCTGCCAGCAGAGGAGAGTCCCACTAACAAAGCTGTCTTAATGGTGGCCAGCCTGATGTCTGTGGACGCCATTGGCTCAAAGGGTTTGTGCGCCAAGGCGCCCAACACCACATTGAGGTCCCACATGGGGTGTGGCTTCTTGATGGGCGGGTAGAGCCTTGACAGGCCCGCCAGATGTTTCTTAACTATTGGGTTGGAAGAGGAGATTACCTCCTCTGAATTTCTGTAGGCCCCTATCTCTGCGAAATAGGTGCAGCATGCGTCTACCTGCACACCTGATTGCGCAAGGTGTGCCAAGAAGGAGAGTACATCATTCAGCGTGCACCTAAGGGAGGGTGGGGGTCGATCTCCTTGGAGTCCGCCCAATGATAGAACCTAGTCCATTTACTCCTATATTGGCTCCGGTAGCCTTGCTCTTCGCGCCCTGAATGATCTCCAGGTTAGCCTGGGATAGGCTTAGGTGCCTGAGGGTGACCTGCTCAAGAGCCACGCTGCGAAGGCTAACTTCTGCGGGGCAGGGTGTACGACCCTGCCCCCCTGCTGAGACAGGAGATGGGCTGGACCCAGCAGAAGGTGAATGGGTGGTCCCGGCACGTGAGGCTGAGCAGTTTGGAGAACCACGGTCTCGCTGGCCACCATGACACTATCAGAATGATGCTGCAGTGACTAGCTTTCTGTATCTTGCAGATTACCCGGTGGACCACGGGTGTGGGACGGAAGGCGAAGGTCATCATGCCATCCCACCGCATCTATAATGCGTTGCCCAAGGAGCCGGGGCTCTGCCCCTGCCAAGACGAGAACGGATGGCATTTCCTGTTGGTCTAGGAGGCAAACAAATCCACCTGAGGGTGCTCCCATCTGCTGAAGAACTCCAGCAGCACCTGGGCACTCAATTGCAATTTGTAATTGTCCGCACCCAGTCTGCTGAGCCTGTCCGCTTCCAAGTTGACCTCCTCCAGGAGGTGGACGGTCGTTAAGTAGATGTTGTTCTCCAGCGCCCATTCCCACATGCTGACCACTAGACTGCACAGCGGAGAGGACCTGGTAACCCCCTGCTTGTTGACATAGTACATGCTGGTGGAGTTGTCAGTCTGGATGAAGATTGTCTTGCTTCTAATGAGCGGAAGGAAAGCTCTGAGAGCTAGCCAGATGGCCCTGAGTTCCAGCCAGTTGATGTGTGACTCCTGCTCCTGCCGGGTCCAGACTCCATGGACGCTGTGGCTGCCCAGAGAGATTCCCCAGCTCTCTAGGGAGGAATCCATAGTGATGGTGACCTGTGGGATGGCTGCCGCAAGGGTTTGCCCGTCCACAGGGTGCAGTCTTTGGACCACCAAGTGAGGTCTGAATGGAGAGAAGGTGGTATGCTGACCAGCTCCGCTTGGGAGCCCTTCTCCTGATTCCATGAGGCTGCGAAGTGCAGCTGTAACCTCCTCATCTTGTGTGGCATGGCCAGGCGGACCGCTGCCATAATACCCAGTAAGTGTTGGTACCACCAGGTCGAGGTCACTGCTCTGGTAAGGAAGTGCATAATGGCCCTCTTGATGGCTGTAATCTTGTCCTCCGAGGGAAAGACCTTCTCAGAGCTTGGACCCCAGATGAGGCCCAAGAAGGTGAGGCTCTGCGTGGGCTACAGCTGAGACCTCTTGAGGTTGATAGTAAACAGCAGGTCGTGGAGTGTGTTAATATGTGCGGAGGAAGTGTGGATAACCCCCTCCGGAGATCTCGCCCTGACGAGCCAGTCATCCAGGTACAGGTAGACGTGGTGGCTCTGGGCCCTGAGAAGGGCTGCCACTGCATTCATGAGTCTGGCAAATACCCTGGGGGCTGAGGTGAGGGCAAAGGGTAGCACCTTGTATTGGAAATGGCAGCCCATGATCCTGAAGCACAGGAAGGAGCGATGTGGCTTCCAAATCGGGACGTGTAGATGAGCTTCCTTCAGATGCAGGCAGCACATCCAGCCTCCCTTGTCTAGTGTCTCCGCAATGAGTGCTGGCGTAACCATGTTGAATTTCTGAAGAGGGAGGAAGAGGTTGAGGGTGGATAGGTCCAACACAATTCTCAGGCCAGCCTGGTTCTTCTTTTGTATGGCAAAAATCCTGCAATAGAAGCCCAATCCTCTCTGGGAGGCTGGGACTTTTTCCACTGCCTGTCTCTCGACGAGACAGGATCTCTGCCAACAGAGTTGCTGTCCCAATCTGTGGGAGTGGAGGGGAGAAAGGAGGAGAGGGAGGGACCGTAAGGCGGTACCCCGTGGATACTATAGAGGGGGTCCAGTGTCTGCAAAGTTCTGGCACCAAAAATGCACGCGAGAGGCAAGCCTGCCCCCATAGGAGGCACCTGGACCCGAAGGGATGCGTCATGCTTACTTTCCTTCTGAGGATGCTGCTGAGGAGGAGGAGGACTGGAAGAAGCCCTTGCTCCCCCCCCTTTTGTCATTTGCGCCGGTGCTGACGCAATAAACGGTCAGGCTGTCTTGACCTCCGCTCCTGGAAGCCTCGGAACCTGCCGAACGACCGCCCCCTGTCGGAGTGTTCATGTGACTGGGTGTACGCCTTGGGCGTGGCCTTCATTAGGATGGATAAAGACTTTGCAGTTTGAGAGCTGTTCTTTTTATCTAATTCCGTGTCAGTGGTAGAGTGAAAAGAGGTCACTACCCTTGAACGGAAGGTCCAATATGCGATCCTGGACATCGTGGTTAAACTTAGTAGCCCAAAGCAAGGCCGTCCTTCTCATGTCCGTGGTGATGCAGATGGCCCGGCTAGAAGTATCGATGTGGGCCATGGTGGACTTCATGATGTCCTGCACTACCAGCTTGGCTTCTCCTAGACCCGCCTTGAAGCGTGCCCGGCTCTGCACCGGAAGTTCTGGAAGGAAGTATGCAATTTCCCGCCAAAGCCTCTGGTTAACAGCTGCCAGCATGGCATCCGGGTTTGCCTGATGCAGGAGCATCGAGGCGTTGGAGTACAGCTTCTTCCCGTATGCCTCCAAGATCTTCTCCTTGCCTAGCCGCGCAGAGGACGAGGCGGCCGAGGACGACTGAGGCTTAGGGTAGAGTGACGCTGCAGCGATCAGCGAAGAGTACGGTTGCGCAGACAAAAAGAATGTGTCCCCCTCCAGCTGTCTGTACTTGGCATCGAGGTGCCGATTGACAGGTTGGGCCCAGTGTGGCTTGAGGCACCCCTTTTTTGCCAAAGCCACAACGTCCTTCTGCATCGGGATACCCGTTTTGGTAGGGGTTCTTGGGGTGAGGACTTCTGCCAAGACCCCCTCCTCGCGCTGCTTGACCTCGGGTTGAGGAAGGCCTAAATATTCTGCCAAACCTGCAAGCCTGTCGTGGAAGGCCTTCACAGACAACGGCGTGTCAGGGTTCTCCCCCTCGTCTGTATCCACCAGAGTGTCCTGAGCGGGTGGGAGTGCAGGACACCATGGGCTGCGGTGTGGATACCGGAGCCAGAGGCTGCGGAGGCTGTTGTGGAGCTGCCTGAACTGTGGGAGGCAGGGAACCGGAATTGAAGGAACCGGCAAGGGCAGTGGGGGCTGCGCAGGGGCATGTGGTGCCAGAGCCATGGGAGGAAGGACTATAGGCGCTGGTGGGGTGACCGGAGAGAGCCAGTCCCTGACTGCATCCCGCAGGATGGCCCCCATCTGGGGGGTTCGCCTCAGCGCCAGGAACCTTTCGAACAACTTGTCTTCGGAGGCAGAAGAGGTGGCAGGTGATATTGACTGAGTGGCTGGGGGCTGCTGGGGCCGGAGCACACTGTCTGGTTTACATGGGGAACCTGCCCTGCACTGCTTATGGATAAACTGTAGGCCACGTAACTCGTTGACACCTGTCCCACCTTGAAGCTCATTCTCTCGCCCGCTCCATTCCAAGGAGTGGCATCGGATGAGTGGCCATGCTGTCTGGCACAGCAGCCACCTTGTCGAGTTGCGTGCCATGTGCCAAAGTCATGGTGCTTGGTTCCTTGTGCCCGGCCATCTCCAAATCTCTTGGTGGTGGAGCATGAGGCCTTCCCTGTACCGATGCGTGGTAGGCGTATTGCCCTCGGCAGAGTCGCCGGTAGTGCTGCGTGCAGGCACTCCCTCGGACATAAGTCCGGTATAAGGGTTTTGCCCCTCGTGTGAACACCCGGTAAAAGAACCTTGCAGTCCGTCAGCACCGCTTCCGGAAGGATCCGATGATCCCTCAGCCGTAAGGCTGGTAGCTGGACTAGCCTCGGTGCGTGTGCAAGAACCGAAAGAGGTCCTCCCACTCTGGCGTTTTCTTGGGAAGGAGTTGCCCTTACGAGGTGCGATGGAAAATAACGGCCCTCCCTTGGGCCTCGATCTCTGTCCTTCTGGCCTGGTCCTTCAAATCCTCTGGAAGCGACCTTTCGAAGAGCTCCCTCCACCTAGCTAGCCTGTTCTTCAGTGCGCGTGGAGTCAGTGCGTCGCACAAGGTACCACCTTCCCAGCCAAGGTAGCAGAGGCAAAGAGCATGGGGGGGGGTCAGACGTAGGGAAAAGCCCCTCGCAGGCTGGACACATGCTGAAGCCTGCCGAAGTCGACATGCGCCGGGGAGGAGCGTGACGCCGGAGGACCTTGTACCTGAATGACAAAAAGAAGACAAAAAGATAGAAGAATCCAGGGAAGAGCGCGTGGTATTAAATGGCCAAACCCAGGAGCGCTGGTGAAATCGGCCCGTTCCCATCGATGCAGAAAAGGGGACCGAGGAGTGGTGCCGGTGGGCGGAGTCAGAGTAGCGCATGCTCCCAGGGCTGCGCCCCCACACGCCTCTAAATTTAAAGGGGAAGAAGGTTTTTTCTGGTGAAAAAGTTTCTGTCTCCCGTATCTAGGAAGGGACGCCCATGCAGTATGGAGGAAAGGGGACGGGACTTAAGAATAAGAAAAGGAAAGAGCATGGAGCAGGCACAAAAGGCAGAGGCCAAGCTTGTTCAAAACTAGAAAAGATTTGTTTAGAAGGAGCAGTGATTACTAGCTCCACGGAGGGACAGCAGGGACATTTTGAATCAGTTATGGCACAAGGTTGGATGGACGAGTATGCTCCCGGTCAGAGGAAAATTAGAGGGTTTCCTAGGGGTAGAGGAGGATGTCCGCGAGGAGGTGGGTCATTTGGGGGGTTTGGAGGAATGAGGCCCCGGTTTAACGAGCCGATGGGAGGTAATTCTGGAGGATTGTATGGGATCCAGAGTTGGTCGTGTGGAAAAATGGGTTCCATGTAATAATGTCACCAAAAAATCTCGCCATGCAAAAACATTGCCGAAAAATTGGCGTTTTTTGTGGCGACATTATTGCATGGAACATGCGGGGGACACCCCGCAACCCCCAAACTTTTATTTAGTTATTTATTTTTGCCCCTGTCACCCATATAATATCGCCACAAACTTTTCCCGGCAATATTATTTACGGCGACCATATATATGAGGATATTACCTGATACCGAAAAAGGGACAAGTGGCATGGGATTGTTGAAGCAGGCCACAGTATTTTAACGTAGGTGACCAGCAAATGCAAAATTTGACCATGCCATATGCCACAGGTTCTGTGCAATTGCAGCAAGTACGCAGTGAACAGAACCTGGAGCTGCATGCAGAGACCTATGTGTTCCAGCCGTCCATGCCAGCACAGGCACCGGTACACGCATAGGAGAAAAATCCTTTACCCCAAGGGACAGTTGCTCACTATACTGGAGGGAACCCTTTCCCACTCCCCGGTGCCAACATGTATCTGGACAGCCCGCAGGGATCTCTGATGTGTCCAGTCCGGTCTATTACTACTGATCCAGAAGGTGACCAAACAACCAAACGTTTATTTATGGTTGATAAAGGGACTACCAAATCTTGCATCAGGGAAGGCGAGTTTCCCTAGTCAGGCAAAACTATGGACATACAGGGATTAACTGGGGCTATCCCGTCAGCTCCTTACATGAAGGATCTATGTATTAAGGTAGGTACACAAAATGTATCTGTTCCCTTGTTGTATTGTACAGATACCCCAGCAAATCTCTTGGGCAGAGATCTCCTCAGAAAACTCAATATGATTGCCTTCACGGAGGAAGGTATAGTATTCTCGACTCCAGGTTTGTATCCGGTGAGAGAAGTAGCGCTCTTGCATGCATGTTACAATGACAGCGTGACCAGGGGGGTACCTGCACATTCAGCTTTTTTCTTTATGGAGTAATGGTTGTGTTGATTTAGGTCCCGGGAATCATATCGAACATGGCGGAAACCGATAATGTTGTTTCGGCCTGTTGAGTCGCAGGAGGTAACGCCAGGCACCATTGTTACAATTCTCCTAGAGGCAGTGTCATTAAGGACATGGTGGTTGGCACTGATGAGGGAAGCACAGAGTGGTGCACAGTCTTGTCCGATGAACAATTGTTCGAAGATGCCGAAGACACAGGAGAGATGGTTTTCGAGAATGGGGTGCCTTGCTAGTAGCGATAGAGCAAAGTACCATAGGCCATGCTCATCGTTAAAAATACACTGCCATACTGGAAGGAGGATTTGGAGAAGGTGCCGTACCATTTGTGGACCAGAAACCCTCATGATGTGGGGCTGTTGAGTGTTAGAGCAGTGCAGATAAAGTTGAAACCTGGTGCGATATTGCCACGCGTCAGGCAATACCCCATATCTAGAGAGGCTGATGAAGGCATTTATGAGACCATTATGGTGCTGTTGAAGCAAGGCACAATACAACCTTTTATGTCCCCATGCAACACGGCCACCTGTCCTTTGAGGAAAGTGAATGGGTCCAGTTGGAGGATGGTTCAGGATTTGCACCCTCTGAATAACATTGCTGAGGCAGAGTTCCCAGTGTTACCGAATCCTGCTACCATTCTCTGTAATATCCGTACTGGGTTGACCCACTTGGATGTTATTGATTTAAAAAATGTATTTTTCTTGATTGCCGTATGTTAGGGAGAATTCTCAGAAATGTGCTAATGCCCTTCTACCTTTGAGAACCCCAGCTCTTTTTGCTGGACTTCAGGACTTTTAATTTCTAATCTGGAGAGAGTGAGACCTTCCACTCTCTCATGTATTTCTCTGTGATTTGGACTTTTGACTTTGGAGTCTGACAAACTCCAGAAGCATCATCTTTACATTGTGAGACGCAGCACCTTAAAGTGCAGTGGCACAGGGAAGTCTTAGATTTCCCAAAGGTTTAAATACCTTCTCTTGGTGAAACTACTGTTTCCAAGAGCAGTGAAGTGAAAATGACTTTACTTACATTTTGTAATTTCCTAGGCCGAGCGCACACTATCTAACCATAGGGTGCTGGAGGGCTTACTTAGTATCCCCTTTGTCTAGTTTCTCATGTAACATTTTAATGTCACCCTTTCTACAATTAATGGCTGGTGGCAGTGGTTTACTTTTTCCTACCATTGTGTGTTTCTACCGCGGGCTGCAATTGCTGCTGCAGTAAATCACCCATGGGTGCCCATTTTGTCAAAATGGCCCGGTCTTCTTCGCCACTTCTTGTTGGAAAGGTCCTTCTTGAGATTTACTCTGCGTGCCAAACCAGGTTTGGTCTCTTTGTTCGTTTGGTCTTTGGCAGGATTCACGGGTGAAGCCCGCCTCTGGCTCCAGCGTGTCTGGCAGGGGCAGGAAGGGAGGGAGGGAGGTGCCCGAAACTCCCCTGTGCTTAATCCCCTTGGTTACAGGAATGTACCCAAAGGTGACTGGCCGGCTGGTTGTCCCTGGAAGACATCCACCCTGCTGTGTGATTGACAGCTAGGCAGCGAATGTATGGGATAAAACCTGCATAAAAAGGCGATGCTTTTGGCTTGGAAGGCAGCGTCGACCACTGGACGCAGGAATTCGAAGAAGAACTTGGAAGAGATACTTGATGCAACTCCTGGACCGTTGGTTTGCCTGGTGAAGCCCTGCTGCATTGCTGAAGCTCTGAATTCGCCTCTACGAGAGAAGCCCTGCAACAAATGAATTCTCCCCTTGATTTGGTGGGACCAATCAACCCCAAAGCGAACTCGCCTGGACATCCTCTCGGAGCTGGCTGTACTTCCACTGCTGGCGCAGGAACCGATTGCCAGGGAGACTAACACCAGAATCGAGCATCTCGTTTTTTTAAGTCGGACCCCGAGCTCCAGGAAGATCCTCCAGACTCCCATGAAGCAGGACTGACCAAGCCTGAGCCACCTCAAAAGAGTGCTGGACCCCAGATTGAGGAAAGTCCATTGAGGTATACGAGATCCACGGTGGTGCTATTTGCGAGTGTCACGAGGTGCTGAAACCGCAAAGTGCCGTTGATCTGAAGTTTGCCCATTGCTGCTATTTATTCCCCAGGTGTCCTCCCTCTTATCCCCACGACTGAGGCCCAGGAACAACAGGATCTGCTGACCTACACAGGAACAGAAGCCAGCTGGAACCAATTTCCTCTAACCAAAGGTACTGTAAAACTAAGGGGACTTACCTCTTGTCGTGTAGTCTTGCTAGTTCTCAGTTGAGACTTGTCTTGTTTGCCTTTGTAGAGATGCTTGCAGCTTTGCTCCTCACAAGCTGTGGCCTACAGTGATTTCATTGTATACAAAAAAACGTCTACAACATTGTGCAAGACTTTTTACCTACCTGCAAGAAGTGCTTCAGCTCACCTATACTGTTGCCCAACTAACATTGTCTGTCCTGGCTCCCTGAAAGACTCTTCTTACCTCTGACTTTGTGCTTTACCTTTCCACCAGGAAAGTGTTAATTAACTTTGCATTGGATGGTTCAAAAAGTACTCACCTGCTTAAGAATATTTGTTAACCATTGCTTTTCTTCTCAAAACCTTTTCTTTGACACCAAACTCAGTATTGCTCTAAATGTACCAGTGATTTATCAATGTCGACAGTGTCCTAGTTATTTAAGTCACCTCAGGGTGCAGGAAGTGTCTGTGTGCCATCCCAAATGGGTATCTACTGATTTACAGAAACAGAGTGTGTATATTCAAGTATATTTTTGTGTTACATATATACTGCTCCCTTCTAAAGAAGGCTTATTCAACTGACGGTTAAATTAATAATTGTTTAATCAAGAAACCGTGAGTGTGTTTATTTGGATACCTATCACTGAATTTCTGTGTAATAACCCTACAGCTCACATTGACCCTTCTTGAGATAAACCTGGCAGCTCAGTCACTCTACCAACTTGTGTAGTAGATGCTTATACCAAAGGTTGGGTTAACTATTGCCAAAAGGACAAGGCTGGTGCAGTCTCCCACAGGGTAATGCGTACAATCTTGCCTAACACCTTACTGCCCGATTCTCAGTACCTTACAGCGTTTACGTATCATGGTCAGAGATTCGAGCGCATAAGATTGCCCCAGGGGTACTGTGAATCTCTGAGGGTAGGGTGGTTCAGTTCTTGGGGCTCTATTGTAGATCATGGATCTTTGGCTACTCTGATTACATGAGGTCCATACTGCAAGGACTCAAGGGAGCACAGAAGGTGAAGGGTCTGACGGAATGGTCAGGAGAGATGTGACCTGCTTTCGGGAGCTCAAGGCTGCGATCAGAAATGCTGCACTCTTGGCGACCCCGAATTACCAAAAGCCATTTTATATATTCTCGCACTCAGACGAGCAAGTGATGACAGCAGACCTGGCCCAGAAAACATCATTAGGCCATAAGCCTTGGCTTATTACAGTGGACTACTAGACCCAGTTATGCAAGGCCAGTTCCCGTGTGAACAAGCTCTAGTGGCATCGGCTTTTGCGATACAAAAGTCTTTTACCATTACCATGGGTTTCCCGGTAACATTGTATGTGGAGCATGCAGTCTTTATGATCATAGAAAAGTCCAAATCGACTGACAACACGAAGTCTCTTGGGGTATGAGGTAATTTTAGCAAATAATAATAACTAATTTGTATATAGTACTACAAACCCGCAGGTATTTAAGCGCTGCACTAAAAGTTATCATCCCACTGCGTGGTACTCAAATGCTTCCATATATCCAATAAGGTGTCACCTGCTCAATCCTGTGACATTTGTAGCAGAACCAGTGAAGCCTGATGACATTTTCCACAACTCTGATACTTATGAGGGAGAAGAGGTGGAGAGGACGATTGTTAAGAAGGATGCCATGGAGGGAGGAGAGGTGCTCTTTGTTGATGATTCCTCAACAATTAATCAAGACACAGATGAGAGGCATAAAGGTGCGGTCGTTGTGGGCTTGTGGATGGGGAATACCAATTCAGGATGATGAAAAGTAGCTTTCACATTATACTGTGCAAGCGGCAGAACTAGTGGCACTTAGAGGCATCTGAAATTAGTAAGGGGAAGGCAGTCACCATTTATTCTGACTGTGCATATGTAACCTCCACGGTACGCTCAGTCTGGTTAAGGTGGTAGAGAGAAGTGCACTGTTAACTAGACTAATTGAAGCATTTACACTGTCCACAGAGCTAAGAATAGTCTAGTGTGCTGCACATAATAACCGTAGTGACCCAATAGCACTTGGAAATGAAGCAGCGGACAGAACGGCAAAATAAGCCACATATTTGCTTATCACAGATTTCCAGAAGATGGAAACCGTGTTCCAGCAGATACAGTTGCCATCCCTGTACACTGCGGTCCCTATGCTTCAGATTGTGAAAATGCAGGAGAGAGCACTAAAAGATGAGAAGGAGCTCTGGGCAAAGAGGGGATGTACCCTCTCGCCCACGTATTTGCTGTGGAAACAGGAGCTTTCGGGGAAGGTAGTGATGCCTGTAGAGCTGCTTCTTGTGACTCTAGAGCAAATACATCTCCCGTTACATACTTCTTGGTGAGAAATCGCAGCAAAGCTGCAGGAGGAATGTTTATAAAAAACCTCCAGGAACAAGTGAGTACATTTGTAAGGAACGGTATAATTTGTAAGGAATTCAATCCTGGAAACACCATAAAGATGTTAAGAGGAGTATTGCCCCGGACCTCAATGCCTTTTCGGGAATCCCATATTGATTTTGTAGATATGATACAGAGATGTAATTATTTTCAATACCTCATTGTGGTAGCTTGTCCATTTTCCAGATGGCTTGAAGTTGGTGCCTTCGTACACCCTGATGGTAAGTCTGCAGCAACATTTCTGGTGAGGGAGGTATTTCCACGGTGGGGGATTTGTGAGGTCCTGAATTCTGACAATGGGACCCACTTCTTTAATGTCTTATTTTCAGAAATCACTTAGCTCTTGGGGATCAAGCACAGGTTGTTTTCAGTTTACCACCCCCTCAGGCCAACAGGACCGTGGAGCATCAAAATGGAGTTCTTTAAGTTTATCAAAGTTGTGTATTGATTTAAATAAGAACTGGCTTTACTGCTTGCCGTTGGCCCTATTTTATTTGTGAAATCAGCCAGAAAGGAGCACCATCTCAGTCCTCACGAAATAGTAACAGGGCACAGTTTACACAAACCACTATCGCCTGCACACACAGCATCAGATGCACACAAGTCAGCAGAGATTTACGGTGAGGAGTTTAGAGAATACCTATGGGTTTGAACCAAGAGTGTCAGACTTGTATCTTCACAGGCTGTGTTTTTTTCACCAACATTCAACAGGAGAAAACATCAAAGAATTCGAAGATCTACACCAGCCACAGTTGTTCCTCATCCGGGACCTGATTTACATCCGTTCCTTAGTACAACAACTCTGGAACAAGGAGCGTTTCCATGGGCTATACCGAGGAATTTTTGTGACTTCGACTGCTGTGAAGGTGGAGGGCAACAAGAGCTGGATTCACATCAGTGACGTGCAAAGGGATACCTATGCCCCTCCACCGATACAGGAGCAAGAACAGGCTCAAAGTTAAGTATTCCCTAAGTATTAGCAGTTCATTCCAGTAGAAAAGGGGAGGGGCGAACATAAATCAGAAACTTACAGTAAATACAGAGAAGAAACCTTGGATTTAAAATGTATACTAGAATGTTTGATTTAATGTATTCATCGCTTTTCTTGTTATTTGGTTTAGGCATGACAGATAATCTGAATATTACTGAGGAAGTGGGGGACTAAGGAAGTGGGGGTGCCTGCCGGATTTAGTTGCGGCCATTAGAGAACTCCACACAAAGACCTCTATTCGAGTTCGCTTGGATCAATCTGGCCTTCTATCTGTCTCCATCAACACTTTCAAAGGAGTAAAACAGGGCTGTCCCTTGGCTGCTGCTATATTCAGCCTTTTTATTTCTGATATAGGCGATTCAATCAATAAAGTCAAGTCCTTCCCGCCAAAAGTTGCCAATACACACTTAAGCTGTCTGCTTTATGCAGATGACTTGATCGTCATGGATGTGACGCCTATCGGGTTGCAAAGAAAATTAAACGCAGTGCAACAATACGTCACATCCAACAAGCTAGCGATTAACACTAAGAAATGTGAAATATTGGTCCTGCAGAATCTGAATGGTGGTGGTGTGTCCAATACAAAACATATAAAATTGTCCCTAGGACGAGAAACGCTTCAAATCTTTCAAACTGTAAAATATCTTGGGATGACAATAAGCTCTGCTATAAACAACGGGCCCTGGCTTGCGGAAATCAAAAGGAAATGTAATCAACTAGCAAGCCAGGCATTAATAATCCACAAGAAGTTTGGTAAATTTTCATTACGATCTGTCTTGTCTTTTTATCAACAAAAGGTCATCCCGGTTGTGACTTATGGGGCAGAAAACGCCCTTGGTTGTCCATACGAGACCTGGGCCTCCTTAGAAAATTGCTTATGGACCAAGGTTCTAACCCTTCCTAGGGGTGTGAAGACGTCATGTATAAGATACGAGCTTGCATTAATATCGATACAGGCAAGAATATGTTGGAGTCTGTTGAATCTGTATAGAAAGACCTGCACTTGTGTGCAGATTCCACAATTCAAGATCTTTCATGACGTCTTACCCGTTAACTCCAAAATTGTCAATATGTGGTCAAACAGATGCGAGGCAATTTAAAAAAAATATGACATTAAAATCGACATGCTTCACGAGAATCCGGATGCAGCCAAGCTCAAAATATGGCGTACAGATTTGGATGAAACCTGTGTGGAGAGATCGGCCGCCAGTCGTATGAGTGACGTTCCATTAGAGGCACAGGAGTTTAACACTCTTCATAACTATGTGGCATTATTTCCCGATCCGCAGGCATGTCGACTTTTCATGTTGTTTAGACTGAACATGTTTATCTGCTTCGCCTATGGAAGGGTTATGATCATTTGAGACCTGAATGTAGGATGTGTTACAGCAAAAATGAATCACTCAAACACTTAGTGCTATTTTGTACCAAACTAAGATCTGAGAGGACAATTCCTCTGGGACCCTGGAGTCTAAACCATCCATTCTTGTGTGCAGACGAATGGTGGAAACTGATGTTTCAAGGAACTGATGCAAAACTAATACTCCCGTTAACACGGCTGTTGAAAATAATTGAAACACGCTTGACACCAACAGAAGGAATTCTACTCGCAAACAGTAATGTTGGTTGAAATAACATATGTTGATGTTAGACGTGCGAGGCATGGGAATGGATTGTTTATTGGAGAGTTGTTGGAGTTTGTGAGATGACATATGTTAGTATGTAGGGGTTTTGGCTTGTTGGGGTGATTCAGATGGAATTTCTTGACCAGACGAGGTGCGTGGACATATTCTGAGGGTTCCCAAGACCTCTCCTGGGGGCCGTATCCTTTCCAATCAACCAGATAATATAACTTAGATTTGGAGATTTTGGAGTCTAGGATGTTCTTCACTTCGAATTCAAGTTCTCCATCTACTAAAACCGGTTCTGGAAGTTCAGTCAATCGGGTTTCTGGTTGTACTGGTTTTAATAAGGAGACATGGAATACTGGATGTATTTTCATATGCGTAGGTAATTCCAATTTGACAGCGACCGGATTAATTATGGCAGATATGAGATAGGGTCCAAGGTATCTCGGGATGAAGGTGCGGGGTCCTTTTAGAGGCAGGTGCTTAGTGGATAACCAGACCTGATCTCCTACAGCGTAGTGAGTGGCCTCTTTACGGTGTCGATCTGCTCCTTTTTTGAATTGAGCTTTAGCTCTTTGCAGATGGACAGTGGCTTCCTTAAAAGCACGGGTGATCTCCGAGTGCAAGTGATCCACAGCAGGTGCTTCAAATTCTTGGGGAGGATCCAGGTTGGAGGTTCTAGGATGGTGTCCGTATAATAGGAAAAAAGGAGTCTTCCCGGTTCCAGAATGAGTCGAATTGTTGTAAGCGTATTCAGCGATCCAAAGAATATCCTTCCAGGGGTTTTCAGTTTGTTGGAGCATGCAACGTAGATATTGTTCTAGTGTCTGATTTGTCCTTTCGGTTTGTCCGTCAGTTTGGGGATGGTGACTGGTCGAAAGTCTTACATCAATTTGGGCTAGACGACAGCAACTGCGCCAGAAGTGGGAGATGAATTGACTTCCCCCATCGGAGACTAAAACCTAGGGAAAACCGTGTAAGCGAACGATTTTTTCCAAGAATTCTCGGGCCAATACTGAGGCTGAAGGTAGACCCTTCAGGGGAATGAAGTGAGCCATCTTGGAGAATAGATCCACGACTACTAAAATGGTAGTATACCCCGAGCATGGAGGTAAGTCCGTGATAAAATCCATGGACAAGGTATGCCATGGATAGGGAGGGATGTCTAGTGGCTGTAATAGGCCGGCTGGTTTCTGCTTCTGACTTTTATTCTGGGCACACACACCGCAGGAGATTACAAAGTCTCTAATATCCTTTTTCCATGATGGCCACCAGAAATGTCTTTTAATCTTTTCCATG